>NC_134852.1:16552931-16855862 GCF_049852395.1 Peromyscus maniculatus bairdii
AGACCTTGTTTCACAACAGACCTTGTTTCTCACAGTTGCCGCAAAAGTTCACAGGAATCAGTCTAGGGTTAGGATATTTTTTTGGGGTTGGGCATGGTTTGAGTCATGCTCTGTCTGTAGAGTCCTGCCTGTGCTGGTCTCACTAGGGAGACCTGGCTCTCCTCTAACTCACCAAGATCTTGCTCTGGTTCCCGAGTGTTGTGATTAATGGCTTGCACAGCCATGCGCTGCCTGGGGTTACCAGTATTGACACTAATGGCTCCTCTGTGACCTGGTGACACTGTAAATGCTTCGCATCTTTGGTACTTGGGTATTTCTTGGTAACATGCCTTATGTCTGCATGTGGCAGGAACTGTGGCACTCGTGAGCTCATTATTGGTTTTTTATTATGTAAGACACTCTTACCAGGATTATTCTCATTATGCTTCTTTCCCATCGAATGTGTGGGTTACATCACTAATACAGAACTCTCACTTCTTGCATCATTTTACTTTAGGACTTATGCCTTCTGGGATCCATGGCGTCACTCAGCTGGAGTCTTGGGGAGAGCCCTCTGTTCCTGCATTGAGATTCCTGACTCCAGGTATGAGATAGGTACTTGGAAGGTGGTGGTATCTGATGTGTGTAGCTATTATATCTGAACCAGGACTTTCCCCCATGTGTCAGTCTCGAATGTTTGGAACGTTGCTTTGCCGTACTGGGAAACTCAGGCTTTCCTTGATGGTGTTAGTGTGCTTTATACCTAGGGCAGTCCTTGAATGCAGGTTCCTCAGTCACCGTGTCCTATGGGCCTAGACAGCCTTCTGCACTGTGTCCTGCATCTCCAGCAGCTGGGGCTTGTAGAAAGCTATTGCTGAGGACAGTGTTATGGTTCACAGTGCTTCTCCCAGTGATTCACTCCATGCTTGTGTTCTTACTGTCTCTAGGGTCCTTAGATCCTATGATATTGACAAATTCAGCATGACAATGGGTCCTTACCACCCTGAACTAGTCCCCTTGTTCTGTAAGAAATCTCAGAACACTGTTAGTAATATGTGCTGTCTGTCTGTCACTTGACAGTCTCCATGCCATTCATCAGTATTTGTCTCTGGTCAGGTTGTTGGATCAAGGTGAAGAGTGAAATGCCCCGCTTTGAGCAGAGTCTTTCCACGGAAGGAGATCTTAGTTCATCCATGCTCCAACAGCAAACGCTGAGCTGTGCTGAGACACCCTTGCTAAGTGCAGACAATGCAATGATCATCCAGACTTCCTCAGGTCTTCTCGGGGATCAGGTGACTGCCAGTGGTGGGGAGGCACCCAAGAGCACTGAGAGTGGAGAGGCCATTCACACTGAGAAGAAAACCTGCATATGCAGTGACTGTGGCAAAGTCTTTACTAGCACATCTCACCTTAATCGGCACCGGATGATACACACGGGAGAAAAGCCTTTTCAGTGCAGCGAGTGTGGGATGTCCTTCAGCCAAAAAGCCTTTCTCATTAAGCATTTCAGAATTCACACCGGAGAAAAACCTTTTAGGTGCAGTGAATGTGGCAAAGCCTTCAAGCATAATATCTCCCTCGTTTCTCATCTGCGAGTTCACACAGGAGAAACACCCTTTACGTGCAGTGAATGTGGGAAATCATATATGACCAGATCGAACCTTACACGTCATTATCAAGTTCATACCGGTGAAAAGCCTTACAATTGCAGCGAGTGTGGAAAAGCCTTTAAGGAAAAATCCAGCCTTGTTTATCACGCCCGAGTGCACACTCGAGAAAGGCCTTTTCAGTGCAGCGAATGTGGGAAATCCTTCAGCCAAAAAGCCTTTCTCATTAAGCATTTCAGAATTCACACCGGAGAAAAGCCTTTCAGGTGCAGTGAATGTGGCAAAGCCTTCAAGCATAACTGCTTTCTTGTTGCTCATCAGCGAGTGCACACAGGAGAAACACCATTTACCTGCAGTGAATGTGGGAAATCCTACATGAACAGGTCAAGCCTTTTGCATCATTATCGAGTTCATACTGGAGAAAAGCCTTAGAGGTGCAGTGGATGAGGAAAACCATTTAAGAAAAAAAAAAAATCCAGCCTTGTTTATCATGTCTGAGTGCACACTGGGGAAAAGGCCTGAATGTCATGAATCTGGGAAGTGTTAAAAAAAAAAAAAACACTTCTCATCTCATGAAAGATCAATAAGTTCACAACAGAGGAAATGATTTTGAAGTGTAATGATTGTAGGAGATTCTTTACTGTGAGGTGTGGCCTCATTAAACATCAGAGATTTCACACTGCAGCAAAGCATTGTGAGTGCAAAGAATGTGGGTAAGTGTTTTGCTACAGAACCTGACTTTCTAGAATCTAGAAGATTCACACTGGGTAGAATATATGTATTGGGTGCAGTGAATGGGGAAAATCATTTTCATGGGCTACTGTATGCACTCAAGGGAACGTTCACTGGACAAAAGTCAAGAATGTTTCAGATGTGAGGAGCCTTCACCCACACCTCCATCCTGCTGAACCAGAGAGGCCACGGTGCTGGGATGCATCATGAACCCACTGACTCTGGGAAAGCCTTTGAGCAAATGTCTGCCTATAATAGTAATATCCAAATATCCGCACAACCCAGATAGGTTTGTGAATGCAGAAAATGTAGAGAAAAGCTTCAGCCATTGGCAACCTTGTTCAGCATTGGGAGTGAACCAGATTTTGAACAGAAGTCCTGAGAGTGGCCTTTCAATGAAAGTTACTCATCAAATAAGAACATTGGGACTAGATGAAGATTATTGCCATCTTCCTATTCCCCCCAAATTAATACTTTCTGGGGAACTTAGGCAGGCCTGTTTTCCTGACTGTACCACTGAGGAGTGGAGTTTCCATGGTACTGAGTTTGAATTGGAGGAAGAGTGGCCTCCATTAATAAGACATGATTTTATTGTTTGTTTTTTTTTAAATGAACGTTGTAGTTCCTGGAATACATGATTGTTTGCTGTATAGTCTTCATGATTGTTGTGTTTCTAACTGTTCCCAGTTTTGTAGGGGACCAGGTCCATGTAGCACTTTATGCTGTCATGTAGGAATCCAGGGCATATGTTTTAGGTGTTTGCTGTCTTTACATGTGTGAGTATTTCGGCCGGGATGCGATGGCACAGACCTTTCATCCCAGCACTCAGGAGGCAGGGACCGCCAGATCTCTGTGAGTTCAGGTTCAGCCTGGTCTACATAGTGAGTTTTTATTTTAAAGATTTATTTACATTTGTGGGTTTGTATTATGTGCACCACATGTATGTGTGGTCCCTTGGAGGGCAGAGTGGGCATCAGAGTCACTGGAACTGGGGTTGTGGATGCTGGGAATGGAACCAAGTTTCTCTGAAAGAACAGTAAGTGCTGCTAGCCAATGAGCCATTCTCTGGCCTTACCACCCATGTTTTGTTTGTTTGTTTGCTTGTTTAGATATAGTCTTACTGTGTAGGCCTGGCTAGCCTGGGACTCTTTTTGTAGACCAGGCTACCCTAGAACACACAAGGTCTACCATCTTCTGTGTTCTGAGTGCTGGTGTTAAAGGCATGTGCCACTGTCAGGTCCCAAAGAAACAGGGACAAAAGGCTGCCTCTGGTGCCTATTAGCATACCAGAGCACATGCTGGCTTCCAGGCTCTCTCAGCATTGTAAATACCTGCTTCAGAGGCCAGGCTGGCATCCTGGCTGCTCTCAGCTCTTCTCACCCTGTGCCCTATCCTGAACTTCTCTAGCTCATGCTCTACTCCTGATTCCTATATAACTCTGCCATTCAGCCATATGCTCTCTTCATTTCTGGCTCTCTTGGTTCTCTTGGACCTCTCTCTTGTCCCCCTCTCTCCTCACTTCTTCTCTTGATCTCCCATTCTCTTCTCTCATGGCCCAGACTAATCTACTGGTCAGGTTTAGTCTACTACCTTCTTTCTCTGCACCGGACTTTCCCTCAAGCTTCTGGCTGTACTTTCCCTCATATCTATAATACAACCCTTCCCCTCAGCTGGGTGGTGGTGGCGCACACCTTTAATCCCAGCACCCGGGAGGCTAAGGCAGGTGATCTTTGTGAGTTCAAGGCCAGCCTGGTCTACAGAGTGAGTTCCAGGACAGACTCCAACGCTACACAGAGAAACCCTGTCTTGAAAAACCAAAAGTCAAACCAAAACAAGACAAAAAAACCCTTCCCCTCAACCATACTTTGGAGTGGTCATGTTCTCACTTCATACAACCACACCTGGTACCCATGTTTTTCTGCTTATTTTCTTTCATTGTTTGCTTTTTTTTTTCCCTTCATCTTTGGGTCTGTGAGTTCAAGGCAAGCCTGGTGTACATAGTGAATTCCAATGCTATATAGTATGAACCTGTCTTCCCCTCCCCACAAAAAAAAAAAAAAAAAAAAAAGGAAAAGAAAAGAAAAAAGAGAAAAACTTGTTTCTCTTGTTGCTTTGAAAGTTGATGTTTCTGAGAAAAATATCAAAGTCTGTGGGTTTTGTTTTTCCTTTTTTTATTTTCTGATAGGGTCTCACTGTTGATCGCAGGATGTCCTCAAACTCTTTCTTCTCCTTCCTGGTCTCCTGAGAACTTAGATTGCCTGAGTGCCAACATGCCCAGCTTTTCCCTTTGATCTCTTGGGGCTTTAGGCATTTAGTCAGCTTGCTGATTTAAGGCATTTTTCTCTGAAGAGGTGAGAATTCTCTAACCATGAAGGTATAGCCACATTCATTCCTAATATAAAAAATATAATTATGCCTATGAACAGAGACATGTGACACAGGATTTTGTAATGTCTGCACAGACTTCTGCCCATTCATGCCTTCCCAGACTGAAGGGCAGGACCTCCTGCAGAGACCTGTGATGTGAGACAGTGGTGGCCTTGGATTTGTGCCTGGTATGCACTGGACTTGACCCACAGTCGAGTGGTTTCCAGGGACAGCAAGTAGATTCTGAGATAACAAATGAAAATGAGACATATGTGGGTTAAAGCCTAGCAACAAGCAGGCCTCATGATGCATGAAAGAAAGGAAGAAAGAAGGGAAGGAAGAAAGAAAGAAAAGAGAAAAAAGAAAGGAAGGAAGGAAGGAAGAAAAAGAAAGAAAGAAAACATAGAATAGAAACTAAGCATATATTAAGGTATGTAAGTCTATCACTGACCTTTTTTCCAGACATTAAGAGCCTCCTATTTATGGGAAATGCATCACACAAATCAGGAGTAGCTGAAGCTTTTTTATGACCATCAGAGAGATGGAGACTTGAAGAGGAATTTGTTTGACTTCATCACCAGAGTACATCTGCAAAATATTACACTTGAATATTTCCATTATATCACCGAAACCTGCATAAGATTGATGGCAGGTGTATCAGTCAGTGATATAACAGGCATGTGCATAGACAGACAGACAGACGTCCAAGTACAAGCAGTAGTATGACTCCTGATGGGGCCTGAGACTCCAACTCGTCTTCTGTAAGAGCAAAATGTGCTCTTTGTTGCTGAGTCATCTTTCCAATCCTGACAGTTTTTGTTTTAAACGGTCTAACATAAAGGTGAGGTCAAAATGTGAGGGTAGCTAAGGTGTGGCTCAGTTGGTAGAGGGTTTATGCAGCATGCACATGGTCCTGGATGTAGATCACAGCAGCATATAATCCAGAGGTGATGGACCATACATTCAGGAGACGGAGGCAGATTCGTCAGAATTTCAAAATAATCCTGATGTACAAAGTGGGAGGCCAGCCTCATCCACAGAAACCTGTCTCAAAAAAGTTAAATACGGCGGGGTCCATGTGTGGTTGTGCAAGCGATTAATCTCAGCACTTGGAAGACAGGCAAGTAGATCTCTATGAGTTATTAACCTGGCTTACATAGTGAATTCCAGGCTGGTTAACACTGCAGTGAGACCCTGTCTCAGAAAAACCCTGGGAGGCAGAGGCAGGCAGATCTCTGTGAGTTCGAGGCCAGCCTGGTCTCCAAACCGAGTTCCAGGAAAGGCGCAAAGCTACACAACAAAACAAAACACCTAAAGGAAAACAAGTATTAGAACCTTCAAGAACTATGGGACATGATCAAGAGGCCAAACCTATGAATCCAGAGAACAGAAGGAAGACATGAAATAAAGTCTAAGGGAGGGTGGAGAGATTGCTCAACAGTTAAAGAGGACGTGCTTTTCTTGCAAAGATTTAGTTTCCAGTACCCACCACACTGTGGGTAACCACCATCCAACTCCAACAGGCATGCACATGAGGCACATACACAAAGGCAGGCAAAAAAATTCATGCACCTAAAATAAATAAACCCCCAACAAATTAACTAAAAGAAAAATCTAAAGCAATAGAAAGGCCATTTAGTGAAATGGTAGCACATAATTTCACAAATCCAAGAAAAGAAATGGACATTCAGGCACAGAAGGTGTTAAGAACCTTAAGTGACAAGAGAAAAATCTCACTGTGACATGTCATCCTCTAAATGTAAAAATTAGGGAGTGGAAAATCAGTGTTACTGGGCAGTGGTGGCACACGCCTTTAATCCCAGCACTTGGGAGGCAGAGGCAGGTGAATCTCTGAGTTTGAGGCCAGCTTGGTCTGCAGAGCGAGTTCCAGGAAAGACAGGACTGCTTCACAGAGAAACTCTGTCTTGTAAAACTCAAAACAAACAAATGAACAAACAAATCAGTGTTAAAAGCCACTGGTGGAAAATGCCAATTCAAACCAGGGAGCCGCTCAGAACTTTATCACAGCTCTCATAAAAACCATAAAAATTCAGGAAAGCATGAGATGATCTATTTCTGGCACTGAATGAACATAACTGCTAACCAAGACTACAAGTTGAGCAGTTTCACCTTTTAAACTTCACAGGGAACGAAAGACATTTCAACATAGACACAAACTAAGGCAACTCATGACCATCAATCCAGCACATAGAAGATACTTAACCCTACACACACTTCATTTTTATTTACCAAGTTTGTGTGTGTGTGTGTGTGTGCGCAAACCATAGTGTGTATGGGGTTCTCAGAGGAGAACTCTTAAGAGTCAGCTCCTACCTTTTGGGTCTTGAGAATTGAACTCAGCTTGACAGGCTTGGCAGCAAGAACCTTTCCCTGCTGAGCCATCTCAACTGCCCACAACATTTGATATTTTAAGATCTCATCTAATGAAGCTCAGGCTGAGGATGGTCTTGAACACATAATCCTCCTTCCTTCAAATCTCAAATTCTGGGGTTATAGCCATGCATCAATATGCTCTGCTTAAAGAAAAGCATTTAAAAAAATTTTTTTTGAGACAGGGTTTCTCTGTGTAGCTTTGGCTGTTCTACAACTTGCTCTGTAGACCAGGCTGGCCTTAAATTCAGAGATCTACCTGCCTCTGCCTCCCCAGTGTTGGGATTAAAGGAGTGGGCCACCACCATCCAACAAGAAAGGCATTCTTAGTCGTGAGTGTACAAGAAAGGGATAAAGATATAAATAAAGGAGAACCGGGAACGAGTCAGTTATGTCCAACTCACAAACCCAGCAAATTCCAAAAAGAAATAGAGGAGAAAAAAATAAAAAACAACCCAACCAAACATAAGCAAATCAACAAATTACCAGAATCAACAAATAGTCCCCGGTAAATAACCTATCTCTTAATAGTCTGAGTTCTCTAGTAATAAGACAAAGACCAACTGTGTGTGTGTTAAAAGCAAGATCTTACTATTTTTTTATCTACAATAAATAAATCATTGGCAAAGAGATTGATAATATAAAACGTAAAATAACATACAAAGTACATGGAAGGCAAAAACTGACCATGAGCAGCTAAACTTACATCTGTTAACTTTCACCTTACCTAAGATTGGAGTAGATAAAACATGCTACAACCTATTAATATGAGGAGCAATTTGTTAAGAATTTGGAGTAATAAATATATATGTACTGATTAAGGTATATGATTTTCTAAAATAAACATTACTAGACATGAACAGATAAATAATACAGAAACATTCATAGTGGGTGACATCAATACCGCATTGTTATCAAAAGAGCTATAGATTTAAAAAAAATCAAAAACAAAAGTGAAGAGTTAAATTGCAAGAGAACTTCAGATTATTGCAAATGGGCTCGAGAGACAGCTATGTGGTTAAGAGTCTTCCAGAGGACCTGGGTTCATTTCCCAACACCCAGGTAGCAACTACCAATTGTCTAGAATTCAAATTTCAAATTCCTAGGGAATTTTATGCCCTCTTCTGGCCTCTGTTGGTACTACATGCAGTGGTGCACAGACCGACATGTATGCAAAACACCCATATACATTAAAAAACCAACCCCCCCCAAAAAAAACCAAAAAAAAAAAAAAAAAAACCAACCCCAAACCCAAAGAATTTTGCAAGCAGTAACTATTAAAGACATATTCTCGTTAGCCCATGGAGTGCTTTACAAAATAGATCACATTGTAAACTATAAGTGATGTCTTAACAAATACAAAAGGATCAAAATTATTTCTTCTGTCTACTCATATCACAGTGAAATAAAACTAAGCATCAATAGTAAGAGAAAATCTAGAAACTATGCAAAGAAATGGCAATTGGACACTGCTCTTGAGTGGCCAGTGGATCAATGAAGAATCAGGAGAAAAAATTTAAAAATTCTTAAAATCAAATGCAGATGAAAATACTACTTACTAAATGATGACTTGGGCTCAATATTTTATCCCCTGCACTTGGGAGACAGAGGCAGGCAGATCTCTGAGAATTTAGGGCCAGCCTGCAGATCTACACAAAATTCTAGGACAGCTAGGAGCACACAGAGAGACCCTGCTTAAAAAAAAATGGAATACTAAGACACTTAGGATACAATAAACACAGTTCTAAAGGAAGGCTGATAGCTCTGTTAGTTACCTTTCTCACTGATATGACAGAATATTTAATATATACAACACAGGAACTTGAGATTTGTATTGTCTGGTCTATGTTTCAGGGCAGGGAGTCCATGATGGTGAAGAAGGTACTGCAGCTGGACCAAGTCCACACACCCAGATGCACAAACACACACAGTTTAATCCGGGGGTGGTGGTACATGCCTTTAATTCCAGCAAAAGCAGGTGGATCTCTGAGCTTGTGGCCAGCCTGGTCTATATCATGAGTTCAGAGCCAGCCAGGGCTACACAGTGAGAGCCTGTCTCAAAAACAAAACAAATGACACCAAAACACAACTCCAACAGTAAAAATGTCCCAGCAGAAAACTCCTAGATATGATAAGCACTTCATCAAAGTATGAGATCAGAGACCTAGATTGGTCTGGGAGACCAGGAATTACTGCTATTCACAGATAGGTAAGATCACTGATGCTGTTTCTCTCCCAGCAGCCTACACCATGCCTCCTGCTACTCTTTTTTAATCTACCTACCTACCAACCTTATCTGTCTGTCTGTATGTATGTATATATGTATGTATGTATGTATCATCTATCTATCTATCTATCTATCTATCTATCTATCTATCTATCTATCTATCTTTTATGAGTACTGATTGGTGTTTTATCTGCATGAGGGTGTCAGATCCCCTGGAACTGGACTTACAGATAGTTGTAAACTGCCATTTGAGCGCTGGGAATTGAACCTGGGTTCTCTGGAATAGCAGCCAGTGTTCTTAACTACTGAGCCATCTCTCCAGGCCCTCACCTTCTGCTACTCTTAAAGCCAGGTGGTAGAGGGGGTGTGATATACTCCAGAGGTCCTGGGTTCAACTCCCAGCACCCACATGGTGGTTCACAACCATCTGTAACTGTAGCCCCATGGGATCTGATGCCCTCTCCTGGTGTGCAGACACACATGCATAGAAAACACCCATATACATAAATAAATAATATAAAAACTATAGCCTGTAGGGTATCTTGGAATCAAAAGTGTGTGGTGTTTTCATCATTAAAGTCTTATTCTCTAGCTTTGATAGTCAACCAAGAAGGATGTCAGAAACGTAATTTTGGATGCCTCTGGGGCTTCCCTGGTAAACAACTCATGAGGAGGTATCTCCCACTCAGTATTGAGGCTTTTGTTTAATTGCCTGCTGCTTCAAGTAGGCGAGATATTCACACTTGCAAAATACTGGCATGGCTTGGAGGTAAGCAACCACTCTTTGATGGGATTTAGGCCCACTCCTAAGGAGGGAAGCCATGCCTGGCACTGTTAACCCAGTCAAAACCCATGGTTGGGGAGGTCACAGGTCCCAGACCAGAACTTAAGACTGTTGTTCAGCTAATAGACAGAGCATAGAACTGGCTACTAAATACTGTCTGTATTCATAGACAAATTCATATTCTCAGCATTAGTCAGAGAAGCCCTTCTATGGAGTGGATTTAAGTAGATGAAGAGGCTCTTGTTTGTTTAAGGAGCTGATGATAAGCTACCGGTGAATGCTCAGCCCTGGACAAGGCGTTTATCTTAGTCCCTGGAAGGCTAAGGGACACTGAGGAAGAGGAGACAGAATGGAAGAGCTAGAAGACTGGAAGGCTGTGGAATGTCATCTTCTGGGCAAGACAGAATGATCCCAGTAACAGAGCCAGGGCATCTCCTGTTGTCTGCCCAGGGTTCGCACAAGAATGGAACCATCGATAGGGATGAGCTGGGGAGTTTTTCAGGGTACCTACTTTTCCCCTGGAGAACCATAGGCTATGGGTAGATTTTGAGAGAAGGGGAGTTATTGGTTGTCTACCAGGTGTTGAGCCCAAGAAGCTCCAGTGAATCACTTCAAGTAGATGGTCAACACATGGCCCTGGCTTAACCCAGTGGGTAACAAAACAAATTAAAAGCTGGGCTGTGGCACATGCCCTTAATCCCAGCACTTGGGAGGCAGAGGCAGGTGGATCTTTGAGTTCAAGGCCAGCTTGTTCTACAAAGCTAGTTCCAGGACAGCCAAGGCCACAAAGTAAATAAACAAAACAAAACAAAACAAAACAAAACAAAACAAAACAAAACAAAACAAAACAAAACAAAACAAAACAAAACAAAAAACCCAAATCTATGAGGGGCTGGAGAGATGGTCTAGACCAGTTTTTAAAATTAGCACAAATTTAAGACATGACTCTGAAAAGTACGATGGAAACTGGAAGCTTTATGTTAAAAGTGGCACCTGAATCCACGAGGAGAAGGCATAATAAAGTCACAATACATGGCAACTATACTATTGAGTACAGTGGATGTGAGGAATTGGTAATCTGATACCTTCTGGGAGTCCATGTAAAACACATAGAATAGGATCTGAGACCTGCTCAAAGTATGCTAAACACTGGCTTTGCACTAAATACCCGGCACTAGGAGCTTCATGGAGCTGGCTCCAGCATCACAAGTCAAATATAAGAACATAACAGGCCGGGCGGTGGTGCACGCCTTTAATCCCAGCACTCGGGAGGCAGAGCCAGGCAGATCTCTGTGAGTTCGAGGCCAGCCTGGACTCCATAACAGAAACCTTTGAAAATGATCATAAAGCATATACTTACAGTTAAGAGCACTTGGGAACCAGGTTCAGTTTTCAGCCCCACATGGTGGCACACAGCAATTCTTAACTCCAGTTTTAGGGATTCAATGCCATCTTCTGACCCCTGTGTGTACTGCACACATGTGGTGCCCCTAACATATTCATACACATGATATAAGTACATCTAATACAAATAAGATTTCAAAAAATATTTACAAAAGAGTCCATAGCACATAAACCATTATTTAGGGAAATGTGAACATTTGGTAGGAGAAAGTATGGAGCTTACATAAAACAAGGCTACTTTGTTCTTCCCTCATTTAAACTCATAAACATGGACATTGCACTCCACACTTGTGCAGTCAAAATCCCAGGGCTTCCTCTCCCTGCGGTCCCTGGAATTAGCATCTTCTTGGGAAGAGCAGGATAGTAACAAACCTCATGCTGGTCCAGTGTGCCTCTATGAGGTGCATTTGATTGCTGGGTCTCTCACAAAGGACTTTCAGAGCATCTGCTCAAAGTCATGTTGACCCCCCAAGGCTGAAGAAGATTGATGAATGGCCAAAGCTTTTCTGGGGCATCCATACACCTATCTGGTTTTGTTTATGATGATTGTCAGAGCAGACATAGCCCACTGAGGCTTTCCCAGAATCAGCATTGTCATGGTGCATTCCACACAGTGACCTCTCCTGTATTACTAGGACGGATGCAGGCTCACCACATTTGAAGCATTTCAGGACTTTCATCCAGTGAATATTCTGGTGTTTATTTAGGGTTAATGACTAAGGGACTGTCCACATTCAGTGCACTCCTATGTCTTTTGCCAGGTGTGACTCTTCTGATGCGTAGAAAGACCAGAACTGTATTGGCAAACCTTGCCACATTCTTTGCACTCATGATGTCTTGCTGCAGTGTGAACTCTCTCTGTGTTTAAGGAGCCTGTAATGCATGGTGAAGAGTCTCCCACATTCATTGCACTTAAAAGGCTTAGGTCTGGTATGAACTTTTTGGTGGTTCACAAGTTTAGTGTTGTTCCTAAAACACTTTTTACATTGGCTACACTGAAAAGGGCTTTCTCCAGGGTGTACCTATTAATGATTTAAAAAAAAAAAAAGTTGAATTTTCTCCTAAAATTTTCCCACATTTGCTACACTCATAGGGCTTTTCTCCACTGTGAATTTTATAATGAGTTGTAAGGCTGGCTTAGTACCTATACAATTTCCCCAAATCCCTGCATTTAAAAAGGTTTTTACCCAGTGTGAACTCTCTGGTGCTCAACAAGGGAGTGGTTACATCTGAAAGCCTTTCTGCAGTTGCTGCATGTGAAACACTTTTCTCCAGAGTGATCCCAAAGGTGTTGAATGAGGTGGGCTTTCTGTGTAAACACTTTCCCACATTCACTACACTTAAAAGGCTATTGTCCGGGGTGAACTCTCTGATGCACAACAAGGGAGAAGTAAGCCTGAAAGTCCTCCCACATTCAGTGCACTTGAAACACTTTTCTCTAGTGTGAACACGAAAGTGTTGAAAGAGATCAGCATTTCGTCTAAAGGGTTTCCCACGTTCACTACAGTTAAAAGGCTTTTCACCGATGTGAACTCTGAAGTGTTGGATGAGATGCAATTTTCAGCTGAAGGACTTTCCACATTCATGGCACTTAAAAGGCTTTCTTCCAGTGTGTATTCTTTGGTGCAGAACAAGTATTGAGTAATGATCGATGGTCACTGCATTTGTAGTTTCCGAGGTGAAGGGTCTCTCCATCCTCAGGGCTCCTGAGTGGTCCCCCAGCATCATGAGTCAGTTGATACCAGAGAAGATCTGAGCTGGGCTGGAAGTGCATGGCATCACCTGTGTCCTTTGATATCATTTCTGATAAGTGGCTTCTGCCACTGTTTACAGCTGGGATCCTGCCCTCTTCTCTTCCTAAGGGTTTCTCATGTCTCAGCTGTTGCTGCTGGAGCCTGGTGGCACTAAGCGCTCCTTCTGTGGAAATGCTCTGCTCATCAAGTGACTTTTCAGCCTCTATTCTGCTCCAATGACCTGAGCACGGAGAAATGATGATAAAGGGCATGTAGATTTTGGAGTGGCAGACGGTAACCACTAGTAAAGAGCCTGGGATTACTGGTAGATCATAAGGGACCTAAGTAGGCTTGGGAAGGCCCCACTCACTCACAGGATACAGGAAGATAATAGGTCCAGTGGCTTCACAGACAGCAACAACACAAGGGTGGCATGCCCCAGAGGGAGTAGACAGTACCCTCAAATACTCATGGACAAATGGCCTTCTGCAGGTCTCAGTTGCTTGAGATACACACAGTGCAGATGGCTGTGTCTAGGTCCATAAAACATGACGACTAAAAAACTTGCATTAAAGTACAGCTCAAGGAGTTAGTGCACAGCTAACAACAAAAAGAAGGAAAGCCTCTCTTTCACAGTGCTGCAGCGGAATGCATGAAATACAGCAGGTAATGGAAGGATATCCTAGGTTTGAAAAGAACAGAAGTGACAAGGAAGCCACTGGGCAGCTGTAGTGGAAACAGTTCATGTTCCTTAATGTGCTGCACCAAAGCGTTAGAGTCAATGGTTTCTTGATTTGAAACCATGCCAGCATTCATAGATCTACCCTAGGCAGTGAGAAGAGCCAAGTCCAGCCCAGCCCAGAAAGCTCTGATAGAGTGGAAGGTCCTTACCCAAAGAGGCCAAGAATTCAAAGGTCTCCAACATTACACTGTGGTATAGAAGCCTCTGAGAGCCATCCAGAAGTGTCCGCTCATCCCTTGAGAAGTAGACAGCCACATCCTTAAAGGCCACAAAGCCCTGTCCAATAAAGGAGAGTTGGGTTCATAAAAAGCCTTTTTCCTTAAGCCTCTCGCCAACCACGAGCTATCCACTTTTGCTTAGCTTGCTACTGTACAGGGTAGTGGACTCTTGAGCCGTTGATACCCAGTCTTTCCCCAATGTCCCAGTGACCACTGCATTCATTACTCAATTAAAAAATAAATGTGGACAGAAGGAATTCATCCAAGATTGATGACTGACATGAGAAGTCCCTTCTTTCTACCAGATAATTCACATAAGGTCTTTCATATCACACCTCCCAAATACGAGCAGACTTGGGTCACTGTTGTGCGTTATACACCTAATAGGTGGGCCCAAAGGCCACCTGTGTACACTCCCTCCCATCATACACATTACATCATAGTGCACCTCCATTTCCATCTTAGTATTCCAGCCCAACTTCTCAGGTACAATTCAATTCCAAATTGCTGCCTCCCACTATTTCTAGACATAAAGGACATCTAAGGTTTTTTGAGCATTCCCAATCCAATCTCATTTCTAGGCATTCCCTAATGCTGATCATGGGAACCTTAATACCTCTTTGTCATACATGGGAACCTTTTCACATAAGGGACTGAGCAATTTTACATTCTGTGATCACCTTCCATGGTGAAAAGATGGAAGGACAAGAAGAGTAAGCAGAGTTCCAGACACTACAGCCTAGAGATCACGTAAATGGGATTCATATGGATGAACTCTGGGGTATCTTCCACTAATCTGTTCATGATTGGTTAGTGTCTCTCTACCAATAAGATCCTATGAAATATTAAGCCTGTGAGAAAAAGAAAATCATGACATGGCAATCCCAAACTATCATCCATACCCTCTCACATACCCTGCAGCCAGATGTACACAAATGCTACCTTGACCTAAGTCTTCAAAGTTTCCTACTGTGTGCCCTGGATAAGGCACCAAACACTTCAGTGTACTATTTGGACTTTCAGCTAAATGATTTCTCACATTCCCCACACTTCTAAGACCATAATCCAATGTGCATTATATAGTGCCAATCAAGTATGAAGTTTTGCCTGGAAATTATTCTACATTAACTGCACAGAAGACTCTTTTCCTCACATGGACTCTGCTATGTTGAATACAATCAGCATTTGGCTAAAGGGTTCCCTCCAGGCACTACATCTAGAAAGCCTTTATGTAAGGCCTTTAAATAGTTGACCATACCCACTGCCTTTAAATGCATTCTTTCAGTGTGTATTCTCCAGAGGTGCACAAGTTAAAGATTTACTAAAGATTTAGCCATGGTCACATTTACAGCTCTTGTTGCCAATGAGAAAGACCTCTCCACTCTCAATGCTCTTGGGTGGCTTCCCACCACTGTGAGTCACCTGATGCCTGAGAAAATCTGAGCTAGTCTGGAAGTCCACACCATCCTTCCTGTGCTGGAAACTCTTCTCAGACATGTGGTTGCTCCTTTTCATAATTGAGATCTTGCTCTCCTCATTACATAGGGGGTCCCAGCCACATCTCAGCTGCCCATGCATGTTGCACTGAGTTCTCTTTCTGTAGAAATACTCTGCTTAAAATGAATTTTTTTTCAGCCATGGCTCCAGTCCAGCAACCTAGACATAGAGACATCTGATGAGTGCACATAGACCATGGAGAGACAGACAGCAGATAATAAGGAGAATAATGATAACGAAAGTGCTGGCAGCACACAGGGGCTATTAAAGGTGGGAAGGGCCAACTCCAGTGCTGAGACTGTCAAGATCATTGGTCCAGGGATGACATGGGTACCAACTACACAAGCATGGCATGCAACACAAGGAGGGCTCTCAGGGACTCAAACACACTCCTCAGTAGAAAGCTTTCTGTAGAGATCAGCTGCTGGAGACACAGAACACAAAATACAGTGGTATATCTAGGCCCACAAGCCTTGATGACTTAAGAACCTACATTCAACTGGGCATGGTGGTGCATGCCTTTAGTCCCAACAGGTGAGAGTCAGAGGAAGGTGGATCTTTGAGTTTGCTGAGTTTGAGGACAGCCTGGTCTACAGAGTGAGTTCCAGGACAGGCAGGGCTACACAGAGAAACAAACAAAAAAAAAACCCAAAACAAACAAACAAACAAACAAACAAACAGAACCTACATCCAGCCTTCCATGATGGCATACTTTGAAGGCAGAAGTGGGCAGATTTCTGTGCTTTGGAGGTCAGCCTGGCCAATATGGAGATGTCTAGGATGACTGTCAGAGCTACAGAGTGAGACTCAGTCCCAGAAATATACAAAAACAGAGCAAACTTCATGCTAAGATGAATGAGGGAACTGATACACAGCTAACAACACAATGCAGGTAAGCCACTGCCCACAACGCTCTATGGGTCTAGGCCAAACACATATGGCTAACTCTATCAGAGACAAAAAAAATTGGAGAGAACAAATAGGCAACAGAGAAGACAGACATCTGTCAAGAGCCTTTGTCTTGGTACCAAAACATTGTATTCAGTAGATAATCTTCATTTCAACCTATTCCACAATTCACACATCACCCAGTTCCACCATTCAACTACCTGTCCACAATGCGTGGCCATGATTCTCAGTTCATGCATGAAGGAGTTGTCCCACAATCCTACTTGAGTGATTTCATAGGTTCCATGTAATACAAAACCAAATGGAAAGAGAGGCCCATACTAGTTGCTTCCACTGAAAAGATAAGTAGTCATGGATTCTCTACCAGGGTGGGAATCTTTTACCTAAAAAGCTTGAGAGTGCGAAGTTCTCTAGCATCACAATGTAGTTCAGAAATTGCCTCTTGGAATGAAACTGTCTATTCTTCTCTCAAGAAGTAAACAGCCATATCCTCAAAAGCCATATAACCCTGCAGTAACAGGAAGTGTTGAGTTTGTAAAATGCCCTTTCCCCTGGGATTCTGGCCATTCCCAAGATAGCCACTACAATTTAGCTCCCTACCTCAGAGGGTACCAGGTCCTGGGACCACTGACACCCAGTCTCTCTTTAAAGTCCTTTGGATCCCTGTTTTCAGCACTCAGCAACAGAGGTCACATAAATAGATGGAGTCCATCCAAGCTTGACATTTGACAAAGAACATTCTCTTAATTAGAAAAATCACATGGGGTCCTCTAGATCATGCTTTCCAAATATGACTGTGTTGGGTTATAGCTATGCATTCTGGCTGTGGAGGCCATGTACACATTATCTCTCTCTCTCTCTCTCTCTCTCTCTCTCTCTCTCTCTCTCTCTCTCTCTCTCTCTCTCTCTCTCTCTCTCAATTGTGTGCATTTGTATTACATCTCTAGTTCTGTTTCCACCTCAGTATACAAGGTCCAGCTGCTCAGGTTACTGTTCAAATCCTAACCCCTGCTTTCCAGAACTTCCAGACATAGTAAATAGCTAAGGCTTTATGAGCATTCCCAATCAATCTCACTTACAGGCATTCCCTAATGTTAATCATTGGAACCTTAATACCTTCAAATCTTATACCAGTGCCATCAGTGAAAACCTTTCCATATCATCCCTGCTGTGGACTCAGGGACCTTACTTATATCCCTTGATCACCTTCTATGGAAATCCAACAAGGAGTTGAGGCACACTAAGAATGAAAAAGTTTGGCTCCTGAAGCACCCTTCACTTACCTCTTCATGGTTGGTGGATGTCTTTGCATTAACATGAACCTCTGGAAAAGCCAGAGTGTAACAAGCAATGATGCTGGCATCCCAAAGGACCACCCAAACTCTCGTATCTGCAAGTCAGGGTTATTGAACTCACACTGATGTTGGCCCTTACCTAAGTTAGGGTTTTCATTGCTGTGATAAAACACCATGAATGACCAAAAGCAACTTGAGAAAAGGGTTTATTTCAGATTACAGTTGTAGTCCAGTAAGAAATGATGCCAGGGCAGGAAGTAAAGGCAGAAGGAACTGAAGCAGAAGCCATGGGGGAATGCTGTTGACTGGTTTCTTCCTCATGGCTTGCTCAGCCTGCTTTCTTGTTCTTTTCTTTTCATTTTATGTGTATGGGGGTTTTATGAATGTGTGCCTGTGCACAGCATATGGGCTTGGTGCCCATGGAGGCTGAGTAAAATCCACTCTGTCTTGCAAGAAAGCTGCATCAGGAAGGCTACTGCCATTTCCTCAAACATGTGTTGGAAAAGGATGCCTTCACATCAAGTGAGAAGCTGCCTTTGGGATCTGATTAGGGTCTTTCTCTTACTCATTAGATTTCAGGCTCCTTTTTTCCCATTCCATTGGGATTCTAACTGTTTTTCTCCAAGTCAGTTCTCCCCAGTAAGTTTCTGCCACTCTTGATGGATATTGTATTAAGAACTTTTAATAGTGTTCAGTGCTTTGTGAAACCCCAAGTGGTTTTTGAGATCATTTTCTCTCCCCTTGCAGACACTGTCACAGTGCTTACAGGTGACATGATAATTACTCATCAGAAGGGACTTGAGATCACTGATTCCAAACCTTTATCTGAGGCTGTGTGCCTCTTTCCACACACTCCACACAGGCTTTCCTCAGTCCCGAGTGCAAACCGAAATCTGGTAAGTAGCTCCTCACACCAGGGGAATGACATATATTTAGGAGCTGTTCGTCTCAGGAAAGCTAATTTGGGTATTATTAAACTTTGTTCTCTGAAACTAGAAACAAAAGCCATTAACTTCTGAGACACAGTTAGTTGGATAGGTAGTAAGTAGGAGAGAAAGACACTCAGCAGGTACACCGTGTAAACTCTTATGGACGTGTTTTGGGGCTGCCTACATTGCCATAATGAATACTATTGCTAATGATATGATAGAATGTTCCCTCTTAAATGGTTTATCTAGGCTAAAATTAGAGGTTTAATTTTAATCTGTACAACTTCTCCATATAGAACTCTTTCATTATCACATAACAAGAACTCTAATTTGGACTCTGTATAGTGATGCTTTCTCTCAATTTAAAATGAAGATAATTCTGCTTTTTTTTTTTTTTTTTGAGACCAGGTCTCTGTCTTTATGTAACTCTGGCTGTACTGCAACTCTCTCTGTAGACCAAGCTGGTCTCACACTCACAGAGATCCTCCTGCCTCTGTCTCCTGAGTGCTGAGATTTCCATGTTTTTCACTTAGGATATTTGACATCTTTTACATTGTATTTTTTGTTGTTGTTGTTTTGTTTTTTGAGTAGGTACCTGTCCTGGATCTTGCTCTGTAGACCAAGCTGGCCTTGAACTCACAGAGATCCACCTGGCTCTGCCTCCCCAGTGCTGGGATTAAAGGTATGCGCCACCACCACCCAGCTTATCTTTCACATTGTATATTCAGTGTTATTTGGTTCTAATTGTGTGGGCAAAATTTACCTCTGTTTTATTAAAATAATGGTCCTAAAACCATATACTGAATAAATAATATCCAAATAAACTGATGAATTATAATAATAAACTTATCCCTATATATGTGCATGTGATTTGCTATAGATATTTCTATAACTTCTCTATTTTTTTCTGTCAATATAAATAACTGTACTTATGTCTTAATTTTATTCTTGTAATTTTCATGTATTGTTTGTTTTTAATTATTTGAGAAATATTAGAAATGCTACTATTTAAATGATAATTATGTTAAATTCATATTTATATTGAAAATATATGTTGGTCTATAGTTTGTCTTTGTTAGTCTCTATTTTTGATGTTCATGTGTTAATAATTTAGAAGCTTGCTTTTATTTCCATCAAGATAGCTTTATGCTGGTGTTACTTTGTCAGATTTCAGTAATCTTTTCAAACTAATCAGTAATGGTAGATTTGGCAAAAATAAGATCACAAGAAAAATACTAAGATGCCTTTGCAGAAATTTTTGCTTTGCATATATTCCTTAGCCATTTGATTGAAGTGTTTATTATTTATAAATATATCCATATATTTATATGGATGGAATACAACCAGTTGTAATAAATACTACAGACACACAAACATATCCCAGGTAAACATTAGCTAGTTTTCTGAATATTTATATTTATAAGAGTATAATATAATAGCAGATGAGAGATGCTCATGTTGATGCCATCTCCTGATATTATTCAAATCCTCCTTCAGATAGAGATAGATAGATAGATAGATAGATAGATAGATAGATAGATAGATAGATAGAAGGAGACAGAGAGAGAGAGAGCAGCACACACAGAGAGTTTGATTGATTGATTATACAAGCATACCAGTGCATATCTGTAGTTTTACTGTCCTCCTTGAATTATTTATCTTTTTCTGAGTAGGTTTTCAGGCCAAGACATGACCTTATTTTGTTTTATTTTACTTTTGGCCTTATAGCTTTAAATTTTTCAATTTAATTTTAACATGACTTAAGTAATCTATAATGCTTAAACCTGCATCAAGCCAAAATTGTGATATAAGGAAATTTCCTACATTTTCACCATGGTCCTTCTAAATAGTCAAGTTTCTGGTGCTAAGTGCATATTCTCCTATTTTCCTAAAAATTAACATATTTTGATTCTGTGAAAAATGGATTTTCACTTAAAATATAGATTGGAGGAAACTCCACAAAGTATATTCTTCCTTAGTGTAGTGTGTGCATTAATGAAAACTAACAAACAACTCAAACATGGAAATTGTTGGAGCATTGAAAAGTATCATGAGTGAAGTCTATTAAGAAGTAGACAAAATCTGCTAAGTTTAGTAAATTATCTTAACACATGGTGAAAGTTAAAGACCATCTAAGACTATAACAAATATGGTATTTTGAAAGTCTGAAGCTGCTGGAGTTGGAGAGGTTACAGCTTGTGTGGTAATCTAAAAGATGAGGTGGCCTGGACACCAAACAGTAATGGGTTTAGCCCACAGTGACCTGGAGCAGTGGACTGATGTTTCAGTTGTATGCATCTTTATATTCCAGCATGACTCATTTCAGGAGAAGGCACCTCTGTGCATCCATCCAGCCTTTCTTGCAAGCTAAACACCCATAAATCTGTAAGTAATCAAAGTTCTTCATTGGCTAAGATATTCCTGAATTCCACAGTCCAGTTAGAAAAACTTTGGAATATCACTGACTGGATCAATACCCAGAGGTCTTTCCTCATCTCCACTGCTGTATTGGTCTGCTGGATAGTTGTGCATTCATCTATTTATTCAATATTGGTATTTAGATGCTGTGATATTTCCAGTGCTGTTCTTCTGTTGATTGCTTTTGCATAAGTAAGCATAGAATGCTATTAACACTTACCTAAAATGAGGATATATAATCTGGGATAAACAGAGTGAAAGTTTCTTTACTGTGATGTAAAACATTTATTTTTGTTCTTTCCCCCACCAAGTCCTCTGACTTCAGTTGAAATCAACGACTCTCTCAATGTCATTGCAATGGGTGCTGGAAAATTGGAGACGGGAATTATCTTCCTCCTTCAGACAGGAGTTGGGATCCTTGGAAATTCCTCCCTCCTTTGCTTTTACAACATCTCTTTCTTCATTGGACATAAATTGAGATCCACAGATCTAATTCTGAACCAATTAGCATTTGCCAACTCCTTGGTCCTTTTCTTCAAAGGAATACCTCAAACAATAGTGGCCTTTGGATGGAAAGATTTCCTGGATGATGTCGGATGTAAACTAGCCATTTATTGGTGCAGAGTGGGCATGGCTGTTTCCTTGAACACCATCTGCCTCCTGAATGGATTCCAGCTCATTAAGCTCAACCCTGGTATTTGGAATTGGATGGAGGTCAAGATTAGATCTCTAAAGTTCATTGTCTTCTGCTGTTTCTTGTGCTGGATCTTACATATTGTATTAAATTCATTCATTCCTGTTCTAGTGAGTAGCCCACGGGGTAGGCAAAATCTCAGTTTAGAAAGTAATTATAGGTATTGTTTCTGGGAAATGCCAGATCACTATAACCCACTGTATACAGTCCTCCTATATTATTCCCCTGACTTTTTGGGTCTGGCTTTCATAATGTGGGCCAGCATCTCCATGGTCATTTTACTGCACAGACACAAGAAGCAAGTACAATATATTCACAACAAAGCCCTCTCCAAGTCTAGACAAAACCATGAAGCCAGAGCCACACGCACCATCCTGATTTTGGTAACCTCCTTCTTTGCCTTTTATTCAATCTATAATGCTTTGACCATCTGGACAACCTTAACTGTAAAAACCAGTTACTGGACGATGAACAGCTCTGTGTTTTTGAGTACATGTTTCCCAGCATTAAGCCCCTTTGTGATCATCATCAGTGACACCAGAATCTCTAGGTTGTGCTTTGGCTGTTGCCTGAAGACCAAGTGTCTTTCTGATTAGTTCAAGTGCTCTGGCTCTCTTTACTTTCTTTTGTGAAGTCACTTCAATTATTGCTAACATTTAGTTAGCTATTACATAGTAGAATTTTGTGAAGTCAACCAGGGCAAATAGGACCAGTAATGTCCCTGCCCACATGGATCTTCTCATAAAGCTATACATTTACATTATTAACTTACATCTAAAGTAATTAATTATCATCGCTGGGTAGTCATAGTGGAGCAAATCAGGGAAATTTTAAATATTGTCGTGGAAGGAAAATTATAAGTTTGGGCAATTAGGAGACATCTATTATTTTGGTTTTGATGAAGATACATACAAGTTATATATTGTTTACATATAATTGTGTTAACCTCTTTCTGGCTGTGGGAAAAGCACCTGAAAGATACCGTGTTTAGGAAGACATGTGAAGCTTCCAGATTTTGTTGTGTTTAGGTGTTTAGAGTGCATAAGAAAGAATTCTGGAAAGAATCTGTGAGTCTATAAAGGAAGGTGTTGAAAAGTGTTGGGTTAAGCAATTAGGACAAATGAAAAAAAAAGTATGACTATATAATGGAATTGCAAGGCCAGTGAATGGGTTCAAACTGTGGGTGACATGAGCAGTTATTTTTGTTTTAAATGCCTTACAGAATATTTACTTTAAAAATATACTCATTTTCACTCCTGATTTTTAATTTTTTATTACGAGTATATATGTGTCTGTATGTGGGTATATGCAAGTGAGTGCAGTGTCTGTAGAGTCCAGAAGAGGGCCTCAGATCCCCTGGAGTTGGAGACATGAGAGGTTGTAAGCTACCCTGTGCTAGTGCTGGGAGTCAAGTTTGTGTCCTCTGAACATAAATAGCTCTGAACTGCTGAACCATCTCTCTTATCCCTTTTATGGTTTGTTTTGTAAACTGATTTCAATTAGTCTCAATTTGTAGCATCTAGTATAAAGTTTTAAATGCTTACAAATTTTTTGGCTATTTTCATCGGGATAACAAATTTCAAAAGAGAAAAGATGGATATTGAAAGATTGAGTTCTTTCCTTTTAGTACACTGATTTGATTTTCATACTCTTCCTTAATCTTGATATTTGAAAATTTCAAATACCTTACACATATTCTTTTGTAAATTAGTTCTTGGAGAATTTCATGCAATGTGTTTGCATCATATTCACTTTAACCCCAACTCCTCCCAGATACCACACCTTAAAAAAAAAAAATCCATCAAGTTCCCTTTTTGCTACTTGTATACTCTTGGATATGTGGCCTTCCAGTAGAGCTTGATTGACTTACTAGGTGCTATACTCTAAAGAAAAAAAAAAAATTACTCTCCCTATCCCAGAAGCTATCATTTTTTGGTTGCTCCTTAGCTAGGGGTGAGATTTTTGTATCCACTTTCCCTGTCCTTGTTGGGATTTGGTCTGGCTTGAGCTTGCACAGGTCTTGTGAATGATGCCACAACTGTTATAAGTTCATTTTATGCAGCTTCCCTGCTGTGTCCAGAAGACACTTTCCTTATTGCCATTCACCTTTCTGCCCCCTCCTCCACAGTGACCCCTTGTGAGGAGGGGCTCTGGTATAGATGTTCCACTGAGGAATAAACATTCTGCAGTCTTTTGTTCTCTGAATCTTGGATGAGTTGTGGGTCTCCGTAATTCACATCTCCTGCCTACAGAAGCTTCTCATGAGGGTTGAGAGATATATTAATTTATGGGTATAACAATGGAAGTTAGTTGAATGTTATGCCCATTTAGCAGAATAATAGCACAAGGTTATTCTCTAGGGCCTAGGACTTGTGTTGCCATAGGCTCTTGACCTCACAATTATGACAGGTATGGGTTTTACCTTGTGGAGTGGGACTTAAATCCAATCAAAGTAGTTGATTACTTCCATGATGTTCATGCCACTATTTCACCAGTGGGCATGCCTTTACAGGCCAATCTTTATCATAGCTTGTAGGGTTTGCAACAGTGTAATTAATGACTACTTTGGCTCTCTGGTTGTATTTATAACACTTTCTAGCACTAAAATCTAGCCGGTAGGGACGAAGCATCCAGGTGAGTACTACCTTGATTTCTTCATGTTCTATGAGTCAAGTGTCTTCAGCAATCGAGTCTTACTGTCAAGTTTCAGGTTCTAGAGGATAACCAAGAACATTGACAATGGTCTGTAATGTTTGGGGTTTATGAGACCTCACTGGCCAACACTTCCAAAATAAGTAATCTGTTTATATTACTGGGATTTTTAATTGTTTGACTATGGTGTCTAGTAGGGGCATTGTGTGTGTGTGTGTGTGTGTGTGTGTGTGTGTGTGTGTGTTAGGATGCTTCTACTGTATATTAATTTATTCATCTGTATAATTGCAAATATATTCTTTGTCTTAAAATACCAATAGTGTTTATTAATAGAGTTTTAAGCCTTTTGGTGTGGCTTAATTCCAACTATGTTGGTTTTACTTGCATGTTTTTTTTTTGGAGGGGGTTTTTGAGACAGGGTTTCTCTGTGTAGCTTTGTACCTTTCCTGGATCTCACTCTGTAGACCAGGCTGGCCTTGAACTCACAAAGATCCACCTGCCTCTGCCTCCCAAGTGCTGGGATTAAAGGCGTGCATCACCACTGCCCAGCTCATGTTTTTCTTTTTTTTACAAATACTTTCTCACACTTCATAAACATTTCCTACATTTATTTTTAAATCAACAACATCTGTTCTAGTTCTTCTTTCATGTTGTCTTCATTTTCAGTAATATTAAATCAACAGCCAGGTGAGTACTCTGCACTTTACTTGTTTTGACTGAGAGAAGATCTCTGTGTAGTCCTAGACGGCATGAAATCAGTATCTCCCCATTTATCCTCTTCAGTGCTGGGAGTACACGAATGTACCACCACACTTAGCTTTCATTTCGTGACCATACTTGGTGTACAGGGTGTGTGTGTGTGTGTGTGTGTGTGTGTGTGTGTGTGTTCTGAATGCACAAGTTTGTCAGCTGTGCACATTTACCAGGAGGACATTGGATGCCCTGTTTGATCACTCTCTGCCTTATGCCCTTGAGATGGAATCTCTCTGTCACTGAACTTGGAGCCAAGGTAGCAGCTGGCAAGCCTTAGCAAATCTATCTCCACCCACTTACAGTCCTAGGGTTAGAGATGTACACAACTACTGTATCATTTAAATTGGTGTTGGGGATTTGAACCCATTTCCCCACACTGGCATAGCCAGTGTTCTTACCCATTGAGCTATCTTCCAAGTCCCTTAATTGTAAAAGCACTAAAATGTCTTAAATACTGTTTTGATGGGATATTGACTTAGGACTTTCTTATAATTTTGACTACAAGTTTCTTGCAGATTATATTGATATTCTAGTATTAGTCCCACCTCTCTTCACCACTTGGCTTGCAGCAGTATCTTTTTTTCTATCTGAAAGTCTACCTCAAGGATTCCGTAACACCCACAGTACCACAAGTGTGTCTCCTTTGCATGTGTATATACAGTCATCAAAAAGCTTAGGGAAATCACAGTGGGTTTGACATGGGATATATGCTTACACCCAAGTATCAGTGGAGAGGCTATTATAGGTTGCACACTGGGACTTTGGGATAAGAAGGAGCCGGATAATGTCCTTCCAGTATCTCATTCTCAGCTTACCTTGGGACCTACACATGTTCAAGGGGGCTGACCTTGCTCTGCTACCTCATCAATCTATTATATCATTTTTAAGATTCATTTTTATTTCTCTCTCTACCTTTTTTCTCTCACTCTCTGTGTGTATGCCTTTTCTAACCCATCACGTGTTCCTGTGCCCACAGAGACCAGAAGACAGAGTTGAATTCCTGAGGAGCTGGAGTTATGTGTGGTGGTGAGCCACTTGACATGAGTGCTAGGTATCAAACTTTGGTCTCTGCAAGAACAGCAAATGCACCGGGCGATGGTGGCGCATGCCTTTAATCCCAGCACTCGGGAGGCAGAGCCAGGCAGATCTCTGTGAGTTCAAGGCCAGCCTGGGCTACCAAGTGAGTTCCAGGAAAGGCACAAAACTACACAGAGAAACCCTGTCTCTAAAAACCAGGAAAAAAAAGAAAAAAGAAAAAAGAACAGCAAATGCTCTTAACCATTGAAACTTCTAGCCCTCTCTATTGTGTCTTATCTTTCAGGATGAACATAAAATGTTGAATGTTTTGCAACAGCATATATCATTGCATATACGTGTGTGTGTGTGTGTGTGTGTGTGTGTGTGTGTGTGTGTGTGTGTGTGTTTAGGTAAATATTTTATAAGAACATCATTGTGTGATGAAGATGTAGTCAGAATTTGCTCCAGAAAGTTCAGCAGTAAAAAACAAAAACAAAAACAAAAACAAAAAAAAGAAAGAAAAAAGAAAAAGAAAAAGAAAAAGAAAAATATCTGTGATAAGGGTCCCGAGAGATGGCTCAGTGTTTAAGGGCACTTCCTGTTCTTTCAGAAGATGCAGGTTTGGTTTCCAGCACTTACATGGTGGCTTACAGCTGTCTATAACTCTAGTTCCAAGGAATCTGACATCTTCTTCTGGTCTCTGTGTGTACCAGGCACATATGCCATGCAAATATATATATGCTGGCAAAACACTCATAACACACAAAAAAAAACCCAGCTAATCTATGATAACTAGAATATGGAATATTTTAGAAAAAGTGTCAATGAATCTCTTGACTTGGAAGTTTATTTAGCCCTGAGCCATTCCATAATAGCTCCTAAGACTAGGGAAATAAGCTGATAATTTATTTCCATCCATTTATCTTATGTTTTTTAATTCACAGAAGGGTTTCTCTGTTGTAGTCCTGGCTGTCCTGGAACTCACTCTGTAGACCAGGCTGGCCTCAAACTCACAGAGATCCATCTGCCTCTACCTCCAGAGTGTTGGCATTAAAGTTGTATGCTACCACCATGCTATCCCTTCTATTATGTTTTATGATGCACCTTGAATGATAATATTTAGTAAATAATTTTGGCAATAGTGTTAAGTGCATGGTTAGACATACCATTTGTAAACACATAGCAATAGAAACAAAACACAAAGGCGTGCCCATCAAAATGGGTTAAGGTGTCTGCTGCCAAACTTAACATCTTGAGTTCCATCCCTGGGACTCACATGGTGAGAGAGATCCAACTTTCACAGCTGTCATCTGAACCCTGCACATGCATCTATATGGATACACACACACACACACACACACACACACACACACACACACACACACACCATAACTGTAATAAAAATGATAAGAAACAACCATTTCCAGGTAGAAGCCAATAAAAGATGGTTCTGAATCAAATGCACACAACTGTTAGTGAGGGCAGAGATGTAGCCGAGTTGGTAGAGTGCTTCCATAAAATGAAGGATTCCTGGGTTCAGTCCCCAGAAGCACATAAAACTGGGCATGGTGATTTACATCTGCAATCCCAGCACTTGGGAAGAGGAGGCGGGAGCATCAGAAGCTCAAGATCTATTAAATACCCAGGGTTTAGTTACGTCCAAAAAAAAAAAAAAAAAAAAAAAAAAAAAATCTACTTACACTATGCTCTTATGTCTGTTAACTTTATTCCTCTAAGACAAAATTTTATCAATACAGCTGTAGGTCTGTCAGGCATTCAAGGCAGGAATAACTCTAGACATACCAAGCTCTTTATCTGTCTACTTTATTTCTATGGGATAAAATCCTGTCTACATAGCTTCAGTTCTCTCCTGTTCCCTAGCTCATAGTCCTGCTAATGACTAAACTCCTATGCTTCCAGCCTCATCTTCATCCTCCATTTCCTCATTTTCCTTTTCCACTACTCTCTACTCCTGGAACTCAGAAAACTCTACCCAAGATCTGCTTACCCTCTATGGAACCTCTGTCTTCCTCTCTTCTCTCTCCCCATGACGTTCTGTCCCTTTCTACAGAAAATGCCTGCTCATTCTTTCCCTGGGCATGTGGTTCTCTGCCTCCTCAGGAATGTTGTTCCATCTAACACCTTGATATGTAAAAACCTCTTTTGTTCTCAGTCAATTGCTCTGGAGAGTCACTAGGTCTCAAGGCAAGGAGATGGTCTGAGCTTCATTTGCACAAGAAGCAAAGCTATGCATCTACAGCCAGTTTATCTCCTAAGCTCAGCGGGGTAGTTAGTAACCTAGAGGTTCAGCAGGTCTGAAAATATTTGGGGATGCAAGAATCTCATAGTAGAAGACAGCTGAAATATTAAAGGCTAGATAGCACCAAATATTCATAATAAATGGCTTGGCTCTTGACAGACCCTTGGCTAGTCAAAGTATAGCTTTAATACACAGCTGAATCGCTATGATATTTTCTTGCAGCCCACAAGAAAGATCTCCCTTCACAATGCTGTGCAGAACTGAGGCTTCTCTGGGATACATGAAATCCCATATAAGAACCAAAACCCCAATGGAAATGATTGCTTTCTTCGTACTTCTATTGAGTTTCCATTGGGGTTCAATTTGGCCACACTATGACAGAGAAGACTAAAAGAAGATAAGAACCAAAATCTTCTTGAGACTGGAAGGCAATGGTTTTGAAAGCTGCTATGAAAAGGTCAAGTATGTGTGAACACAAAGGGAATGGAATGGAAGCACCCCCTACAGATGTATTGCCAGTATCAAGGGTGATGTCATCATGCAGCCACTGGCTTATCTTCCCAGCTCTTTCTTCTTTCTTCCAATGTTAGCTTCTTTCATTCTTTTAGGTCTATCATATTTGATTGTATCAGTGATTTCTTAAAATGTCTCTTTGGAATCACAAGTGGTCTTTTTTATATTAAGAAAAAAAATTTAAAATTTTATTTATTTATTATGTATACAATGTTCTGCCTGCAGGCCAGAAGAGGGCACCAGATCTCATTACAGATGGTTGGGAGCCACCATGGTGGTTGCTGGGAATTGAACACAGGACCTCTAGAAGAGCAGTTAGTGCTCTTAACCGCTGAGCCATCTCTCCAACCCCCAATAAATTTTTTTATTCATTTTACATACCATTCACAGATCACCCCTTCTTCCCTCCTCTCACCCCTCCAGCTACCCCTCCCCTAACCCATCCTCATTCCCTCCCACAAGAAGGTAAGACCTCCCCTGAGGAGTCAGCAGAGCCTAGTACATCAGTAGAGGCAGGTCCAAGCCCCTCCCCCTGCCTCAAGGCTGTGCCAGGTGTCCCACTACAGGTAGTGGGCTCCAGAAAGTCTGTTCATGCATCAGGGATGGATCCTGATACCACTGCCAGGGTGCCCCTTAAGCAGATCAAGCTACACAACTGTCTTGCTTATGCAAAGGTCCTAGTCTAGTCCTATGGAGGTTCCACAGGTGTTGGTCTAAATTTCATGAGTTCCCATTAGTTTGGTCTGGCTGTCTCTGTAGGTTTCTCCATCATGATTTTGATGCCTCTTGCTCATATAATTCCTTTTCTCTCTCTTCGATTAGACTCTTGGAGCTTGGCCTGTTGTTTGGCTGTGGATCTCTTCATCTGCTTCCATCAGTTACTGGAGAAAGTTTCTATGATCACAGTTAGGGTATTCACCAATCTGATTACTGGGGTAAACCAGTTCAGGCACCTTCTCCACTGTTGCTAGTAGTCTAAGACAAGTGGTCTTTTCAGTAGCCTCCAATAAAGATAAAGTGAATGCTAACATTGCCCAGCTCACCTTCCCCAGCTCCCCACCTAAGGGATGGGCATTGATGAACTCTCAAGGTCCTTCCAGTTTCTCTTTATTTATAAGCTCTAAGGTCCTTAGTATCTAATTTGTTGAGTTAATCCTTTTTTTTCTATCATCTTTCTGTGGAATCTCTGGTTGAAGCTTGTCAAATATGGATAGACATTGTTGGTCCCACTTCCACAATTTGGTTCCTGCAGATAAAGTCCCAATAGCATGTTTTAAAATTTTCATTCATTAAGTATAACACAATTAAAATGGAAGTAGGTATGAAAAAGTTTAATTTTTGCTTGGTAATGTCCAATTAAATATCCTGGAAAGTATACAGAACTAGATCTTGCAATTTTTACTGAATTTAAAATGGGTGATGCGGAGGGAATAGTGGGTGTGATAAAAATGCATGTATTTTTTATAACTAGAAAAGTTTAATACATTTTGATGTTTCACATTGCACTACTTAAAAGAAAGTTAAATGTCAGACATGTTTCCTAATTCTGTTGCTGAGTTAGCACTGCCATTGTGCTTTCAAATGGTTAGAGAGATTAATCTACCAGGTCATCATCGGTCCATTCCTCCCCTTCTTGTTTGGGTTTCTGTGATACATAGTCATGATCTTCATAGCCTTTCCTCTTCTTCATAACCACATTAAGGGCAAGGTCAGCAGAATGACATCACTCCAGTTTCTGTTTCAGAACAGCAACTTTCTCAGACCTGGGTGGCTCATACTTTTTTACTAGGTTTCTCATGCTATTCCTTATATCCAGTAACTGTGACAGGCAAGTTCTGTTTTCTCTCAGCATTAGACTCTCTGATAACTTTCCATAGTAATTGCAGCTTTAGAGGCACTTGATAAAATAGCAGTCAGGGCAATTTGTGAAGGTGTGTATAAAAGATAAGCATCTGCCAACACAATTCTTCTAAAAAAATCATCAGCTGTTTTCCTCAAAACCTCTGGATTCTCTAACATGGGGTATCAAATGGTTGATAAGGATTGTGGACAATAAGGTAAAAATTAAGCTGCTGTATAAGTAGTAATTCATATTCCAAAATCTGTTCCAGTGCTTTCTCCTGTCCAAGAGGACTCTCTTGAAGATTGCCAACAAACTGAGGACTAGACATGCTGAATTAATCTACTTTGCAGGCCAGAAATGCACACGTGAGCATTTTTATCTGGGGGTGATATTCTATTACTGAATTATTAAGATAAAAACGCTTAAAATACACACAAGCTGTAACCACAACAGAGAGGGGCAATGTTGCCTTAAACACCAAACAGAATTCCAATAATCTTTTCTCATAGTATTTGCAAAGTGTCATTTCTTCATAAGCCTCAGGAAACACTGGATCATTTAGAAGAACCTTACTGTTAGCTACCCCTTTGCACTTGACTTTGCTGTTGGTGTTAGCCCACAGGCGCGCCAGTTGCTCCTCGCCCACAAAGGTCTAGTGCTGCTTCTGGCTGTTGCTGTGGTACATGGTGTAGCCCTGGCAGGTTGAAAGGCCCAAGATAGCAACAGGACATGTAGTGGAATTTCTAAGCAGTCTTACTAAGTAAAAAACACGGAGGCAAATATAGGGGTAAAAGCCTTAGAGATCAGGGAATTAGGAATAGCCATCAGCTAAACTTACCTTACCTCACCACAGCTTCCAAAGTGAGCTACTTCCTGTCTACCCACACCCTTATTGCCTTGCTGTTCTACCCTCTCATTGGCTCTTAGCCCAGTTACCTCACTTCCCTGTCATTGCCTGTCTGTACAGACCTTCAGGTCTCTATGGTTGGTACTGGATTAAAGGCGTGTGTCACCAAGTTTGGCTCTGTTCCCTAGTATGGTCTTGAACACACAAAGCCCCTGACTCCCAAGTGATCAGATTAAGGGCATGTGCTACCACTGCCTGATTTTTGTGTTTACTTAAAATGGCTTGCTGTTTCCTCTGATGTCCAAGCAAACTTTATTTGGCCCCATATTGGGTGCCAAAATGTAGTTGGAAGTTTTCCTGTGTCCTGGCCGGCTGGCAGTCAGAACAAACCTTCCCCACTTGCATCCCCCAAGTAAACACACAGAGGCTTATATAGTTAATAGCTCAGATTTATTACTGACTAGCTCTTACACTTAAATTAACCCATAATTCTTATTTATGTTTAGCGACATGGCTTGGTACCTTTTCTCAGTTCTGCCTTTACATCTTGCCTTCTCTGTGTCTGGCTGGTGACTCCTGACTCATCCTTCTTCTTCCCAGAATTCTCCTTATCTGCTATCCCGCCTATCCTTCCTACCTGGCTACTGGCCAATCAGCATTTTATTTATCATCCAATCAGAGAAACACATATTCACAGCATACAGAATGATATCCCACAGCAGCGACATGCCAGGAGACTGCAGCCCAGCAATATGCATATATTGAAGTATGAAATTCCTAAAAGAAATTTAAAAGGGACATGAGACAAGTTTAAGTTAATTTATTATAAGTGTTTTCATGTGTTGTTTTTACACTAGACAGTAAGTTGTCCTACTCAAGGACAGGACGTATGCTTCATCTCAGTCACTCATGCATCTTGCTCACTAATATGAGCACAGCAGAGTAAGTGCTCACAGAAATGAAAAATTGGGGGGGGGATCTCATTAGCTTCTTGTGGGTTACCACAAGTCTGTTGCAGGTCTTCATTGGACACATAGACAAGAGTACATAAAGAGCTGGGAGTTGAGAGAACAAACCTAAGGTTGTCTTATATCCAATGGAGAACACATCATTCCTACTTTGTGAAAAACTGGGGTCCAATCCCCCCAAGCCTGAGTAGATGAACCCTCTGGTGGACCAAGATGTTTCTCGGGGCAGTTTCTTCAACTTTATTTTTGAAGGGCTCTCACTGTGTAGCCATGGGTAGCCTGGAATTTGCTATGCCTTTTGTCATCCTGGGGATGGAACAAGAACTCTGTCAGGGTCACGCTTGGCAAGGCCAGGAATGGACTGGTGCCAGGGCTCCAAGGGGCCTGGAGCTTGACAATTTCCCTGTAAAACTGTGATCAAATGTTCCAGACATGGAGATATGAAATTCCTTGCTTACTGTACAAGTATGTATCTTGCAAAACAGGAAGTAGGGGGTGCTCTGTGTTCCCTATAATTCTGCCATCTGTTTTCTGCTTTACTTTACTGACTTGTTTTCTGCTTCCTCACTTGAGAGGTGTGTGATATAAGGAGTGTGATGATCCTCACTTGAGGTATACAAGGAGTGGTGATACTCCCCACTTGAGAAGTATATATACAAGGAGCTGGGATATTGATGAACTTTCTAGTTTTGGTCATCAGCCCCCCGCAGCCCTCCTGACCTCAGCTTTTGACTCTTTCCTTTCTCATCCCAGTCCTTTCCCTCAGAATCCCAGTGTAAACCCATTGTATACCTAGGTAGAACTGCTGGTCAGTCCAGTATATAGGATTTGAAGAGAGACACTGAAGAGGGACAAATAACATGAGGGATGATCAATTAATAAACAAGACAGGTCCTGACAATGAGTGAGCTGGGATCCATCATGAATAATCTGAGTGACTGTCAGTAAATTACCCAGGGCTTCCTGTGTTCTAGGCCAAGGTGATACTGTAGTCCTGAATGCTCACTACAGAATGTTCATAAGCTCACTTCCTACCTATCACTACGTCTTTAAAAAACAATTGTTTTTGTTTCTAACTTTGTTCATTTGTGTGCTGCGTGTGTAGGTCTGTGGATGTGAATGTAGGTGCCCACAGAGGCTAGAGGTGCCTGATTTCTTGGAGCCTGAATGACTGATAGTTGTGAGTCTTGTATGTCCACCCTAAAGAGTGTTGGAACTAAGCACAGGTCCTCTGCAAAGGCAGAGAGTGCTCTCACCTGCTGAGTCATCTCTCTAGGCCCAATGTCTATTTGCCATGTGTGTATATGTGTGTGTGTGTGTGTGTGTGTGTGTGTGTGTGTGTGTGTGTGCACAAGTGTGCCACAACACACACATGTGGTAGCCTACAGCACAACTTGGGGGAGTTGGATCACCTTCCATTCTGTGGGTTCCAGGAATTGAACTCAGGTTGTTAGGCTTGGAGGTGGATGTCTACCCCCATAGAACCATCTCACAGGCCTGAAAGGCAGATACAAATTCCCTGTAGTCAGTTGCCACCTGGCACCTCTCTATTCTGAGCTTGCTGTGGTACCTTTCCAGCACGGCATAGCAACAACCTGTACTTTATCTCTGTCACTGAGCTTTGTACAGACAGGATGTGAGATCCAAGTGTCAGATTTGAGCTCCAAACTGGGCACCCGAGGACCAAGCTGGGCACTTGAGAGGCACACAACACTCCTCCTCTCAACCCATAGAGGAAAATGTGAATACATCTTCTGGTCAAGGCAGCATAGGGACCTGTTTAAGGTTATGTCCCATGAGGAGGAATAGCAGGAATCCACGCTGAGCAGTCAGGGTTGAGGTGAGAGTTATTCTATGCACAAGGTGTTGGGTCAATCAACACATTGCACCTTTCCACAGCACATCCCACTAGGTGATGGAAATGAGTATACGACAGTGGCCCAGAAGCAGGCCCAGGCCCAAGAGTGGTCCCCAGCCCCAAGGTTGGAGGAAGCAGTGTCACTGACCACTTGCAGACCTCCTGGGACCCTATAGGGGGTACTGTATTGTAAATTTTTATTTATTGGTGTGTGTGTGTGTGCCATAGCATGCATGTGAGGTTAGCAAACCACTATTGAGTTGTCCCACAGAGTCCAATTTGTCCTCTTCATATACTTTGGGTGTGGGGCCATCCATGGAAGCATGGTTGGCTTACCAGAGGCCAAAGAAATTCTAAAGAAAATTGATTCTCTCTCTCTCCTCTTAACAGTCATCAACAGTCAACAACTCCTCAGTAGGAGGCTAATAAGCACCCTACTTCGAGGCTTACTGACCTCAAGCAGGCAGTCACAGCTACTGTGGGCTCATGAGTGAGTGGTCCTGTCATGTGCATATGACACTGTTCTTCCCAGTGGTCCCCAACATGCTCCTATGGTGGCAGAACCACTCAGCCATGCCTTATCATAATGAACCAAAACCTCCTGAATCTTGTAGATCAAAAATATATCTTTCTTCCTGTAGGTTCTGTCAAGTATGTTATCACAGTAATGACAAAGAAATTAAGCTTGTATCAAGACACCAATATTATACACTACATAGGTAGAATTTGTTGTGAAACAAACTTCAATTGATCTATTTTACTTTTTTAGAGATGGTATCACTAAGTTTCTTGAGCTGGCCTTGAACTCCTGGGCTTAAATACTTATCTTGCCTTAGTCTTCTGAGTGCTGGGAGTACTTGTGTGTCACCATGTTTGGAAATAAAGCTACTTCATAAAGAGAAAGGTAGGAATGCCCTTATTTGATCATATATTCTTGACAATATGCCTATCCGTATGACAGAGACAGAATATGATGTCACATCTCTAAGTTCACATGTAGTGACATCACATGCCAGTCTGACTAGGATGATTTGTATCAGGAAAACTGATAAGCCGTGCAACAGGTTTATTTGTTCTTACTGAATTTCTAGATTCAAGAATGTGCTGAAAATGTTAAGAATGCATTTCAAGTTAAAAATTACTATGTCCATACTACTAATACTATGAATATTACAAAATGTTGAGAAAATATTTTTCATATTCAAAAACAATTATTTCATTTATCAAAGTTATTTGACCCAAAACTAAGTAAAGTTCCACTACATTTCTTAGCTATAAATGTTTTGTACTTTTTAGAAAAAAATGGGATTGTCAGCCATTATCCTTTAAACATAGACAAATGGTATTAACATTTTATGAGAAAAGGTCTGCCGATGGAACAGCAGGTAGAACTATCAACATCATAGAAATGCCATTAAACCACAATGAGCTGACATTACATACAGCTCACCATTCCAAAGAGATTGCCTTTCTCAAGAACGGGCAAAACTTGCTGGATGCTGGTGGCCCACACCTTTAATCCCAATATTTGGGAGGCGGAGGCAGATGGATCTTTGTGAGTTCCAGGACAGCTAGGACTACACAGAGAAACCCTGTCTTGGAAAAAAAAGAATGGCCAGACTTATGAAGTATATGTGTGTATACATACTGACACTGAGATTACAAGGATACAATTAGTTTACGTCACAGCAAAGAGAGGATAAAGTTTGTACATTTAAAAATTGTATGTACGGGGCTGGAGAGATGGCTCAGCGGTTAAGAGCACTGGCTGCTCTTCCAAAGGTCCTGAGTTCAATTCCCAGCAACCACATGGTGGCTCACAACCATCTGTAATGAGATCTGGTACCTTCTTCTGGCTGTAGGCATACATGCAGGCAGAACACTGTATACATAATAAATAAATATTTAAAAAAAATTGTACGTACATAATCTTTGTGGCCTTTTTGTTGTCATCAGTACCAAACTGGAAATGACTTACCTGCTTATTAATCTGAATGAGGAGTGACACAACTATAAGAGAATACTTCTCAGAGAAAAATGTTTGTATCAGTAACATTAAGGAATCTAAAAGTGATTGCTTATTGTGAAAAGCACAGGAAAATGTTAGTACATTACAGGGGCTGAAGAGATATCTCAGCAGTTAACAATACTTGCTGATCTTGGAGTGCATAGGTTTGGTGCTCAGCATCACATACATATTTAACAACAGTTCCAGGGGATCCAAAGCCCTCTTCTGACCTCTGCAGGTACCAGGCATGCATTTGGTGCACACACATTGATGCAAGCAAAATACTTACACATATAAAAATAAAATTTAAAAACTGATTTTTAAAAAGTTAGCACATTATAATCCTATCCATAATAAGTATAAAAACTGCAAATTAATTCAATTTAACAATGCAAATTGGGCTGGAGAGTGGGCTCAGGGGTTAAGAGCACTTGTTGCTCTTGTAGAGGATTCAAGTTCAATTCCTAGCACCCACATGGTGGCTCACAACCATTCATAACTCCAATCCCAGGGGATCTGATGCCCTCTTTCGGGCACTCATGTGGTGCACAGGCAAAATACTTACTCTTATAAAATAATAAAATAAAAAAGCAAAGGAAATCTTTGGATACCTCAAAGCTTGGGACCACAGGGGAATTATATAGAAACATAACAACTTTTGAATATGTCGACTACAGAGATCACAGTGTCTTCATGGGCATACATGGATGATAAACTTTTAAAATGTATACACTTTAAATATTTAGACATAGTGGTATTTCAATTTTACATAAGTAAATTCTTAAAAAAAAATGGCTAAAAGTGAAAAAGATAAATCTCCATTTTTCTAGAAACTATGTTTGGCAACCCCCCTGGTTTTCCATTCTTCACTGATACTAGGTGAAGGCAGTTTTACAGCAGCTGGAGAGGGGGAGGTGAACAATGAGGCCGATTCAAATTGAGACAAGAACAATCCTTGCTAGACAAAACCAGAGCCAGACCACCAACCAAAACCCAAAACATCATCAGTTGTTCCTTTACGGGAATCTCAATTAAATTTCCTTGTATTTTTGCCTACATAACATTCAAACTTGTGGGGAATTTCAAGAAATGTGGTGGAGAATTGTAAACGTTTAAGAATATCTTCTCAATGACTTCAAGTATAAGACATACAGATTTGGTTGTGTGATTTGCCCAAGACACACTAGATAGGACAGTTTTCATAAGCAGCACAATGCATACGGCTTTCTGCCGGCTTTTCCACAATCCATGGACCACACCCTATGTTTTGGTACTAATTATTGTTCTTTCCTGGATCCCAGTGACAAAAACTTGTGGAACCATAAGATTACACATGTCTTCACAGCAACCATATGAAATGCATCTGTTCAACAGTACTACACATTAAATGTAAATTTATGTGGGAATATTGTAATCAGTCCAAGCTGTATCAAGGAGCACCAAAGGTAGTTAAAACAACTAATCTTTCTATGGGAGTGATCACTAACCTTTTTTTTAATGCCTTACTTTTATTCTTTTTAGATATATTTTATTTTACTTTTATGTTCTTTGATGCTTTTGCAATGGGTATCGGGTCCCCTGAAACTGGAGTTACAGACAGGGGTGAGCTGCTATGTGGGTGCTGGGAATTGAACTTGGGTCCTCTGGAAGGGCAGTCAGTGCCTCTTAACCCTTGAGCCATCTCTCCAGCCCCACAATCACTAATCTTAAAAAAAAAAAAAAAGCATGGGGTTGGGGATTTAGCTCAGTGGTAGAGCACTTGCTTAGTAAGCACAAGGCCCTGGGTTTGATCCTCAGCTCGGGGGTGGGGGGGGTGGGGGGTGCGGGGGAGGAGGGGAGCAGTAACATTAAAGACACCTAGGCCACAAAAGCCAAGGTCCAGGAAGCCTTGCTTCCCTACAGTGGGAGCAATGCTAGTAGTTACTGGGCTACCATTGTAAACTAAACACCACTGAGAGAGAACTGCTCTCAGTGTGTCTACTGTGGCACACACAGTGGGGGCTTCATAAAGAACTGTCCTGCTTTTCGCACAAACTGGGCCTATGTTAGAATTCTGCTCATCAAGGGAGACAAACCATACCCCTTGATTAAAAGTACATGAGAGAACAAGGCCTGTTCTATTGCACAAAGCAGAACAATACCACAGAGGATGTGACTACTTAGTGAGTTGAAGTGTGTAAGTATCAAATGGACATGTATATTCAGTCAGAAAAGGGAATAAAGTCTATCTCAACTACAAAGGGTAACATTAGACCATGAATTTAAAGGAAGCCTTTGCCCAGAAGTCTCCTTAGTAACCAAATTACAGGCTCACATACAGTCAGTCAGTCAGAAAAGGAAATATGTCACCCCTAAGGTGCAGGGCACTGATAATTTCCTCTAGGGAAGCCCAGGCATGTTGGAGGTACATGTTCACATATGGTAAAGGTGCTAAGAGGGGACGCTCTTTCAATGAAATAATGTGGCAGTGATTTAATTTGGGCAAGGAGAACTATCAAGGACTGCTGAAGGGCAGCTTCCATATGCATCACACTACCTGGAAGGCATGGGACCCTTTAGACCCACATGTTTATGGTGGGGTTTACATGTTGGCAGATGGCATGCTCAAAAAAGTTCAAACCATCTTAGCTGGGTGTGGTGGCACATGCCTCTAATCCCAGCACTTGGGAGGCAGAGGCAGATGGGTCATTGTGAGTCTGAGGCCAACCTGCTCTACATAGTAATTTCTAAGACAGCCAGAACTACTTAGGGAGATCCTGTCTCAAACAAGCAAACAACAAAAACCCAAAATATTCAGCTCATCTGTTAAGAGCAAAAGATTACATTACCTGTTGCTCCGAGGTCTTTCTAAAATGTGGACTTTTAGGAGCTTTGTTAGACACAGGGTTAAGGAGTTTGCCACATTTGCTGCCTTCCTGAGTATTCCCCATGCCATGACCTTTTTGGTGTTGAAAGAAACTTGAGCGCTGGCTAAAAGATTTACCACACTTAGTGCATTCATAAGGCCTTTCTCCAGTGTGGACTATTTGGTGTTGAATGAGGACAGACTTTTGCCTAAATGATTTCCTACACTGGTCACACTCATAGGGCCTTTCCCCAGTGTGAATTCTGCAATGTCGAATAAGACTGGTGCTTCGACTGAAGGATTTCCCACATTCACCACATGTATAAGGCCTTTCCCCAGTGTGAACTCTCTGTTTAATAAAGGCAGCCCTGCGGTTAAAGGACTTTCCACACTGGCCACACTCATAAGGCCTAGCTCTGGTATGTATTCTCTGGTGTTCAACAAGACTGTAGCTTTGCCTGAAGAATTTCCCACATTCAGCACACTTATAGGGCCTTTCTCCAGTGTGAGTTCTCTGATGTCGATCAAGTTTGGATTTGTACCCAAAGGTTTTCCCACATTCCTCACAGTCATAAGGCCTTTCTCTAGTGTGAACTCACTGATGTCTGATAGGGTAGCTCTTTGGCTAAAAGATTTCCCACACTGGCCACACTCATAAGTTTTTGTTGTAGTGTGAATTCTACGGTGTTCGATGAGGCTGAAGTTTTGCCTAAAGAACTTACCACATTCCCTACACTCATGAGGCCTTTCTCCAGTGTGAATTCTCTGGTGTCTAATGAGGGTAGCTCTTTGGCTAAAGGATTTCCCACACTCCCCACACTCATAAGGCTTTTCTCCAGTATGAATTCGGCAGTGTTCGATAAGGTTCGAACCCTGGCTGAAGGATTTTCCACATTCTCCACACTTGTATGGCCTTTCTCCAGTGTGAACGCTCTGATGGATAATGAGAGTGGCTTGCTGACTAAAGGACTTCTTACACTGGTTGCACTCATATGGCCTCACTGTGGTGTGAAGTCGCTGGTGTTCAACGAGGCCGAAGCTTTGCCTAAACCATTTCCCACATTTGTCACATTCATATGGCTTCTCCCCTCTGTGAGTTCTCTGATGTCGGACAAGATTGGATTTGCATCCAAAGGCTTTCCTACACTCTCCACACTCATATGGCCTTTCTCCACTGTGAATTCTACAGTGTTCAATGAGGTTGCAGCTCTGACTGAACGACTTCCCACATTCGCCACATTTGTATGGTTTTTCTCCAGTATGAAGTCCCTGGTGTATAGCAAGTGTAGCCTTTTGGCTAAAAGATTTTCTACATTCCCTACACTTATAAGGTCTTTCTTCAGTGGGAACTCTCTGGGATGGCACAAGTGAGTATTTATCTTGTAAGGCTTGTCTGTATTTGCTAGGCTCAAAATCTATTTTTCCAGTGCATCCCCTTGGGTGCTGAACAAGCTTGAGTTTGTAGATGGAAGGTTTTCTGAATTATTGTGACTTAAAGTGACTTTTTCTATTAGCCTCCACAGACTTGGTGATTTCACTTAGCTTCTCATCTTTGGAGCTGTTCAGGGACTGGAGACTATCCCATTTAGCTGAGAAGTCCTTTCTAATTTTCCAGTAGATGAAGGGATTCCCTGACACATGGAGCATGCAGTTTTTCATAAGAGAGTCACTGTCTACATCTCCCTTTAATGGATTCTTGGCACTATGGTTCTTTTGACCCTGGAGGATTGAACATGCCTCTACAAAGAACAGATTTTGTCCAGGTAGGTCATCCAGATGCAAAATGTCTGTCAAGAAAGGAACACAGATGTCACAGGGGTGAGTCTTCCCAGTGAGTAGAGTTTCCTCTGGAGTCCTGGCTTGTGGCATTTCTACACAAACACTCACTACAGAAGGATTTTTTCATACTCTGATGCATACCAACAATCTGAAAGAAGAAAAATGCTGTTGAAAGTCATGTTAACTGTGGATGGAGTATATCAATGATGCTTTATTATTGTTTTTCTCTATATTTGATGTTTTAACTTCTTTTTTAAAAAAGATTTATTTATTTATTATATACACAGTGTTCTGTCTGCACATATCCCTGCAGACCAGAAGAGGGCACCAGATCTCATTACGGATGGTTGTGAGCCACCATGTGGTTGCTGGGAATTGAACTCAGGACCTCTAGAAGAACAGCCAGTGCTCTTAACCGCTGAGCCATCTCTCCAGCCCATGTTTTAACTTCTTAAGGAATGCTTCTTCTCATTCAATCTTTAAGTCAAGTTAATTGTTTGATTGTTTTAAGACAAGATCTCTTTACATATCCCTGGGTGTCCTAGAACTCACTCTGTAGATCAGACTGGCTTTGAACTCACAAAGATCCATCTGCTTCTACCTATCAAGTACTGGGATTAAAGGCATGTGCCACCCTGCCCAGCAGAAGGGTGAACAATTGTTAACAGGTGACAAAGGGGTCAATGAGTAGCATGGTGTTGCTAGAGTTTTCCAGCCTTGCCCACAGTCAGGACAAATCTTTGTCACCCGCCAATCCCACAGCCGCTCAGACCCAACCAAGTAAACACAGAGACTTATATTGCTTACAAACTGTATGGCCGTGGCAGGCTTCTTGCTAACTGTTCTTATAGCTTAAATTAATCCATTTCCATAAATCTATACCTTGCCACGTGGCTGGTGGCTTACCGGCGACTTCACATGCTGCTGGTCATGGCGGCAGTGGCTGGCAGTGTCTCTCTGCCTCAGCCTTCCGCTTCCCAGAATTCTCCTCTCTCCTCGTCCCACCTACTTCCTGCCTGGCCACTGGCCAATCAGTGTTTTATTTATTGACCAATCAGAGCAACAGATTTGACATACAGACCATCCCACAGCAAGCATGGAGTTAATATGGAAAAAATAAAGCAATCCAGAAATGACATTAAAAAGAACACACTCCTCTGCTCTGTCTGTCTTAGGGCCAGATACTGAACCACAAGGTCATATTCCTTTATAAAGTCCATCAAAGTTATTCTATCCATGAGATAGTCAAACTCTCATTTAAGAAATAACAAATTTAGATTGTCTTAGACACAAGACATGATTCAACCAAATGAACCCAGTGGAGCCCCTGTTTAAAAGTTCACATTGAGTTAGGTATGTAGTTCAGGTATAGAGTGGTTCTTAAGCAAGTTCAAAGTCCTGGGTTCAACATTCAGCACAAAAACAAAAAACAAACAAAACAAAACAAAACAAAAAACAACTACCTCTATTACTACTATTACTAAAATGATAGCCTATAGTAAGTTAAAACAGGGCTTTCAAGAGATAAAACATATGAAATATGACTTATAAAGGGTGAATTATCTCCATTGTTTTTCTATTGGATAGCCCAATTTGTGTCCATTTTTAATCCTAAAATGCCTCTGCATACTAGTGTGCTAACTAGTTCCTGGAGGCAATCATAAGTCCCATTGTGGACAAGTTCTAGAAGAGACCAAGATCTGATGCAAAGATTGTAATTTCAGCCCCATACTGACCACTGGGAGGGGAGAGGGGTGCAATCAGTTAATCAGTTGTGTGCAATGATTAAATCAATGAGACCTTCATCAGAACCACCACATGACATGGTTTAGGAAACATCTGGGTTGATCACTACAGAGAAGAGTTGGGAGAGTGGAGTGCCCAGAGAGGACAGAAGGCAGCCAAACCTCCTGCCCAAATAATCTTTCCTTTCTTCTTTCTTCTCTCCCTCCTTCTTCTCACCTCCCTCCCTCCTCTTCTCTCTCCCTCTACTCTTCTTTCTTGCATGGAAACCAGAAGAAAACTACATAGCTCCACAGTGTGAGGCCTGGGGATCAAACTTGGGACCACCTACTTGGTCACAGATGTCTTTATCTGCTGAACGATCTTGCTGGCCATCTGACCAGAGCTTTGCTTATGCAGCTCTTCCATTTGATATTCCTGAACTGCAACCTCCATAACAGCATTTTTCTAGAACATGATTAAACCAGAGACATGTTGAGAGAACCCTCAAATTTGTAGTTGCATAGACAAAAATGGACTGCTCTGGACATCTCATTTGCAACTGGAGTTTGAAGAGCCTTTAATATATGAGACATACTTCATACTCCTGATAGAATCAAATCTGAGTCAAAATGCAGACCGGCAGTGCCTGCCACACTGTAGAATTGGTTGTTAGTATTGTAAAAACACACAGACCCCTTGAACATCCTTCCTTGTTGGTCAGACACAACGCAACTAATTTTGACAAATATTTTAGAAGCCTATCTCATCATACAATCCAACAATATAACTGTTGGACATGCTCCTTTGACAAGGGTAGATGTGGAACACTTGACATGTCTAGGTTCAGAGAATTCTAACTGTGCAAGTCTTCAGTGCTGTTTAAAGATCAATGTTCACAGGGCATAGTAAGTATGGGTCAGTGTTGGAAGACACTGATGAGGGGTAAGTGATGCTTGTGGGGCAGGAAGAAAGGTTGGGACAGCTGGAGCAGGAGTCGAGCAACTACTGAATGTGACAAAGAAAACACAGAAATGGGATATGGCTAGTGGCACATCAAAACACTGCTGTGTAACAGGTTTCTGGTGTGATTTAGACACAACTCTGATGTCACTTCCTGCCTCACTTGCCACTCATGAGGGCCAAGCTTCCCCATGAGACTCCTTTTGCTTTTTATCCTTTGAGAAACCAGGAATTTCCCCCACAGTCCTACTTGTCTAAGAACGTGTGAACTCCATGATGCAAGACTTTTTTTTTTTTTTTTTTAAGATTTATTTATTTATTATGTATACAGCATGTATGACTGCAGGCCAGAAGAGGACACCAGATCTCATTACAGGTGGTTGTGGGCCACCATGTGGGTGCTGGGAATTGAACTCAGGACCTCAGGAAGAGCAGCCAGTACTCTCAACCTCTGAGTCATCTCTCTAGCCACCTGTGATGAAAGTTTTAATGAAAAGAAGTTCAGGTAAGTGATCAGCAGTGGTTTAGAACAATCCAGTACACAGAAGACCATTAGGAAGAAAGATAAGTATTAAAAAAAAAAAAAAGCCTAGATGCCGGGCAGCAGTGGCACACACGTTTAATCCCAGCACTCTGGAGGCAGAGCCAAATGGATCTCTGTGAGTTCAAGGCCAGCCTGGTCTACAGAGTAAGATCCAGGACACACACACCAAAACTATGCAGAGAAACCCTGTCTCAAAAACCAAACAACAACAAGAACAAAAAAGCCTAGAAGAAGGTCTGATAGGAATTCACAGCCCAACACAAGGCCAACACAATCATGACAATGCTTGCCAGTTCCTGAAGAAAGTGGCTATAAAGAGGTGTCAGGTAGGAGGATGAAGAAAATAGAGCAATGGTACTATGGATGTGAAGAGTCACCCAGCTAAAAAGAGAGCAAGCCAAGTGGGAACTATAGATTAGATTCCAGGACTCTTGCCACTCAGAACTTTCAGTGAATCTTTTGGAAGAATCGAGTCTTTGGGTTGCTGAGGGTAATGCACACAGCTCAGATATGGGCACCCACAATGCACCTATCAAGGAAGTAGGATAATCAACAGGGCCTGTAGTCTGATAGCAGAGGAAAATACAGATATAGAGAGAACAGAAGGCAATGAGACCACGGGGAGGTATGCGGGCCTTACCCAGTGAGGTTATAAGTGCAAAGTTCTCCAGCATCACAGTGAGATACAGTAGCCTCTGAGCTTCATCCAGGAGCTCTACTCTCCCTGGCAGAAGTACACAGCCACGTCTTCAAAAGTCACACAGCCCTGTCAGGATGGAGACAAATCACAAAATGATCTACTTCTCTCCTAGGATTCCAAGCTCACCTACCTGTACACCCTTCCTTCATACACTATGCTTTGTATTTTGTACCTCTTTGGGAGATACTAGCCTCCAACGCCATTGACACATACCTTTCACTGCAGGCTCAGTATCACTGTGTTCTCCTACAGTACCCACAGGCTTGCTGGAGGAAGCCATGTAATTCTGAGCTTGGCAAACACAGGGCTGTAACTCACTGATTAGACCATTATTCCAGGGATTCCCTAGATGTGTCCTTCACACACATCTAAAGGTGAGCTGAACTGACTCGTCACTGTTATGTCTTGAATGCCAGCACCACAGGTTTGCAGCTCTCATTTCTCTCTTTTGTACACACTTGTAAAAGGAGATAACTGCACAGAATTTTCCTCTGATGTGCATACATATGCTGTGGCATGCATGGATAGATATACAATAATAGACAAAAAAGGTTAAAATATTTTTACAAAAATAAAAATATAGTTCATTCTTATATTGAACTCCTGATTGCCCTTCTCAACCCCCCCAAGTGCTGGGGTTACTGGGGTTTATATTCACATAAGGATTTACACATCGTTTTTAGGATGGCCAAAACAAGATTTCAGATATGCTAATATATCCCCAAATCAAATTCTACAGTCAACATTAAAATGCAGTTAGTTAAGCTTCCATCCGATAAAAATCTAAAAATCTGGAGTCCCTTGAATTATTTTACCCTTCTCTCATTCCCCCCCGAAGAAAAACCCGGATTTCTTAAATGAAAAAGCAATCCAGAGCCCAACCACAGCTTTGGGCCCTCCAGTCACCACACTGATGAAGCCATCCCAACCATTCCCTGGACTAGGGCAGTAGCTGTGACTCTGGGGTGTCTGTCACCTCCTGTTAGCCCCACAGTGTGTAAGTCCCTCAAGCCACACTAGTTCCCAGGTCCCTCCCCTGAGAAGCTCGAACTCCCAGGTTCCACCCACAGAGCACTTTAACTGCCCTAATGCTGGACATTACCCATTGCTCTACAGAGTAAAAAGTCCAATCTCCGGATTTGAAATCCCACCAATCTCCACCCTGGAAAGCTTCACCCTCAAAAGTCCCCCCTCCAACACACCCCCAAGAAACTATATAAGCCCTGTATCCTGTTCAGTTCTCGGATGTTTCTCCCCTGAGCAGAGGCAGGTTTTTACCTTCTTGTTTTTTTCCCTCCCAATATCTCTCTTGTGTGAAATTTGTTGTGAGGTGTGACTTTGTGGTATTCCTCGGTTCCCAACTGCCAGGATACCTTTACGTCTGAGCTGTAACGCTTACCGTGTGTTCTTGCTGCAGCCATGGGGAACCTGGTAAAAATCTCACCAAATCATCTCTGCTCCCATCATCTCCAGAATAGACATGGGACACCCCAGGCTTCTGCCCTGCCGCTTTGTCAGCAGAAGGACAGGCAACCTGTGTCACTAAGCAAGCTCAGCCCCATATTTCAGTTCCATATTTTGGAACCCATGCCTTCTTTTCTCATCCCCCCCCCCCCCCCCCCCCCCCGGTTGCTAAGAGTTTCGTGAGAAACCTTTCTATATAACCCCCAGCCTGGGTTTCCACTCCTGGTTTGGGAGTTCTCCAGGTCCATGCAGTGGAACTCTAGCGAAACAATCATTTTAGCACACAATTCCAGAGACAAGGAGTGAGGTCATCAGTGAATCCCCTGGAATACACTCTTTACACTCTTTACTCACCTGTGAACAATCCGTAAGTGCTTTAGTAGTCATGAGAATCTGTGGGAAGAAGGTTGCCAAGGATCATAGTAGGGGTTTCACCAGCTCAGGCCTCCCTGTCCAATCCTAGAGCTATGAGGCATTATTAGATCTGAATTATTTATCTCTAGGCGTCAGCACTCATAGCTGGACTCCTACCAGACTCAGCCTTCCTGGGTCTCAGTGTTAACCCTTCCAAGGCTACTTTGAAAGGTGTTTTTAAACCGTGTTCTTTCATTCTGAGCCTCACTAAGCCCCAGGTCCGTAAGGACACAAGTAAACTTCCTCACCTTTCCATTGTAAGGCGTAAATGGTTCTGTTTAATCTCGTGAACAAGACAGGACACACATCTGTCAATTAGTCCTTTGTGGGTCCCACTCTCATCCAGTCACATCCGAAATCTGTAATAGGGATTCCACTCACAAGCCCAGTCCTGTTGGGGACACAGGGATTTCTACCATAGGGACGAGAACAGAACTGTACTGGGGGTCTAGTAGGACTGTGGTGAGGCCAGGGGAACGCGACACTTGAGCAGGTTGCGCCACTGAGGCGGCAGCAGCCATCGTACTCTGTAAACATTCGAGCATCCCTCACGGCCGCCAGTGGTAGCGACGCAGATCTGCAGCCCTGCCTGTCCTCTCCGCCTACCTTGGTCCCCATTGCACGCTCTTATATTAATGATAGCCAGAAATAACCCCAAAGCAGCTACAAGGACCGTTTGGCAGATATGTAAGAAGTCTTGCCCAAAGCTTGCGGTCCAAGCACAGACAAGGCCTTTCTCAGGATCCATTGGTCCAGCCTTTTGCTACTTGGCTCAAAGAATTGTGGGCAATGTAGTTTCCTTGGCTACGCAGCGTGCTCCTTTGGTTTCGGTGGCAGGTTCAAGGATTTAAACCCCGGTTCTTGAAGCTGCTAGAAGTTTAAGCCTAACAGTCCCTCCACGCAGCAGCGCGGGGTCGCAATAACCAACTTTGCGGATCGAGTTCGGGTCCTTTGTGATAAAGAGACCCGAGGCGTCAACTCAAATAGTCCTTAAATTCCTGAACCTGGGGTCGGCCCCGCGCTTTTAGAATCTCTTTGGTTGTGGAACTGCTGTAGAAAGTGCTGAGATTAGTAAAATATAGTGACTTGGAACTATTGGACGCACACGGCATTAATGAGACCAACCAAATCAAACGGCAACAAAAATCTGAAGTTTTGGAGTCTTTTACAGTCTCTTCCTATGGACAAAAGTAGACTGGCAAAGTAGAGCCGGATGAGGGCTGGGTCTCTAAAGGGAGAAGCTGGATTTGGAGTCATGTGTAGTTGTTCAGTTTGTGATTAACATGGCTGCGTATTACCCAGAATATGGCATTTTAAAGCCTCCTCTCATCTTCGAACCCTCGCATTCTTTCTGGGTCCTCTTCAATGCGTTTCCTGAGCATTGGAGGGGATAGCATAAATGTCTTATTTAGGGCTGAACACTCAACCATCAAAGTCTTTCTTTTTAATATTTATTTTTATTTCTCCCTCTCCCTCTGTGCCCACGGAGGCCAGAAGAGGGTGTCAGATACCGCCCCCACCCCCACCCCTATTCCCACCCCGGAGCTGGAGTCAACGTCAGCCACTACCAATCTGACAAAGATGCTGGGAATTGAACCGGCTCCACTGGAAAGTCAGCATAAACTCTTAACTACTGAGCCGTCTCTTCAGTCTGTAAGATTTTCTTTGGAGGTTGTGGCAGGAGAGAGCTGCGGCTCATATATTCTTGATCAAAGACTTCTCCTTCTCTACCAGGGAACATTTTCCTCTTGGAACAAGATCACAGCTTCAGCAGGGACATGCATGGAGCAGCGAGGGAGGAAGAGAACGCTTGCCTAGCCAGCCACATCAATCAAATCAACCCTGGCGATCAGAGGGGTTACAGATGTGGTAGGCAGACTGCCTGCACATTCTGAGAGCGTTTCTTAATGTCAGTCACCATGTACTCAATCAGGTTAAACATGTTTTTAAGTTTTTTTTTTTTTTTTTTTTTTTAAATGTAAAAGGTATCTTAACTGAAATCATTAGTATAGGTAAAATACACTTTCCAAAAAAGAAAAGTACACCTATGTTCTTTTAGCTTTATTAATTGTCTTCAATTGGCAACAAGCCACTTGATCACTAACATGTAACAAATAGTAACTTGTCCACAGAATAGAATTCTGCTTAACAATAAAAACAATGATGTGTTCATATAGGCAACAATAATGAATTTAAAACCAATTACTCAATATGGAAATAATTAGAAAAAGAGCAAATACTTTGATTCCCTTCAAATAAAATCCTAAAAGCTACAAGTGAAATTAAACCATTATGAGTGAGAGCAAGTCACCAGATACCTAAAACTCAGTGGAAAACAGATTATACAAGAGAAGGGAAATTCTGCATGGAAACATTATTGAGAGCATGACGGCCTTTCGGATTTATAACCTGGTCAATGCATATACCATAAAACATACACATAAACACACATGTTATACATCAGTGTGTTAATTTTGCATAACTGAAGTAATGATTTACGATGGTTCAGTTTCAAAAGGTTTCAGCCTGTCCGACCGAGGAAGCTAGGGGTGGGGTGGGGTGCAGCTCAGTTGAGGGCAACAGGAGCGTGTGGCAAAGGCTGCTCACACACTGTAATAAGCAGAGAGGCAGCCAAAACAACTAGGACCATGCTTCTGAACCTTCCCAATGTCAATGCCTTTGAATACAGTTCCTCATGCTGTGGGGACCCCCAACCATAAGATTGTTTTGTTGCTACTTCATACCTGTAATTTTGATAGTTATAAATCATAATGTAAATATCCGATATGCAACCCAAAGGGGTTGAGAACCACCTAACTAGGGCTGGGTGTAACCGTCAAAAGACCTGCTCCTAGTGACCGGCTCCTGCCGTCTGTGCCTCATCTCCTACGGATTCCACCATCTGTCAAAACAGCACTTCTATCTGGAAAGCAAGTTTTTAAAACATGAGAGGCCTTTCAGAGCCAAACCATAAAATTCCATTCCTGGCTCCCAAAGGCTCATAGCCACCTCAGGATGCAAAATGCATTTAGCTCCACTTCAAGAGTCTTCACTCTTAACAGTTCCAATGATGTTCAGAACCTCAAAGTTTCTTCTGAGATCAAAGGTAAACTCTTAACTGAGCCAAATAAAACCCAAAAGAATGTTACGTAAGTCCAAATTACAATGGCACAGAGTACACATTCCTGTTTCAAAAGGAAAGTATTTGGACCATAGAAGGGAGGGATGGAAACGAAGGAGAGCAAAAAACGAACAAAAAAACTGAATGGAAAACTGAATTCTGTAGCCCCATCTCTGGGATCAGGGTCACATGCTGCCATCACCTGAGATCCAACAGGCTTGAGTATGCCTACCCCTAAGGCCTTGTTATTTGTAGCCCATACAGTCTCTATGGGACTGGTTCCACTTGGTGCTGGCAGTTTTCCTTGGCAGACATCCCATGTTCCTGACATACAACACGCACGTCAGTATTAACTTCTCAAGCTTCATGAATCTCCATCAGAGGCGTCTGAGGAAACTGACCCTGTCACACCCTAGTTGCCATTACAGACTATTCTCTGGCATTGGTGGAAGCTTCTATGACATCATGACTTCCGTTCTGCCTGCCAGCTCAAGCAGAACCACAGTCTCCTTGGTCCACACCTTCGGTGGCCTGCACAGGGGAGCTGGACCCAGTGCAGCATCTGCCTAAGGAATTCTTTACAAAATCTTAGCAGCACCCTTTAAAAGGGAAAGTCTTTTCCATGAGTTTGTAGTTTAACAGCCTGGAGCCTTCAAGATATATATTTTTTCCTATACCCTAGCAATGAAGTGCTTGGCTTCTTCTTCTTTTAAAGATTAATTTATTTATTATGTTTACAATGTTGTTTTCATGTATCCCCGCAGGCCAGAAGAGGGCACCAGATCTCATTACAGATGGTAGTGAGCCACCATGTGGGTGTTGGGAATTGAACTCTGGAAGAGCAGCCGGTGTTCTTAACCACTGAGACATCTCCCCAGCCCACTTGGCTTCTTTTATAGTTTCCATTAGCAACTATGGCTGCTCTGTCTGCAACTCCAACACATTCTGGTCCTGGCAAAACTGTACGCTTTTGAATCTTCATGCTCTGTTTTTTGTTGATGTTTCTCATAGCCAATCCTGCTATAAGCAACCAGAAATAATTATGTAACAGCCTGAATTCAGACTCAGTTAAAATTTCAGGACACAAGATACGGCGAATTACTTTCCAGAATACAACACCTATGGTCTCTGTCTTTGTTCTCACACCAAACCCCACCTCTCAGCTAATCAAAGCCCATGGTGATGGATCAGTTATTGTTCCTATTTGGCTCACCTAATTTCTTAAGAGATAAATGACATTTGGAGTCATGGACTTGGTTCTATGAAACGGAGTGGAAAGGTTCCCTTCAACAGTCTTGGGCATCATGTCAAATCATGTGGGAATGAGGGAATAAATTTGTTATTCTAAGAGCACTGAATGTTGTAGGTCTAACAAGTGACCTCACCTTCAAGGTAACCTGTAGTCTAAATAAAAACAAAACACCCCCCTCCCAACAACAAACAAAAAGCAAACATTGAGGTAAAAAGCAAGGACTGACCACCCTGTTTTGTTCCACTAAAGGTCTTGGAAAGGAACATCAACGAGAAGTACTCTTTCCCATGACAGTATCCCCACTGAGGCACAAATGGAGCTGCCTCAAAAAACTGTTCCCATCTACACAAACAGGGCCTATGGTAGCATTTTACCCACCCAAGGCTGTGAATAGAAACTCTTGATTAAAAATACACAAAGATAACATAAGGCCTTTATTATTGCACAAAACAGCAGGAAATTACTGGCTAGTGATCATGGAGTATGTAAACAGTAATATGAATCATATGAGACAAAGAATGAGAAAGAAGATAATCCTTTCTTGAAGCCTCCAGCTAAACCCAGACCAGGTTCTTTTAGGCAAGATACAGACCAAAAAAAGGGATTAAGGTCATCTGCAAGGCACAGGCAATTGAGGCTTTCACTAGGGGAGGGGAGAATATGGGCATGTTGGGGGGACTATGCACTCAATTCAAGATGCTAGAGGAGAGACACTTTCGAGGAGACACTATGGCAGTTATTTAATTCTGGCAAAAGAGACAGACCATATAGAATGTGTAGGGAACCTCCAGTACAAATTACACATGCCTGGAACTCATAGCACTTTGTCCCTCTGAATACTCATGTCAGGCTCTCTAGCCCGCTACAAGGAACAACAATGCAATTCTCTGGGAGGCCTAATGGTGTTTTCAAATGTAGGCTTCCAGGAGCTGTGATGGTCTCCCCAGTGTTGAAGGATTTCCCACATTTTCTGCCTCTCTGTGACATTTTTCATGTTAGAAGATGCTGGAGGGTTGTCTAAGACATGCCTCATTTGCTATATTTAGAAGGTCTTTCTCCAGCGTGAAGTAACTGATGCCGAGTGAGGGTAGATACTTGGCTAAAAGATTTCCCACACTGGTCACACTCATATGGCCGTTCCCCAGTGTGAATTCTGCTGTGTTGAACAAGGTTGGTGGTTCGGCTGAAGGTTTTCCCACATTCGCCACATGTATAAGGCCTTTCTCCAGTATGAACCCTCTGGTGCTTAACCAAGTCAGCTCTCCGGCTAAAACACTTCCCACACTGATCACAATTGTAAGGCTTTGCTTTTGTGTGAATTTTCTGGTGTTCAGCAAGATTGTAGCTTTCCCTGAAGAATTTCCCACATTTGGCACACTCATAAGGCCTTTCTCCAGTGTGAGTTCTTTGATGGCGATCAAGTCTGGATTTGTACTCAAAGGCTTTTCCACATTCCTCACATTTAAAAGGACTTTCTCCTGTGTGGACTCGCTGGTGTCTAAGAAGGGTGGCTTTTTGCGTGTAGGATTTCCCACACTGTTCACACTCATAAAATTCTGTTGTAGTGTGGATCCTACGGTGTTCAATGAGGTAGAAGTATTGTTTAAAGAACTTACCACATTCCCTACATTCATAAGGCCTCTCTGAACTGTGGGTTCTCTGATGTTTCATGAGGGTGGCTCTTTGACGAAAGCATAGACCACATTCCCCACACTCATAAGGCTTTTCTCCAGTATGAATTTTGGAGTGTTTAATAAGGTTGGCGCTTTGGCTAAAGGACTTCCCACATTCTTCACAATTATAGGGCTTTTCTCCAGTGTGAACTCTCTGATGCACAGTAAGAGTGGCTTTGTGACTAAACGACTTTTCACACTGTCCACATTCGTAAGGCTTTTCTGTGGTGTGAGTCCTCTGGTGTGTAATCAGGCTGACGATCTGTCTAAACAATCTTCCGCAGTCACCACATTCGTACGGCCATTCTCCCGTGTGTGTTCTCTGGTGCCGGAGAAGACTAGAGTGGCACCCGAAGGCTTTCCCACAGTCCACACACTCATAAGGTCTTTCTCCACTGTGAACTCTGCAGTGTTCACTGAGGTTGGAGCTTTGACAGAAAGACTTTCCACATTTGCCACACTTATACGGTTTTTCGCCAGTATGCCGTCTCTGGTGTATTCTAAGTGTGGCTTTTTGGCCAAACAATTTCCCACAGTCATGACACTCATATGGTCTTTTGTCAGTCTGGTCTGTCTGGGATGGTACAAGTGTGTATTTGTTTAAGTCTTGCTTACATTTGCTAGATTCAACGCCCCCCTTTTCACTACAAACTCTCTGGTACTCTAGAAGCCTGTGTTGGGGGCCAGATTTCTTATACTCATTTGACTTAGAATTATTTTTATCACTGTGAAAAGTTTTTCCATGCTTAATTTTGTTTTGTTTCTCACCTTGGGAAACGACCTGGGGTTGGAGAAGATTCCACATAGCTTGGAATTTCTCTCCAGTCTTACTACAGATGAAAGGATTCCTTGATACATGGAATATACAACTCTTCACAAGGGAGTCCACATCTCTTTTTAACCAATTCTTGGCTCTAGGATGCTTCTGGTCCAGGAGGTTTGCACACACCTCAGTCAAATATTGTTTCTGACCAGGAAGGTCATTCAGATGCAAGATGTCTTTCAAGACTGAAACACAGATGTCAGAAGGATGAGTCTTCTTCGTGGGTAGACCCTCCTTTGAAGTCCTGACCTGTGGTTCTTCAACTGGCGAAACACTCTGTACACAGGTTGTTTCTTCAGCGTCTGCTTCATGCCAACAAACTGAAAGGGCAGAGAACATATTCACTGTGGCTGAAACTGCTAATTATGCTTTAAATTTATTTTCCTTATTGACCTCACCATGAAGAGTGGCTATTTAAAAAAATATATATGCTTAGCTTTATATTCAGATTATCTTATGACTTGAAAGGTGCATGAGAAGAAAATATTTGCCTGAGCTTCTAGTTACTTTTATTGCAAAGACATAAGTTGTGTCAACTGGAGAGAGAGAAAAATGACATAAATCAATTTAATCTTTCAGAGCAAATATCCCTCTTTGGCAGATTTCTATCTGAAAGACTAGCTAGTGTTCAGCAATCTGCTTGTAGCCATGTATCTACAGGTGGATTTCATTTTTGTGGTTGTTGGAGAAAAAAAGGAATATTGTTTAAACCTTTCCATACTGAGAGCTGCTGGTAGCAAAAGTCCATGGCAGTATACAGCAGTGACAACCAGAGTTCAGAAGGTCAACCTATCAGAACTAAGGGTTCTGTTAGAGGAAACCATCACGCAAGGCATTAAGGAATTACTGCCTTTTGAATGATCTGGCTGTCTCCTGTAAATTGTTTCTTGTTCAATAACAGCTATGATTCTCCCCATTTACCGTGCATTTCCATGTTATGTGTACATGTAATTTTACAACTGCAACTCAATCTTGGGCACAACTTTCCCTATACATTTGGGGTAATTGGATAACTGTACCCAGCTGTGTTTATTTTTTCATTAACATAAATCTGGCCAAGGCCATTTTCCAGACACAAGTATTTCAGCTAAGATATCTTTTTATCCAAGGGCAAATGCAGATCAACATTAGTTCATCTCACTTACAGATAAGAAAAAAATAACCACTAGCAAATAAATCTTTAACTCCTTACCTTCACCCTGGGTTATTTACCTTAACTTAAGGGATTTACTGCTCACATTCCTGGGATGATGTTTTAGTAACGTGCTAGTTACTGAGTTAAGGTAATTGCTTCCCACTAACCCAAGGAGATTGCTGTCAAGGCTTGCATCAAGGCCAGGCAGGTGACAGGTACCAAGTTTCTTTCTTGTGCAAATTAAGTTTTACTTCCTTCTCAGCCAGGTGCTATTCCTTGATTCCCTAATTGATGTCAGCCTTTAGTTGACCATACCAGAGAACTCCCCTTTAGTCACTCCCCTTTTGGGTTGTAATTAGAAGCTGACATTTATTGCTTTATGTGTGGATCCTTATCACCTCTCTCTGCTACTCTGAAAACTTCAAGGCTTGAATTGCTTTGCCAAAGAATTACTGCTTGTGTATATATGCTGGTTCCCTCACAGCCTGGGGAGAATGGATTTAGAAGAACAAAGATGAGGATAGGGATGGAAAGAACTAGATAGACATGAGAGAACAGCAGAAGGGACAGAGAGCAGGAGGGACTGAGAGGAGCTAAGAAAGAGAATAGAAAAGAAACTGCAGATAAAATTGATTTAGAAGAATAAAGTGGATGGACTAAAGAATTTAGGTGCTTAGATTAATTTGATATCCCTCAGATTAGAATCCTCACCTGGTTGTTAGACTCTTCCACGGACCCTGGGAGAAAACAATAAAGGCTGGACCTTTTATTGTTTTTGTTATTTCCAGAAAAGATGAGAGTAAAGACTATAGGGCAAATAACCAGTCCTTCCCTTATAGGCTCCAATCTAGATGGTAAATGGAAACATCTCTCCAATGTCTACCTCCTTAGCTCCTTTTTTTCTTAAAGATTTATTTTTGCATTTCTATGTATTATGTACATAAGTGTATCTGTGTATATATGCACATACACACAGGCCAGAGAAGGTGTCAAACCTCTTGGAGCTGGGTTGTAGATTCTGAGCTTCCTGATGGGCATGCTAGGAATCAAACTCCATTTCTCGCCAAGAGTAGCAAGCGCTCTTAACCACTGGTCTGCTAGAAATGTTCTTTAATGAGAATTACCTAGCTAAGTCCCAGGATACAGAATTGAAAAGGAATATCATCATCAGGTGTGGTGGTACACTGCTGAGAGTTTGAGGCTAGCCTGGTCTACATACTGAGTTCCAGGACAGTCAGACATACATAGTGTGACTCTGTATAAAAAACAAAGAAAACAAAAACAAAAACAAAACCATAAACTTTATCAGAGACTTCAAGGAGTTTAAAGAGAACATGAACAGACACCTAACTGAACAATCAACAGGATAACAATAAACACCCGAGTGATGTCCAAGGAAATACAAATAAAAGGCTGAATGAAATGACGAATATGATTCAGGATTGGAAATCTCAATTCAGCACAGAAAACTCAAGCTGGAATGAAGGTGGAATTGAAAAACCTCAACAACCCAACTAGAAAACTAGCAAAAGCCTTACACATGGAATAGATCAAACAGAAGACCAAATACCAGGTCTTGAAGATAACTCAAGAAATCAACTAGAAAACTCAACAGAAAGCCTTATAAGCAGAATGGATAAAGCAGAAGGCAGAAGATCAAGTCTTGAAGATGAAGTAGGAGAATTAGACCACGCAAACGATGATTTTGAAAAAAATTAAAAACATTGCAGAAACTTTGGGATACCATGAAAAGATCCAATCTTCTAATTTTATTTATTTATTTTTTAATTTTTAAAATTTATTTATTTTTTTCCAATCTTTGAATTTTAGACATGGATATATGAGAGGAATTTGTGGTCAATGGCAAAGGCCAGATCTACAACAAGACCATAGAGAAACTTCCCTAAACTAAAAAAAGACACACACATATAGATACAAAAGCACACAGAACACCAAGTAGACAGTACCAGAAAAGAACCTCCCCAAGACATATAATAGTTATAACACTAAATGTACAGAATAAAGAAAAACTATTAAAAGCTATGAGAAAAATATACCAAGTCATTTATAAAGGAAAAGCCATCAGAACAACAGCTGATTTCTCAATGGAAACTTTGAAGACCAGAAGAGCCCCTGAGCAATGTACTCCAAATTCTAAAAGACCATGACCACCAGCCTCGACTACTCTACCCAGCAAAACTATCTTCCATAATTAAAGGAAGAAAATATTGAAGGAGAAAGAAAAATGTTCCATGATACAAACAGGCTAAAAGAATTCATATCCAGTGGATGAACCCTAAACATAATGTGGGAAGCAATACTTTGGAATGAAAAGAAGAATAAGCATTGCCAAGAGATACGGACAGAAAAACAGTGACTGTAATCAACCGACACCTTTAAGTAACTTTAAATATCAATGGCTTTAATTCTCCAATCAAACAGGCTGACTGAGTGGATCAAGACACACAAAAATCCAGTCAGGCAACCACCCAGGAGGCAGCAGCAGGTTCTAGGATAGCCTGGGCTGTTACATAGAGGAACTCTGTCTCAGCTCTTCCCTGCCTCCCCCCCCCAACGCCCCCAACTGCCAAAAAAAAAAAAAAGAAAAAAAAAAAAGAAAAGAAACAAAAATGTTTCTTTCTGTTGTCTACAAGGAACTCACCCTAGTTTTTGAAAAGAGGTACCACCTTCAAGTGAAAGACTGGGAAAAAATACTCCAGTAAAATGGGACCAGGAAGCAAGTAGGTGTTGCTATACTAATATCTGATAAAACAGACTTCATACTATAACTAACCATAGGTGATAAAGAAGGATACTTCATTCTAATCTAGGGAAAAATTAACCAGGAAGATATTACTATCCTAAACATATATACAATCATACCTGATTTCATACAAAGTGAATTACTAGAAATAAAGACTCAGATAAGCACCAACCCACTAATAGTAGACACTGTCAATACTCCACTTTCTCCATAGACAAGTCAGCTGGACAAAAAATACACAGAGAAACATCAGCATTAAAAAGACATCATATACCAAATGGACTTAACAGATAACTACAGAATATTTCCCCAAACACAAAAGAATATACATTCTAGCTACAGCCCATGGAAGCTTCTCTAAAATAGACTATATCCTGGACCTGAAACAAATCTTAACAAATTCAGAAAAATAGAAACAACTCCATATATCCTATGTGACCACAAAATGATAAAACTTAAAACTAGCAGCAAACAAATCTCTAGTAAGTGCACAAATCCAACGGAATTAAATGCACTATTGAGTGTTGGGCTGGCAGTATCTCAGAGATAAAAGAAAATGGAAACACAACACAACAAAACCTCTGGGACACATTAAAAATTGTCCTATGTGGAGAGTGTACAGCTCTAAGAGCCTACACTAAAAAATCAGAAAGCGCTCAAATCGATGACTTAACGAAGGCAACTCAAGAATCTGGAAAGCACGAGAACAACACAAACCTAGATCAGTAGATAGCAAGAAATAATAAAAACCAGAAAGAAATTAGTGAAACAGAAATAAAGACAATGCAGCAAAGAATCACAGACCTTGACCCAACTAATCAAAAGAAAGAGAGGATCCAAATTAACCAAATCAGAAATGAACAGGGAAATATTGCTACTGGTTACTGACAGCAAAGACATTCAGAACATTACAAGAGAACACTAAAAAACAAAACAAAACAAAACAAACAAACAAAACAAAAAAACCTCTGCATTTAAGTGGGAGCAGTTTTTTCTTTCTTTCTTTCTTTCTTTCTTTTCTTTTTTCAACTGTGTGATCTATTTGAACTCCTGCTAGATAAACTGAATCATTGGACACCAGCTGCTACCTGGAAAACAGACACTTGGTGTTATGAAAAACTACAACTCTTAGCTACTTTCTTTTTGGTTAGTATGTCAGTTACTTTCCATTGCTATGAGAAAACATGATGACCAAGGCAACTAATCGAAGGAAGGATTTATTACAGTTCCAGAGGGCTAAGAGTTCATGAAGGCAGAGTGGAGGCAAGGTAGATGGAACAGGAGGGAATAACATCTCAAACTGCAAGCAGGAAACATTTCACCCCCACACACTTACATCATAATACTGTTAGACACACTGCAGATTTCTGGCTTGATCTGAACACAACCCAGATGTCATACCCTGCATCAGCTGTTACTCACTCATGAGGAACAGGCAACTGTTGTGACCATCTTGACATGTCCACCTTGTGAAAGAAATCAGGACTTCCTCCCAACCCCAAGTTGTTCAACTCCATAGGAAATAGAAAACATAAGTCTTAAAGAAAGACATGACAGATGAGTGATTGGTAAACAAAAAATGATCAGTATTTTAAAAAGGCCTGGATAGAGGGTCATGTACAACAGTCCAAAGTCCACATAAGCACCAAGCATCACAACGTATGAAATTTCTGAAAGACAAAGCTATCAGACACCAGCCAGAAGGAGGCAGAACTTGGAGAAAAAGGAATTATGGATATAACATGGCCATCTGGACAAGAAAAGGGCAATGCCACTTTAGAAGCTGTGGTTATTGTTAACTGTCAATTTAACACAGTCTTGGATGACCTGAAAGAAGGGCCCTCTGGTACGTCTGTGGGGGGACTGTTCTGATTACCTTAATTGAGGTGGATGATCTGCCTATTATGGGTGTCACAATTCCCTGGGCTTGGGGTCTTGGACTGACTATGCATGAGAAAATCAGCTGAGCACTGGCATGCATGAATTCATTGTGCTCTGCTCTTGACCATGGATGCAATGCAACCAGTTTTCTCAAACTCCTGCTGCCGTGATGGAATGTAATGTGGAACTGTTGAGTCTAAATAAAGCCTTTCTACCTCACGTTGCTTTTGTCAAGGTATTTTATCAAAGCAACAGAAGAGAAAGTAAGACAGCCCCATTACTATGACCGTAGGACTTTTGCCACCCAGACATTTTGATGAATACTCAGGGTGGCATGCGTTAGGGCTGCTCAGGGCAGTGAATGTAGCTCAGCACTGATACCTATAACATGCCTGTCAAGAAAGTAGGGGAGTCAACAGGGCCTATAGTTTGGCTGTGGAAAGGGCAGAGCTCGTTCTAGGAGAAAGAGGCAGATGGGAACCAAGACACAGAGGAGGTACAGGGGGCCTTACCCAGTGAGGTTATAAGTGCAAAGTTCTCCAGCATCACAGTGAGATACAGTAGCCTCTGAGCTTCATCCAGGAGCTCCCACTCTTCCTGGCAGAAGTACACAGCCACGTCTTCAAAGGTCACACAGCCCTGTCAGGATGGGGATCAGTCAGTCAACGACTAACTTCTTTTAGGATTCCTAATTTACTCACACCCCCCCCCCCCCCCCCCCCCGCTTACTCCCCTCTTGAGAAGATAAAAAGCCCAACACATTGAGACTCACCTGTGACTTCATTCCCAGATCACTACAACCTCCCAATGCACCCAGAGAAAGGTGAGGAGGGAGTAGCTATGCATTTTGGACCTGTCAATAACAAGGCTATCAGAACTTCTTTTGAAGCCATGGGCCCTTAGGAGGGGAGAAGGTGGAGCATCAAACCACAGTGTGAGGACTTTTTTAAAAATAGCGTTTTGCACTAAGCAGCAGGCGGTCAGTTTTGACTCCTCTGAAACAGCCTATTTCCTTTTGCATGTGGTGGGTCTCTCTGTGTCTGTTATACCACAGAGAACAGAAGGGGTTGGGACGCCCACTCTTATCCCAGCCAATCCACAGTTACTCATGCACTAATGGAAGGGGCCCTCTTACAGCTGCTTCCTTGCTCACAAACCGAGTCACAGGGTCCTATTGCAATGGCTTCCTGAAGCTGAGGTTCATTTGCAATTGAAGGGGTATGAGACACCTATCAACCAATAGAAAGGGGTATGGCTGGGGGGTGGGTGCACCCTGAACCCAAGATAATTCCAAATGGTAGCCAGCTCTGAATGTCCCTTTCCGCGTACTTGAAGAACCTTATCAGTAAACTCTGTTCTGCTCTGAGCTCTTTTCCTGTCTTTAACCCTTTAACCGACAGAAGCAACTCACAAAGTCTAGCTGACCTAACTTTGGTCAAGCAAATTTCCTCGGGTTCCCCCACCAAACCAAGTAAGAGATTGCTTGGCATCCTAATCCCAGGGACTGCAGGTGTCCGGCTAACCTTTCCCATCAGTAGGGGTTTCTTTAGTCCATACCTCTCTTATAATAGCTCACTCCCACAGCCACCTCAGACTCTAAACCCCATACCACAAGGATCTCCTTGGGCATTGTTTAGCAGAAGGTATCTAGAGAAAGCTTCCTAAATGGAGGCAAGAGGGTTTCTAGTGTGAGAGGCAGCTGCCAGCCCCTCCCAATGCCTTTATGGCTGATTCTGTTCCTTGCTCTAAGGCCAGCCACCATCAAAACTTGGGGAATGACAGGTTGGTTCCCCATTTGTGTGGCATTCAATGCCATCTCACCAGTCACAGGCTTCCTCTAACTAAACTCGATTGAATGTCTAGCTACAGAAGCCCTCCTCTCCAGACATACTGATCCTCCCAGATGAACACCTATGCCCGTGAGCTCTCCATCTGTCTGAATGAAACTCCTCAGACACTCCAAGGTTCCCTCCTAAATGCTGGTGAGGCTGGTGTATGTGTGTGTGTGTGTGTGTGTGTGTGTGTGTGTGTGTTATGTTAACTCAATGATTCCATTTTTTTTTTTCCAGTCTGAGTTGAGTTCCACACTTTCTATGGAAGCCTTGGCCACCTATCAGATCAGCAACATTCTCACCTGGTTCCTATAGCTCCTCCACTCACTCAGGTGTGCTATGATGTCTATATCTCCAGCTAGATGCTCAGTCATCATCAGATCTAGTCATGGCTCTCACCCTTGCTTTTCTGCTAATGGCATTACTATGAAGATCGGGTTCCTTCTGGATGTAATGGTGCACACTCATAGTCCAAGCACCTAGCAGACTGAGGCAGGAGTACCAGCTGACTCGAGGTGTTAAAAAAAAACAAAAACAAAAAAAAAACCCAACAAAAACAGCCTTTAGAACATGAAGAAGTGAAGAATAAAAAGTAAAATAAAAAAGACACAATTTCACTTCCTAACTGAAAGTCAAGCTACAGTTGTGGGCAAAATCAGCCTTCACTATTTGGGATGTCTCTATGATTAATCTTCCCCAAAGTTTCAGATCTGTGTGACTAGCTATCGGCTGACAGCCCCACTATGGGCTTTGAAATCCCAATACCCCTCTTCTTTGTCTGTCTGTCTGTCTGTCTGTATGTATGTATTTATCGTGTGAGTGTTCATGTGTTCAAAATAGCATGCACGTGAAGGTCATGATAACTTGATGGAGTTGGTCCGTTTCTTCCACTCTGTGTGTCCTGGGGTTAGAGTCAAGTTGTCAGGCTTGGTGCTCAGTGCCTTTACCCAATGAGCTACCATGCTGGTCCTGCCTCTTCCTCTTCTTTAGGTTTATTCATTTCTCAACTGTGGTGTGTGTGTGTGTGTGTGTGTGTGTGTGTGTGTGTGTGTGTGTGTGTATGTGGGTATACTGACAGAAATCAGGGGGTAATTTGCAGGAGTCAGTTCTCTCCTTCTACCATGTAGGTTCTGGGGATTAATTTAGGTCCTCTGGCTTGGTGGCAAGTGCCTTTACCTGCTGAGGCATCTTACCAAGCACTCTGTCTTTCTTAGGGTCTTACCATGTAGTCCAGGCTGGCTTTGAACTGGGGATCCTTTTGCCTCTGTCCTCCCAAGTGTTGAGATTACAGAGGTGTGCCTCCATGCTCGACTTCACATCCCACTCTTAAGAAGTCCCACAAAATGAATTCTACTACCAACTTGAGACCAGGAGTGGGGTCACACTGCTGAGGTTCTCACCACCTCACCACTCACTCATATCCTCACTCACCTGTGTGCAGACCATATGCGTTTCTGTGGGCCTCGAAATCTGTGGGAAGAAAGGTGTAAGAGTGAAGGACCATGGTAGGGTTTCATGGGCTCAGGCCTTCCCATGACCCCTGTCCAGTCCCAGATCTTCATGTCCAACTTATCTCTAAATCTTAGTGCACAATGCTGAGTCATACCAGCTGTGGGATGTTGCACAAAGCTTAACCTTCCTGAGGATCCGTATTATCTCCTCCCAGCCCGTTCTAACTCTGTGCAGCTTTTGGAATATTTTGTACAGCCCATGACCACATTCATCTTCCATTAGGTCCCGCTGGTTCCTAGGTCCCTGAGGACCTAAGTAATAGGCTTCACTTTGCCATTTTTAAGCTAGAATGCTTCCGGCTCATGTGTCCAAACATGACATTACCAATACCAGTCAAATCAATCTCATTCTGGTCCCACTCTCCCATGCCTCATTACACTAGTTATGAGAAATGGGGACCCCACCCAAAGGCTTGGCACTCTTCTGGACTCAGGTATTTCTTCCATAGGGACATGAGCTTAGCGGGGGTGGGGTGCGTGAGGGGAGCTCAAATAGGCTTTAGGATTGAAGTGTCTGGGGTAGGGGAACGCCTAGCCTGCAGCACTCACCTGAGTCGGAGTCGCCATCGGACACTGCTGATGGTGCTGGGACCCGCGCACGGCCACCACCGCTGCCGGTGGTCTCATCGGCCGTCACTCGGCGACTGCTCGCTCTCTAACCTTGAGTCCAACTTGGCTATCCCAAAGCTCGGATTCCTCCAAAAATTTACCCAAGGGAAGTTAAACCACAGACAGGACGCAATGTAGGAAGTCCCACCCAGTGCCTGTTGGTCCTCCCAGTCTGAAACCGCTCTCTTTGGCTCTTGGTTTGCTCTTCTGCTCTTGGCATTCTGGGTAATGTAGTTCTACTGCTCAGGTCCGCAACAACGTCAACCGGTGGTCCATCCTCAGAAGGATCTTGACTTATTTCTGAATACTTCTGCAGTAAAGGAAGAGTGGGTATTTTATTTCGGGGAACCTATACGTATTCACAAAGGAAAGCATTCCAGGCTGTGGCATATCCCAGACCATGTCTAGTGAAGGAATATGTTACTCCCTAACCAAAGGTGTTCGCCACATTGCGGCGTGATTTAAATAGAGGTAATTTAGCGCAAATTTAGAAAGTTAAAATGGCACACAGGAAAACCTATACACGCCTCCTTGGCAAGATTTTGTAAACTTCTCTTTGCCTTTTGAACGAGCGAGTTAAGGATAGAGTAAGCCAAAGTAAAAAAAAAAAAAAAAGTAGCAAGCGATAGAGAAATATCAAAACATCAATTTGAGATCTGAAAAAATCCAGCAGAAACGGACTGGGGGATCCCCTTTAAAAGGCAGCCAGTTGGTATTCACACTGGGGAGGGTCCCAGGCAGAGTAATGTCTCCTCAGGTGAAATTTCTTTGGGAAAGAACAAACACCATCAAATCAGGTGTTCACCACATCTAGCAGATACTGACAGGGAGGCAAGGCAGGGGCGGGAGTTTCTGACTGAGCTTTTTCCCCTAGGATGAGCGTCCCCACGCTGAACGTCTCCTTCGCATTGCATGGACTTATTTATTCTTTGTTTTTGAGACAAAGTCTCACTTCATAACCCTGGCTGTCATGGAACTCATTCTGTAAACCAGGCTGGCCTGGAATGCATAGAGATCCTTCCTTCTGCCACTGCTTCTGGAGTGCTGGGATTAAAGGTGTGTGCCCTCACGCCTAGCAAATTGCAGGTGTTTTTATATCAGGAGAAACAGTGGTAGAGTCTCTTGGAAATGTTCACTTTTGAACTGTTCTTTAAGAACACGAGATTGATTTTACTCTGGGGCTGTTTTTCTACACCCTCCTCATCACAGAACCTGGCAAGGGAGCAGTCTATCTCTAGACAAGGGGATTCAGAAAAACACTTGCATTGAGGGAGTGCCTTTTCTAGGTTGGTTTTGAGAGTCTCATCAAAGAAAGATTCCATAGAACTGTGTGTGTGTGTGTGTGTGTGTGTGTGTGTGTGTGTGTGTGTGTATGTATGTGTGTGTGTGTGTATGTGTGTGTGTTTGTGTCTGGAGATCACACCCAGGACCTTGCACATGTTAGGCATGCACTAGATCACTCTAAAAAAGAAGACAAAGAAAGAATAAAAAATAAATAAAATATAAAATAGAGACATATTACATTTAAAGATTAATCTGTAGGCAATTAAATTATGTTAAAACACCCCAAATTCATTTAAAACTAGTTGGAAGTATCATAAAAAGAGAAATAAATAAATAGCATTTGAATGTGAGAAGGAACTCTGATGTAAAGAAATAAGGTATTAATACAAGCCACAATATAGATGAATAAAAAAGTATTATGTTACATGAAGGAAACCTGATGCAAAATGTGGCATGTTCTCTGACATCATTTATGTGGAATATACATAACTGAGCCAGGTGTGGTGATGCATACCTTTTATCCCATATTCTGCCTATTTAATTCTGGGATTAAAGACAGGGGCCAGCACAACCAGCTTATGTTATTTTACTTTGAGACGTCTCATGTCATGCAGGCTATCCTTGAACTTGCTAGTTAGCCAATGATAATCTTGAACTCCTTATCCTTCGGCTTCTAACTCCCAGGTGCTAGGACTAAAGATGTGCCACACCTTGCCTTGCTTAATCATGTACTTTAGATGAATATTGTGCTAATGTTTAAGATACATGTATTATATAACAGTAAAAAAGTCACTTAATAAACACACACACACACACACACACACACACACACACACACACACACACACACTACAATTCCTGGGCTCCAGGCTAAGTGACAGCTAGAATTACTTGCACAGTCATAACCCAGGAATCCCAAGCTAAACGCTGATTCCTCCCATGTACTTCTGTGAAGGACCAGGAGAAACTTGTCACCTCCTACACTCCCAGCTTGACCGTTCCTTTTCTTTAAAATGAGAGGGAAAAATAACGAATAAATGAATGCTACTATCACTATCTGCTCCCCATGCTGACCGGCCAGTCATTCACGAATCATTTACTGATCCCATGATGGAGTTTGCAGCATTGAGCAACAGCCATTGTCAGTTCTTGCCAAGACCTTTATTCAAGGAAACAGTATGGAGTTTAGCATTCTATCTAATGGTTGATTGCATATTTTACCCACTATAATGAGCTCCCCTGCCCCTCCCACCATGTGTGTGCTCACTCCTGCTTGAACAGAGGTCAGAGGCCAATGAGCTGAGCCTTCCTTAATTACTCTCCACCTTATTTTTTGAGGCAGCATTTCTCACTGAACCTGGAGTTCTCCCTTAGGCTAGACTGGGCAGCCAGTAATCCTCCGGGGAATCTCATCTCCAATGCCCTAGCAATGGGGTTATGGACACACATTACTCTCCAAAAGAGACTTTGCTCTGCATTTATTGAACAGCATGGAAGCTTCGCCTGGAGGAAGGAATGAGGGCTGCTTTACAGAAATGTTTAAGAGAGCTTTACAAGAGGTTAAGTTCCTGACTCAGTGTAAAGTCAATCCAAGTTGAGTGGCCCTCAACTGACCCAGACAACAAACAGTGCTGCAAACATCACTGCACACAGATCTATCAGCCTACAATCATGTGCCTTTCAACATTTATGGTGGATATTTGCTTTATAAGGTTGCTTTCAAACTTACTTGCTCTTTGCAGCATTTAGTGCCATAACATACACCCACACCTGCATGACTCTAGATCAGGGGAATGGAAGACTACACATTCTAAGATTAAAGCTATGCATTAGCTTAGGTTTTAAAAGCTGATTACATGAGAAATCCAAGGCAAGTACAGTTGGTTGTTACTTTGTTCTCTTAAAGGCAGGTTTAAAAACAGACTGAGCGCACAGTAGGATAGCAGTCTTAAATCTTAATGAACTCAAGGTGCATTAACTCTGGCTGTGGGATCCAGGAAACTTCCAGTCTCTTAGAATGTAAGTGATATTTTCATAATGATGCATCACCACAGTAGAGAGAACTTTCAACTTCACCCTTTGCCCTTAGTCTCTGCTCCCTAGAATGCAATGGCTGTCTGGTTATCCTACGTGAATTCTCAGCTTCTGACATCACAGGAGAGAAGAGTGACTTTACACTGCTAAATGGCCCCTCTGCATTGCTCACTACTCATTTAAAAGTTTTTCTGGCTTATTAATGCGAACAAGTGAGTTTCAGAGGTAATATCAACTCCCTCGGCATAACTGTCACTGTTCCTTCTTGCGACATGATCCTGTCGTTCTCTTGGGGGATGAGCTCAGAGAACATTCAGCCTTCATCTTGGGGGTTGCCGTCAACTTTGGAGCCATATTACGGTTGTAGGCGCGATTAGCCAGTGAGTCCCCATGCAGCAGCCAGCACCACAGATGTATCCTACCTGCATACATGAGGTGGTCTCTTTCAGACACCCAGTCTGCAGAGGACAGGGCAGTCTCTGGAAGGTGGGTGAGAGCACGGCACCTCTGAACTGATCCTCCTCCTCCAGGAAACAGCTGCTGCACAGGTTGAATGCTCATCGGGGAAGGATCCGCCAAAGACCTGAACCCAAAGTGGTCTGACGGAGGCTGCAGGTGAGACAATAACCTGGATTCCTATTTCTTGTGTTCTTTTCCAAGACAGTAACAGTGTATTTGTTCTCAGTAATGTGAGGGTCCTGGTGACTAAAACAGTTTATGACTGTTTCTCAGAATTCACCTGCACTTGGTTTTCTTTTGGGAATCCTAGACCCTGGTCACTGGGCTGGTAAAATATCTCCTAAATTTAGTTAGTTACAAGAGCAATTTGAGAGGTGTTTGATGGCCTCTGCATATTTACACCTCAAATTCTGCTGCCCACAGGGCCTTTATGTGAATGCAGAATATTTTTTTCCCTTTTTGGAAGTGGGTATATAGTGGGGCATAGTGAGAAGTTAATATTCTTGTAGAGCGCTTCTTGTTTTGGGTTGTGAAAAGAGGAGCAACAGCAAACTGATGTTTTAATATCCAAATTTCAAGTCTGTGGGCATTTGAGTAACTGGGTGAGTTCAACCTCATGTCACTCAGGTCTGAGGCCCCTACTATTCCAACTTCCCCCAGACACAGATGTCCATGTCACCCAGAGCTTACTTTTTATTTGTTTGGTTTTGAGACAGGGTCTCTTGACACAGTCCTGGCTGTTCTGGAGCTTGTTTTGCAGACCAGGCCAGCCTCAAACCCACAGGGATCCTCCGGACTTTGCCTAAAGTTTTTTGGAATTAAAGGCATGTGTCACCATTCCCAACACATATACTGCTTTTGAATCCTACAGTTACGTCAACTATTATTGGCTGCATGTTAGGGACTCGTTGCATCTTTGACTGACAGTATTCTAAAATCTGTCAATTTTTATAACATTTATCATTATATTAGTGAAATTTTATATCCCACAGTGAAAAATAGATGCTACTATAGTTCATTATTTTTTTGTTGCATTTACTCTGCTTTAATTTCCTTACAAGGTTAGGAATCTCACTAGCGATCCTCCTAATAAATAAATGCATTCATTGGATGCTGTTTTAAACACATTCACAAGTTACTTCCTATTTCCCATTAAATAATATAGAGTAATATTTCATACTATATACAATAAATTAAAAGGTTAGAAAGTAATTTTGAAAACACTTAAAGGCAAAAACAAGCGCATACATGTACACACAGACATGCAAATTCAATTACATGTGAGTGTGCAAAGAATTCAAATGTTTTCTTACCTGGTATCTGAGGGTCACTAGTCTCTTTTCTTTTTTTTTTTTAATAACTCTCTATTGGTCATTCTCCAATTTGATTGCTTTTTTATTATTCTCTATGATGTTTTCTCATTTTTCAACTTTGGAGAAATTTGTGTAATATATGTTGATCATTTTCATACTTCCCCCTGTTAGGATCCTGCTCTCACTCTTCCGGGTCTGGCGTCTTACATCATCAGCAGACGCTGGCGACTACACACCCCCTGCATGGTCAGCAATCTGCGCCTTCAGCAGGCTTGTTTGGAGGTTCTAGCAGGGGAGAGCAGCTACTCCCATACCCTTGACCGAAGACCCCAGCACTCGGGAGACAGAGGCAAGCAGATCTTTGTGAGTTTGAGGCCGGCCTGGTCTACAGAGCGAGATCCAGGAAAGGCGCAAAGCTACACAGAGAAACCCTGTCTCGGGAAAAAAAAAAAAAAAAAAAAAGAAAGAAAAATAGCTGGACCCCCCCCCCCCATGCCCCCTTTCTGTGTTCTCTCTCTACTCCTGCCATCTTTCTTTCTCTCCAGGCCTGGCTCCCTTCCTCTCTCCATCTTCTTTCTAATAAAGCTCTTTCTAACTCTGGTAGTTGTGGCCGTGGACTATGACTTTTCTGTGGTAACCAGTGCCACCCACCAGCACTATTTTACTATCACCCCCACTTCTCCCAAATTTACCCTCTTCCTCTACCTACCTACCTTTGTGTCTTTTAGATTTTTTAACCCATAAAGCACAGTTTTAGCTTCCCTGTGCTTTTGGGTGTGTGACCACTGACTGGAGCAAGGCTGATTTATTGGGGCCTCCTTTTAAAGGAAGCTGACTACCCTTTCCTAGTAGCTATCAGTTATTAATAGTATCTTACTCAGGGGTTACTATTTTCTCTATAGATGAATAGTTACCTTTCTTATAAGTCTCTGCCTTTTCCCTGCTGGGTAATGGAAATTGGAGGTGTGTCTGCATCCAGGACACTCATCTGAATGCAGGCTGATCATTAGACCCTCTCATAACAGCACTGTGGATTTTAAACCAACTAATAACTGTAAAGTACTTGAAAATGCTAACATCTATTCATGGCAATATAATGTTTAATTTTTTCCAGTTTCCTAGCTCATTATCTGCAATTCAAACACAATAAGAATTCATTGAAACCTAGTAAGCTTCTTACTAGAAAGACACATTTTAACATTATTTATGAACATAAAGTGGTAGTGACTATGCAGTACATTGTTTGACATGCTAAGAAGAAGGTATTCCAACTTGTGTAACAAGTGCTTTCTGGACCTGTTGTGCAGGTACCCAGGACCATGACAGAATGACCTCTAGACATCTGGCTGTGGGCATCTTCTTCATGTCTCAGACTGCACTGGGAATGCTGGGGAACTCAGCCTTGCTTTGTTGTTTTATCATTGCTGACTTCTCTGGAATCAAGGCAAAGCCCACAGACCTGATTGTCAAACACCTGATCTGGGCCAACTTCATGGTTCTCTGCAGAGGAATCCCGCAGACCATTGCTGCTTTTAGTCAAACTTACTATGTAGATTATGTTTCATGTAAACTTGTCATATATTTTCATCGAGTTGGCAGAGGAGTATCCCTTGTCTCCACATCCCTTCTGAGTGTCTTTCAGGCCATCACCATCAGCCCCAGTAATTCCAAGTGGGTACAACTCAAGATCAGAGCCCCCGGTATCATTGGCCCTTCCCTAGTCCTGTGCTGGGCCCTCTAGATGTTGATATATGCCTTTATTCCGGTGTATGTAACTGACATAAGGAGTGGGAGAAATGTTACTGGGATAAAATTTTTTGAATACTATGCTGTTGTGAATCCTGGGAGACAAATTGACACACTTAATGCAATCCTGTTGACATCCAATGATGTCATGTTTTTGGGACTAATGATGTGGACCAGTGGCTACATGGTATTTATCTTGCTAAAACACAAGCAGAGGGTCCAACACATCCACAGATGTCTGGCTGCTATGTCATCCCCTGAGACCAGAGCCACCCAAAGCATCCTAACCCTAGTGAGCAGCTTTGTGTTCTTCTACACAACCTCTATTGTCATTACATCTTACCTGTCTGTCCTTGAGGGAACCAATTCGTGGGTGTCCATTGCAGGTGTAGCCATGGCTGCATGCTTCCCAACATTCTACCCCTTTCTGCTCATCAGACACCACACCTCCATTTTCAGGCTCTGCTGTTCCAGCTCTTACCAGACAACTTTCTGTGCTTGTGTTGTCAGGGAGCTCTAAAAGCTGTGCTGTCTGCATCCCCCTTTCCATGTCTCAGGGATTAGAAAACTGCTCATTCAGAGTCCTTGGGTTCAATTCCAAGCACCCACATGGCAATACAGAACTGTCACAACCACAGTTCCAGGCAAACTATTCAGCTAGATGTGCTGGCCTGCAAGAGTCAGTTAACTCTTCTGCCTCTGCCTCTTCAGTGCTGACATGATAGGCACTGTTATCCTGGATGTTTAAAGTTTTCAGTTTTATTTCACGAGTTTTCAAGTTGCATATACTTTCTGATATTATCAACCCATGATTCTTAATTATAACCCCACACCAGTTTCCTCCTTTTCCCCAACCAATCTGTATTCTACCTTCATGTCTTTATTTTTAATGCCCCATAGAATTTAATTAAAGCTTATTGCATGAGCACTGGTGGGTGATTATTTACTTGTATAAGTGCTGTTTACTGGTGCCCACATCATTGAGGGATATGATTCCCTTCCTCCAACAAGCAGAAAGTGTCTTCAGCTCCCCTGATATGGCTGGGATCTTATGAGTCACACCTGCATCCATGATGGAATGGAGGGATTGTCTTATGCAGGTAGCTAGGGCTGCTCTATGTGCATGAATGCATGAAATTTCCAAGAGAAAGCAGTTCACTGAAGAGTATCCTTCTTTATCTGAAACTTTCCCCTTTTTTAAATTAAGAAAATATTTTTCATTCATTTTACACACCAATCAAAGATCCCCCTCTTCCCTCCTCCCACCCCCAACCTCTCACTCCTACCCCTCCCACCCACAAGAAAGCAAGGCCTCCTATGGGGAGGTACATGCAGTAGAGGCAAGTTCAAGACCTTCTCCCTGCCTCAAGGCTGCAAAAGTTGTCCCATCATAGGTAGTAGTGGGCTCCAAAAAGCCTGCTCAGGCACCAGGGATGGATTCTGATTCTACTGTCAGAAGGCCTCCCAAGCAGATCAAGCTACACAACAATCTCACCATGCAGAGGGCCTAGTCCATTCCCATGTTGGCTCCACGGCCATTAATCCAACTTTCATGAGTTCCTTCTAGTTTGGTTTGGTCGTCCCTGCATGTTTCCCCATCATGATCCTGATGCACTTGCTCATGGAATCCCTCTTCTCTCTCATCTACTGGACTCCCGGAGCTGTGCCTGGTGATTTGCTGTGGATCTCTGCATCTGCTTCTATCAGTCATTGGAGAAAAGCTCTGTGATGACAGGGTATTCACTGGTCTGATCTCTGGGGCAGGCAAGTTCAGTTCAGGCACTTTCTCCTCTATTGCTAGTAGTCCAGGCTGGGGTCATCCTTGGGGATTCCTGGCAACTTTCCTACCACCAGGTTTCTCTCTATCCCCATGATATCTCTCTCTATCATGGTATCTCTTTCATTGCATTCCCCCTCCTCTGCTCCAGCTCAACCAACTCATTTTCTTATGTTCTCATCCCCTATCCCCTACTTCCATTGCCCACCCCCCCATCCCCAGTTTACTTATGAATATCTCATCTATTTCCTCTGCCCAGGGCAGGCCATGCATCCCTCTTTGGGTCTGCCCTGTTAGTTAGTTTCTCTGAAGTTGTGGGTTGTTGCCTGATTACCCTTTGCCTTATAGTTAGTATTCACTTATGAGTGGGTACATATCATGTTTGTCCTTCTGAGTCTGGGTTACTTCACTCGGGATATTTTCTACTTCCATCCATTTGCCTGCAAATTTCAAGATGTCAATTTTTTTTCTCTGCTGAGTAGTATTCATTTGTTTATATGTACCACATTTTCTTTATCCATTCTTCGGTTGAGGGGCATCTAGGTTGTTTCTAGGTTCTGGCTATTATGAATAATACTGCTATGAACATAGTTGAGCATGTGTCCTTGTGGTATGATTGAACATTCTTTGGGTATATGCCCAAGAGTGGTATAGCTTGGTCTTGATGTAGATTCGTTCCTAATTTTCTGAGAAACTGCCATATTGATTTCCAAAGTGGATGTACCAGTTTGTACTTCCAGTAACAGTGGAGGAGTGCTCTCCTTTCTCCACATCCTCTCCAACATAGGCTGTCTGCAGTCCTTTTGATCTTAGCCATTCTGACAGGTGGACGATGGTATCACAGTTTTGTTTTGATTTGCATTTCTCTGATAATTAAGGATGCTGAGCAATTCCTTAAATGACTTTCAGCCATTTGAAAATTTTCCTTTGAGAATTCTCTGTTTAGCTCTGCAGCCCATTTTTAAATTGGATTGTTTGCTATTTTTTTTTTTTTTTTTTTTTTGGTTTTTCGAGACAGGGTTTCTCTGTGTAGCTTTGCGCCTTTCCTGGAACTCGCTTTGGAGACCAGGCTGGCCTCGAACTCACAGAGATCCGCCTGCCTCTGCCTCCCGAGTGCTGGGATTAAAGGCGTGCGCCACCACCGCCCGGCTTTGTTTGCTATTTTTATGTCTAGATTTTGAGGTTTTTTTTTTTTTTTAATGTATTTTGGAGATTGGCTCTTTGTCAGATATGGGATTGGTGAAAATCTTTTCCCATTCTGTAGGCTGTTATTTTGTCTTATTTACTGTGTCCTTTTTCTTACAGAAGCTTCTCAGTTTCAGGAGGCCCCTGTATTAATTGTTGTTCTCACTATCTGTGCTACTGGTGTTATATTTAGAAAGTGGTCTCCTGTGCCAATGCATTCATGACTATTTCCGACTTTCTCTTCTATCAGCTTCAGTGTAACTGGTTGAGGTCTTTGATTCACTGGGTCTTGAGTTTTGTGTATGGTGATATGTGTGGATCTATATGCAATCTTCTACTTGTTTACATCCAGTTATTCCAGCATCATTTGTTGAAATGCATTCTTTTTCCCATTGTAAACATTTGGCTTCTTTGACAAAAATCAGGTGTTCATAGGTGTGTGGATTAATGTCATGGTCTTCAATTCGATTCCATTCGTCCACATGCATGTTTTTATGCAAATATCAAGGTGTTTTTTTTCTATCACTATAGGTTTATAGCAGTGCTTGTGGTCAGGGATGGTGATGCCTCCAGAAGTGTCTTTTTTGTACAGTAATTTTCTTTTAAATCTATCCTGGATTTTTGGTTTTACATATAAAGTTGAGTATTGTTTTTCCACATCTGTGAAGAATTGTGTTGGGACTTTGATGGGGATTGCATTGAATCTGTAGATTGCTTTTGGTGAGATTGCCATTTTTAATATGTTAATACTACCTATCCATGAACATGGGAGATCTTTCCATTTTCTGATATCTTCCTCAATTTCTTTCTTCAAGGTGCTAATGTTCCTGTCATACAGGACTTTCACCTGCTTTATTAGAGTTACGCCAAGGTATTTTATATTATTTGTGGCTATTGTAAAGGGATCAGTTTCTCTAATATCTCCTCTACTGATTTATCATTTGTATATATGAGGGTCTCTAATTTTTTTGAATTAATCTTGTATCCCTCCCCATTATTGAAGGTGTTTATCAGCTTGAGGAGTTCCCTGGTAGAATTTTTGGGGTCACTTATGTATACTATTACATCATCTTCAAATAGATAAAATATCACTTATTCTTTTCCATTTTGTATCCTCTTTTTTCTTATTGTTCTAGCTAGAACTTTCAGTACTATATTGAGCAGATACAGGGAGTGTAGACAGCCTTTTTCCTGACTTGAGTGGAATCACTTTGATTTTCTCTCCATTTAATTTGATGTTGGGTGTTGTCTTGCTGTAAATTGCATTTATTATGTTTTTATTATGTTTAGGTATGTTGCTTGTATTCCTCATTTCACCAAGATCTTTATCACGAAGGGGTGTTGGATTTTGTCAAAGGCTTTTTCATAATCTAATGAGATAATCATGTTTTATTTCTTTCAATTTGTTTATATGGTATATTACATTGACAGATTTTTATAAGTTGAACCATCCTTGCATCCCTGGGATGAAACCTACTTGGTCATGGTGGATAATTTTTTGATTTGTTCTTGGATTATGCTTGCCAGTATTTTAGCATTAATGTTCACGAGGGAGTTTGGTCTGTAATTTTCTTTGTTGCATCTTTCTGTGATTTGGGTATTATGGTAGTTGTAACCTCATAAAAAGAGTTTGGTAATGTTCCTTCTGTTTCTATTATGTGGAACAATTTGAAAAGTATTAGTATTAGCTCTTCTTTAAAATACTGGTAGAATTCTGAACTGAAACCACCTGGCCCTGGGCTTTTATTGGTTGGGAGACTTTTAATGACTATTTGTATTTCATTAGGGCTTATAGGTATATTTTAACTGTTTATCTTATCTTGATTTAATTTTGATATATAGAACTTGTCCAAAAAAATTTCCATTTGTTTTAGGTTTTCCAAATTTGTGGAGTATAGGTTTTTTTTTTTTTTTTGGTTTTTTTGAGACAGGGTTTCTCTGTGTAGCTTTGCGCCTTTCCTGGGACTAACTTGGTAGCCCAGGCTAGCCTCGAACTCACAGAGATCCGCCTGGCTCTGCCTCCCAAGTGCTGGGATTAAAGGCGTGCGCCACCACCGCCCGGCCGAGTATAGGTTTTTAAAGCATGACCTGCTTATTCTCTGGATTTCCTCATTGTCTGTTGTTATATCTCCTCTTTCATTTCTGAATTTGTTAATTTGGATGTTCTTTCTCTGCCTTTTGGTTAGTTTGGATAAGGGTTTGTTTATCTTGTTGATTTTCTCAAATAACCAGATCTTTGTTTCATTGATTCTTAGTACTGTTTCCTTTATTTCTATTTTAGTGATTTCAGCCCCTAGTTTGAGTATATCCTGGTGTCTCTTCCTCCTGTGTGAATTTGCTTCTTTTTGTTCTAGAGCTTTCAGGTGTGCTTTTAAATTGCTAGTGTGAGATTTCTTCAACTTCTTCATGTAGAATATGAATTTTCCTTTTAGCACTGCTTTCATAGTGTCCCATAAGTTTGGGTGTGTTGTACATTCATATTCACTGAATTCTAGGAAGTCCTTATTTTCTTTTTTTATTTCTTCTTTGACCCATTGGTGATTAACTTGAGCATTATTAAGTTTTCATGAGTTTGTAGGCTTTCTGTAAATTATGTTCTTGTTGAATTGTAACTTTAAGCCATGGTGGTCTGATAAAATATATCAGGTTATTCCAATTTTCTTGTGTCTGTTGAGATTTGCTTTGTGATTGAGTATGTGGTCACTTTTTGAGTGTTCTGTGGGGTGCTGAAGAATGTATATTCTTTTGTGTTATGGTAGAATATTACATAGATATCTATTAAGACCACTTGAGTCATAACATCTGTTAGATCCCTTATTTCTCTGTTAATTTTTTGTCTGGCAGACCTGTCCATTGATGAAATTGGGGTGTTGAAGTCTTTCACTGTTAGTTTGTGAGATTTGATGTATAATTTAAGTTTTAGTGTTGTTTCTTTTAAATATATGTATGCCCTACTATTTGTGGCATAAGTATTCAGAATTGAGATTTGATCTTGATAGTTTTTTTCCTGTGACTAATATGTAATGTCCTTCTCCATCTTTTCTGAGTGATTTTATTTTGATGTCTATTTTGTTAGATAAAAGGCTAGATATACCATCTTGCTTCTTAAAACCATTTTATTCAAAAGTCTTTTCTCAAATTTTTACTCTGAAATAGTCTCTGTCTTTGAAGTTTAGGTGTATTTCTTGTATGCAGCAGATGGATGGATCTTGTTTTTATATCCACTGTGTGAGCCTGTGTTTTTTTTTAAATAGGCAAACTGAGTCCATTAATATTAAGGAATATTAATCATCAGTGACTGCTAATTCCTGTTATTTTTTGGAGGTAGTATGTGTGTATTTCCCTTCTTTTGGATTTGCTGCTGTGGGGCTATCTATTGCCTGTGTTTTCATGGGTGCATCTAACTTCCTTAGGTTGAATTATTCCTTCTAGTGCTTCCTGTGGGGCTAGATTTGGGGGTATTGTTTAAATCTGGTTTTGTCTTGTGTACTCTGTCTATGGTGATTGAAAGTTTGCTGGGTATAGTATTCTGGGATGGCATCTGCTGTTTCTAAGTGTCTGCATAATATCTTTCCAGGACCTTCTGGCTTTCAGAGTCTCCACTGAGAAGTCAGTGTTATTCTCATGGGTTTGATTTATAAGTCACTTGGCCTTTTTCCTTTGCTACACTTAATATTCCTTCTTTATTCTGTATGTTTAGTGGTTTGATTATTATGTGGTAAGGAGGCTTTTTTGAGGATCTAGTCTACCTGGTGTTCTGTAACCTTCTTGTATCTTCATAGGCATTTCCTACTTTAGGCTGGGAAAGTTTTCTTCTATGATTTTGTTGAATATATTTTCTGTGCCTTTGTGTTGGTATTTTTAGGTTTGGCCTTTCCATGGTGTCACAGGTTTCCTGGATGTTTTGTGTTATGACCTTTTTGGCTTTAGTGTTTTCTTTGACTAATAAATCTATTTCCTCTATTGTATCCCATACACCAGAGATTCTCTCTTCCATCTCTTGTATTCTGTGGTTTTGCTTGTATCTGTAGTTCCTGTTTGTTTTCCAGATTTTCCATTTCCAGCATTCCCTTAGTTTATGTCTTCTTCATTGTTTCTATTTCAAGTTTCAAGTCTTAAACGGTTTCCTTCACCTGTTTGATTGCTTTTTCATGGTTTTCTTGGATTTCCTTAAGGGATTTATTGATTTCTTCCATTTTTGTTTGTCTTTTCTTAAATTTCTTTAAGGGAATTTTTTATTACCTCTCTAAAGGCCTCTAACATCTGCATAAAGATTTTTTTAGTTATTTTCTCCTGTGCTTTGTTTGTTGTGATGTTCAAGTCTTGCTGTTGTAGAACCAGTAGGTTCTGGTGGTGTCATATAACTCTTTATGTTTTTGTATGTATTTTTGCACTGGCATCTACCCATTTCTTCCTGCAATTAGTGTAAGAGTTGTCTGTGTCTGATGGTCACATCTTCAATACTGTATAAATGAGGACAATTTCAGGTAGGGCTGTTCTAAGGAAGACAAAGGAGGTGCTGTTCTGACTATGTGCAAGGAGCAAGGATTTTCTAAAAGATGTATATACTCTCTCTCACTCTTCCTCACACCCATCTATCTGCTTGTTGATCCCTTCCTCTCTCCTCTATCTCTGTGTGTCCTTGCTTACAGTAGTGTATTCTAAGCCACAAGTAAAGACTTATATCACTATATTCTAAGACACACAGAGTTTTGTTTATGTGATTACTTTCTTGCACCCATTTGAACAAATCAAACCTTCTTTTTCAAATGAATGGTGTGCACAGGATGGCTGTGGAGGCTGTGTATTCAGTGCAAGTAATTTAATGTGGCCAGGATTCCTCAAAGGCTCTACATCATATTACATACATAGTTATTTCAAATTTTATGTATTGATGTTATACTTATGATTCTGCCTGTCCTGATGGGTATCTTTATGAATTAATTTGAGCAGTTGTCAGAGACATGCACAGTCTATTAATTTATTTCAATTAATGTGGTTCTGTTCACAGGCAGCAGACAATATCAGAGATCACATATCTATACAAAATCTATGAGGGACCAGAAATGGTCGCTCAAAGCTAATGAGGGAGATTTTAAAGCTTAAGCAGATCTGTGAAAAGTACATCTCTCTCTCTCTCTCTCTCTCCCTCTCTCTCTCTCTCTCTCTCTCTCTCTCTCTCTCTCTCTCTCTCTCTCTCTCTCTCACACACACACACACACACACATACACTCAAGCACATATACACATACAAACAGATACACAAACATACCATACTTGAACACACTCCCTCACTTCAGCCCTGAAGATTTCAAATGTGTAGCTACCAAAGTACCCAGATCTGAATGAATAATGGAAAATAAATCTGCAATTTTCCTTGATCGAGTTTTATAAGATATGGGAAATATTAGAATAACATACATCCTTGTACTGCCTCCTACAAGTACCTACCTTTGAGTGCTTGCCGTCCAGGCATAGCATGCTGAGTTGCTGTAAGAAGATGTTCAATGGCGTGTTACATATATGTTTGCAATTTAATAACCTCATATCCTCAGTGGGAAGTTATTATTTCATCTACTAATTCAATAACAGTGTCTGTATGTGGACTGTAGTTTATCTGCAGAGGAGCTTGTGTACTATGCAAGTTTTCAAGTGCTTCTCAAAATTATCAATAATGGTGCCAGTCAGAAGATGCAGAACTGGTTCCTGAGATATAATCTCAAAATAAACAATAATCCCACAGAATTCATGAAGAGTTCAGGGAGGGTGTCATGAGTGCTACAATAAGTTGAACACAGGGCTCTGCCTGAGTTTTAATTACCTTGATGTTAGGGGTTTTCTGCTAATTTTGAGAATGCCAAGAACATGGAGTCTCTCTTCAGCTTCCTGGTATCAAACCATATAAGTGATTCCTCCTGTATTTTGGTGGCTAGTGAAGTCTTGAAGAGTTAGGAATAATTGCAAGGTGTGTGTTCCATGGAGCTGGTTGGATATAATTTCAGAATAATGCTTTTACAACATCATGTGATTTCGTACTGGGGGAAGGGAGCATTGTTAAATGAATTATACAAGTCTTTATAGCTTGGGGCAGTACAGATGTTTTGTGAGAAACAGAGACTGATAAATCTGTGATTACCTGAAATGTGAGCATTGAAGTGTATCTTGGTTAGAGTCATGGTTGAAGAAGGACATAGAGATAAGTGGGTAAGTTTAGAATTCAGTTTGATGTGATGAAGAGGAGGAGAAGGAGAAAAAGCAGCAGCATCAGGAGGAGGAGGAGGAGGAGGAGGAGGAGGAGGAGGAGGAGGAGGAGGAGGAGGAGGAAAACATAGTTCTTAAAATATAGGTCCTCCAAAACCAGTTTAACTAGAGTTGGTGCCTCATGCCTCACAAGATTGTTAGGATTTGGTTTCTGTTTGGAAAGAACAGATACTAGTGACCATGTAGTTCCAGGCCTTCTGGGTTCTAGGTAGAGTACAGCATCCAGTGTCAAGAGACCTGTGATCTTGACACAGAAGAAGATGATGTTGATGACCTGCTCAGTGGGAACTGGATAGCCATGGTTACTGAATGCAGCTCAGCACAGTTCCTCTTTTCACTATAGCATCTTTGTCCCCAGAGGCCTCAGTCGGGCCACTTTTTGTCTGATCAACAGTGTTAGCAACATTGACTTCTGGACAAGTATTTGGCATGCGCTCACTGAAACTCTCCTGGCAGCATTATTTAATATGTGTTGCAGAACCCTTGTGCTATTAAAGTCATGGATCTTAAAGAAACTGTATTCCTGCTGTTGAGGATAATTTTCCTCTGTGACTGTACCCTTCCATTCTGCAGGGAAGGTTCTTTAGCAGTGTCTTATTAAGGGTTTCAATCATTGTGAAAGACGGCCAGGACCATGTCTACACTTATAAAGGGAAACATTTTATTGGGGATGACTTATAAGCTCAAAGGTCTTGAACATTATTATCATGATGGGAAGAATGGATGCACACAGGCAGACATGGTGCTGGAGAAAGAGCCAAGAGTTCTACATTCAGACTGGAAGGCAGCATGAAGGGAAAGGCATGCTGATATTGGCTTTAGCATCTGAAACCTCAAAGCCCACCTCCAGTGACACAATTCTTCCAACAAGGCCACACTTACTCTAACAAGGTCATATCTCCTAATAGTGCCACTCTCTATGAGCCTATGATGCCAATTTTCATTCAATCCACCTCAAGAATGAAGGTAGACAACTCAAAATAGCAGAAAGTCCCTGACATTAACCTGATTCATAAAGTCCCCCTCTTCTGCCGTAAACAATAAAAGCTGAGAATCCCCCTCAGACAAGCAAATCTGCAAAAGCCAGACAAATAAACAAACAAAAAACAAAACCATTGAGACAAAGCCAGTGACCTGGAAGAAACAAAAATAGCAGAATCGAATAGAACAGTACTAGATCAACTGAATTACTTGTAAAGACACTCTCTAACCTGTCGATCTGTTTGAAGGCTGTCCAGTTTGCTCCAGATTTCTAGCTTTATTGAGTTGTCTCACATGATGGGGTGGGCTCTGATGATACATGAGATTTTGAATCATTTCTGCTCTTGTAAGTAACCCCTCACCTTTATTCCTATAAATAACACCAATAAAACTCAGGACTTTGGAGGTATCCATACTTCAGTCCACTCTGGGATTCCTTCCTGGGGTGAATAGAGATGGGTGTTTTATTCCCAGGAAATACTTTATCACACACCAACTGCAACTTTCCAATGGAAGTATAGTCCTTAATCTTATTCTTAGTTCACCAATAAATGTAGCTAATATCCCTCATCAAGGAAACTTCTCTGTACATTAAATTGGACCAGGACAGCAAAATCACAATTTGACTCTGGAACAAGCACGGCAAAACCACAATTTGACTCACTGCAGATCAACAGATTGTGGGTAGCCCAGCTCCAGTGGATACATCTAAACCACAGGTCTTTCATTTTTTGCTCAGAGAACATCACAGAAGAGGAAGCAGAGCTATTGTAAGTGCCAGATAACACAAAACCTGTTGTGAGGTTGGCTTATTGGAACCATTTTGGAATATTTGAAACTATATAACATGTTTCAATATCAAATATTGAGATAGAATTCTATGTTTTGGTCTGGAAATTATATGCAAGTTAACAGGATTAGATATTTGTTAATTAATCCCTAAGTATGTAATCCTTGATCTTGGTATTTTAAAGGAAATGAATATATAAAGAAGTTTGTTCTGTAATGTAGTATATAAACAACTGAACACAGTAGGGATTGTACAATATTATTTACTGTGTTTATTAAGTTTTTTTAAACATTTATTTTGTGTGTTTGGGGAAGAAAATCATGGTGTGTGATGGCTTTCTCTTTTACATTGGCTCTGTGTTTCTTATTTTAATAAGACGATTGGTTACATCTACAACGTACTCTCAAAATTAGATTTTTGTCATCATTTCATTTTATTTCTTTTCTGTTTCTCCTTCCATTCCTTCTTTTCATATTCTTTTTGTGAGAGTCTCATATAGCCCAGGCTGATCTGAAGCTATGTACCAGAGGATGACCCAAGGTATCTTGCCTTTATCTTCTAAGTGTTATAGAATTACATGAATGTGGCACTACACCTATTTATGAGGTGTGAGAGATCAAATGCAGGGCTTCATGTATGCTAGGGTAACAGACTGCCAACTGAGCTACATCTCCAGATTCAGTAGGAGACATTTTATTTTATTTTCATTTTTCTTTATTAAGAAATTTTCTACTCACTCCACTTACTATCCACAGATCCCCATTCCTCCCTCTCCCCCGAGCCCTCTTTCCCAAGCCATCCCTTATCCCCACATCCCCCAAATCGAGGTCTCCCATGAGGAGTCAGCAGAGCCCAGCACACTGAGCCTAGGCAGGTCCAAGCCCCTTCCCACTGCACCAAGGCTGTGTAAGGTGTCACACCACAGGCACCAGATTCCAGAAGCCTGCCCATAGACCAGGGACAGATCCTGATCCCCCTGCCTGAGTGCCCCCAAACAGTTCAAGCCAAACAACTGTCTTCCATATCCAGAAGGCCTAGTCCAATCCCATGGGGGCTCCACATCCACCAGTCCACAGTTCAGGCTTCCACTAGTGTAGCAAGTCATCGCTGTACAACCTCCCATCATGATCTCAACGTCGTGTGCCTGCAATATCTTTCTTCTCTCTCATCAGTTGGATTCCTGGAGCTCAGCCTGGTGCCTGGTCGTGGATTTCTGTATCGCCTCCATCAGTCACTGGACAAAGGCTCTATGATGACAGCTAGGTTATTTGCTAGGCTGGTCACCAGAGTAGACCAGTCCAGGCACCCTCTGGACCACTGCCAGAACTCCAAGGTAGGGTCAACCTTGAGGATTCCTGAGAGCCTCCCCAGTACCCTGCCTCTTCCTATTCCCATGATGTCCTCATCTATCATGGTATCTTCCTCCCTGCCCTCCCACTCTGTCCCTGTTCCAGCTTGACCCTTCCATTTCCCTATGTTCTCATCCCCCACTCCTCGCCCTCTGCCATCCACCCACACCCAGTCGACTCCTGTAGATCTCATCCACTTCTCCTTCACAGGGTTATCCATGTGTCTCTCCTAGAGTCTCCCTGTTAGCTAGCCTCTCTGGAGTTGTGAGTTGCAGTCTGGCCATCCCTTCCCTCCCATTTAGTATCCACTTATGAGTGGGTAATACACTGTTTGTCCTTCTGACTCTGGGTTACCTCACTCAAGATGATATATTCTAGTTCCATTCATTTGCCTGCAAATTTCATGATATCATTCTTTTTACTGCTGAGTAGTACTCCATTGTGTATCTGGGCCACATTTTCTTTATCCATTCTTCACTTGAGGGGCATCTAGGTTGTTTCCAGGTTCTTGCAATTACGAATAATGCTTATATGAACATAGTTGAGCATGTGTCCTTGTGGAAAGATTGAGCATTCCTTGGTTATATGCCCAAGAGTGGTATAACTGGGTCTTGAGGAAGAATTATTCCAAGCTTTCTGAGAAACCGCCATACTGATTTCCAGAGTGGCTGTGCAAGTTTGCATTCCCACCAACAGTGGAGGAGTGTTCCCCTTGCTCCACATCCTCTCCAACATAAGCTGTCTTCAGTGTTTTTGATCTTATCCATTCTCACAGGTGTAAGATGGTATCTCAGAGTTGTTTTGATTCAGTAGCAGACATATTAAACATAAAGAAAAATGATTGAGGAATGAAGACAAAAGTTGTTACAGCAGTAAAATGAGGCAAGGGCAGAAAACACCCTTCACATCAGATTATTGCTAGGATGAGGGATCAAACATCATTTTACCTTTTTTTTTTTGATTTTCATTGTGAATGTTTATTGAACATGAAATGGTATCACAATAGGTGTTTTCATGCAACAGTATATTTCCCTCATATACTTCAGCTTGCTTTTTCTTCTTGCTCTTTATCTCTGTTCTCATTGTCCCACTTGGCATTTTTTCTCATTTATTTATGCAATGTATATGCATCCATAATTTTATGTACTTTTATACCATGTATGAACCACAAATAAGAAATATATGTAACTGTCTTTTCTTTTCTTTTATTTCTTGAGATAGGACCTTTTTACATAGTGCTGTCTTTCCTGGAACACAATACATAGACCAAGTTGATCTAGAACTCACAGATCTGCCTGCCTTGCCTCCAGAGTGTTGGGATTAAAGGTGTGCTGCCACCATACCAGACCTGTAACAGTTTTTTCCATAACTAGCTTATTCACTTAATATAATTGTCTGATTTTTTTATGACTGGTTTTATTCAATTTATGTAACTATCTCTTTGCATCCATTTCCCTACACGCAACATAACTTTCTCCTAGTTAGTGATAGAAAAGATAATTTATTATATCTGTATATATCTGTATATATATGCATGTAATTGTTTAAAATAGATTTTCATATATATACATATACATATACATTACATTTTGTTGGATTTTGCCTATGTTTGGTTTAAGGCTACTAATGGCTGCAAAAAAAGAATTTGGAAATTTTTCTCCTTTAGGCAGGGAAAAATGCCTGGTGCTGGAAACCTATCCAACTACCCAGAAGTAGTGAAGTCATGGATTTAAGGATAATCCGATACTGTCACTTTACTAAATAAACAAAAAAAAAACCAACAAAAAAAAAACAACTAAGTTGATCTGTCTTGGAAGAAATTACCAAATTCTGAAATCTAATGGGACATAGAGACTTTTCTAATTTTCTCACAAATCTGACCTCAAACTTTCTAGCACTTCCAAAAGGATCCTGGTCAGTCTTTGGACATCATGAAAACTCAATGGCTCTTCAAAACCTCATCCATTTGGAGATATTCACAAGAAACTCTTAAATCTTTGTTATTTAGTAATTGGAAAAAGTTTGAGTTGATTTTGTCTCCCAAGGCCAGCACTGTTATTGCCACTGCAGGTGAAATGAAAATTACAGTTCTGAAGGGAGGTGAGGTCATAGAGACAAAATCTGTACTCAGGTAACTCTCTCACAGTGCTGGTTATTAACAAGTCTGGATCTACCCAATAGGCACATCACCATGTAGAGGTGAGAAGGCAGGTGAGTACTTTGTATTTCAGTCTGAGCAGGAGAGCCAGCAAAGGGGAGAAGGCCTTCTTAGTAACTGATGTCTAGTAATGGGAATCTTGCCTAGAAACAAATCTGTGGGACAGAGAGAGAACTAGCTAAGAGATAAGTGAGAAAGTCAGAAGTGTACAGAATGATGTGCTGGTCCCTGTTGGTTCTTACTGAAATATAAGTCTCTGACAGAGGGTGACTGTGGGTAACACCAGGATAATGCTGTCAGCCTATGAAGATGTTGAAGGATTATGGTAAAGGGTCAATGTGATAATTTTTCTTACCTTACCTGATATGTAGACTATTTTTGGCAGTATTATTTTTATAGCTGAAGTATGATTATAGTTTGCAGTATGATTACTATTGTTACTATGGTTTCATAACCAGAGTAAACATTTTCATGGATATATAGGACACAATCCTGGAAGATATAGATGTAAATCTTTATCTTGAGTATAAGATATTCTTATGTAACATTACACATATGAATTAGACAGGCAGTTCCTCACTGTATTGAATGACCAGAGGTAAAATGACTTGCTTGAAACCTCCCTGTTTTACTTGGGATTGAGTTATCTATCCTGTTTCAAAAATAATCTAATGATGAGTACAAACTGATCACATACCTTCCCTTACTGATCATCATTGTTGCTAACAAAGCACTTGGTTGTAAGGATGGTAAGGTAGGGCTCTTTCCATCAGCCATATTTTTATTCACACTTAGTTCTTTATTTTAGTTTGGAGAATGTTAAAGTTTTTCACATTATTCGGTTTCATTTTACGTAAATCATATGCATTGCCTTTACTTGAGTGTAGTATGAATTGTATAAAAGTAGTAAGTATGTATAATTTGAAATGGAATGTTATACTAACTTAATTTTCTTCTTAATCTATTTCAGAACACATTAGAGTTTTATGATGCATATTTTAAAAAGTAATGACATTAGTAATTAATCTATAGTTATCACTTTAGCATTTACTCCTACAATGCAAGGAAAACATATGTCTATTGGCATCATAAACATCAGGTCCCCCTCTATGCTACTGTCCACAACAGACAGCTATAAGTGTCAAAAACAATGATGTCCAACTGACAGGATAGCTGTGACTCATGTATTGTTACTTCTTCTGGGCTTTTATACACTTAGCTATTAAAACTTCCATGTGCCATTTCTTATAACTTTAAGCATTCAAGAGCAGAGAATATTGAAAAAACCAGTGTAAAACAACAATGAATATTAATTTGTAATCCCCGGAAAGCAAAAGATGAAAGTTTGAGTATTAAGATAGGTTCTTTAACAGTAGAGGGAATTAGGGAAACTAGGAAAAACTTTATCTGAACTGCCTACATTGTGTATCTTCACAACAAGGGAAGAAGTAGTCTCTCCTAACCTGGCTCCTGAAATCACTGAAAATGAATCTGATGGGATCATTGTGAGATCTTCAGAAGCAGAGAAATTGAGGAGTGCAATTTACCACTTCCCCTCAAGCACAGGATACACATGAGTGAATATACGATAAATAAGTCCCCGATTGACATGATCTAATGTGTTACTAATATATGTTGTTATTTCTGGCTCATATTTCAGTGACTATAAGGGACTAAAACATCATAGAAGATGGTCAGGCATGATTGAAGGAGCTGTACACATGAAAGAGAGCTTTTGCTGTCCAATTCATGGAGGAGAAAAGGACTGTGTTCACTGTTGAGTTAAGAAAAGAATCAAAGCAGTGAGATCTCAATACTGGTGTTGGTCTTTAGGTCTGTGTTGATCCCCAGCATGAGACATGATTAGGTAAACAAAGCTGCATGGGTAAAATGATACAGACTTTTATGCATACAATAAAAAAATAAATCTTTAGAAATTATATTTTCCAGTATACAATTAACTCTTATTAAAATATAACAAGGTGAATATTTAAAAGTGGGAATGGTGTTTCAGTGGAAGTGACTAATATGAACACAGGGTACTTTCTTGTGCAGAATGCTATGGCTGTGGAGACAAATTATCATTTCCTGAATTGGGCACAGTGATTGCACATGTCTGCGCACAGGAATGGTCTCAAAATATGGTGGATGTTGGTCACTGGTTTTTTTACTTTAACGTTCATTCTTACCACACTACACTGAAGGGAGTTGGATACTCTAATCTCAAGAACATGGTACAGATGTCTTATTCATTGCCATTCAGGGATTCTCAAAGGCCACAACAACCCTTCGGTTGAAACATCTTGTTAAAAACTATATATATATATATATATATATATATATATATATATATATATATATATATATATATATAATCTGCACAGATGTGGCAGGAGGGTCCACTGGCAACTTCTTCTTGAGAAAGTTCATGGCCTCTCAGTAAGTACGACACCAGGTAGGTAGAGCTTCAAAAATCTTCCAGGGATATTGACTTTTCACATGAGCCCTGTTGGTCAGTGCGTATCCTAAATGATGTCATATCTCCTACATGTATGATCAACATTTGCATCAGTGAAATTACAAATGATGAACAATTTGTGATGTTGTTCTTCAATTGAATTCCATTGATCAATATGTCTGTTTTGTGCCAATACCATATGTTTTTATTATTATAGTTCCATAGTACAACTCAAAATCAGGGATGGTGATACCTCCAGCAGTTATTATATTCCTCAGGATTGTTTTAGTGATGTTCAGTTTTATGTTTCCATATGCAACCGTGAATTGACATGTTTTAGAATTTTGATTGAGATTGCCTTGGATCTCAAAATTCAGTTGTTTTTAGGTAGGATGGCCATTTTAAATACAATATTCCTCCAGATCCATGAGCATGACTGATCTCTTCATGCTCTAATATCTTCTTAAACGAGTCAAAGGTTTTATCATACAAGTCTTTCATTTGCTTGGTTAGATGTACTCCAGATATTTGGTATTATTTCAGGCTATTATTATGGATCAAATGATCTTTCACTAATTTCTTCTGTATGGTACTTGCTATTTGTATATAGGATAGCTAATGATTTCTCTGAATTTATTTTGGACCAGGAGACATTACTCAAAGTGTTTATCATCTGTGGATATTTATAGTAGAATTTTTAGGGTCATTTCCATGTACTATAAAATTACCTAGAAAAAAGATACTTTGACTTCTATTTCAATTTATAACTCCTTGATCTTCTTCAGTTGTCTTATTGCTCTTGCTAACACTTCAAATACTATGTTGAATGTTTATGTAGAGAGTGGACAAGATTGTATTGTTCTTGATTTTAATGGATTACTTTTAGGTTCTCTCCATTTAATTTCATGTTTGCTATAAGTGTGGTTTAATAAAGTTGAGAAATGTCCATAATATCTATAATCTCTCCAGGCCATAAATAATGATGGATATTGGATTTTGTCAAAAGCATTTTCTGCATCTACAAAAAATGGTCATTTTTTTCTTTCAGTTTGTTTAGTTGGCGCATTAATTTCATTTATTGACTTATAAATGCTAAACTGCTTCTGCACCTTCAGAATCAAGCCTGTTTGAACATGGTGGATATTTTCTTCTTGTTTTTATGTGTTCTTAGACTCTTTTTTGCAAGTACTGTATTGAGAAATTTTGCATCTATGATCACAAGAGAAAGTGGTGGGTAATACTCTGTCTTTTTTTGGTCTCTTTGTGGTCCTGGTATCATGGTAACTGCTTCAGTGTAAAGCAAATTGCCAGTGACCTTCAGTTTCTAGTTTGTAGAATAATTTGAAGAGTAATGGGATTAACTCTTCTTTGAAAACCCACCAGAATTCTGTCCTAAAGCCACCTGGTCCTGAACTTTAAAGTGTAAAGGAATGAGTGGAATAAGGGAAGTGAGTAAAGGAAGTGTGTGTGGTCCACTGTACATGAGGACAGGAGAAGGAAGTTAAATTTTGTGCAGATAGACTAAAAGAATCAGGGGCTATTGGAATGAATAAATTAGTAGTATCCATGAAATATTTAATATGTGTCAGGGCCATGTTAAGGAAAATAATTTAAGAAGCACTTTCTCCAGTCATTAAACCAAGAAAACCCAGATTTTAATTCTTTACCTCTCTTTCCTGGTGTCTTCTGTCATTCTCTGTCTGCTGTATGTGTCTAAATCAGTACCTACCTGATGAATTGTGAATTTGTCTCTCCCTGTCTCTGTGTGACTCACCAAACACTTAGCACTATATTTATTGAACAGTGTGAAAGTTTCACGTGGAAGAAAGTATGGGAGATACTTTACAGAAATCTTTAAATGTGTTCTAAAATGTATTAACTCACTGAATCCAAATTTATCCACCTGATCCAGATATCAAACAGGGTTGTAATCATCATTGCATATAGATCTATATACTTATATCTTGGACATTTTTAATACTTATGGTGGATATTTGTTTCATAAGGTTGCTTTCAAACTACTTCTTCTATTCATCATTTGTTACCATAACATATATACACACCTTTACTACTTTTGGATCAGGAGACTGGAAGACTACATAATTTAGGATTAAAGCTATGCATGTACTTATGGTTTAAAAGCTGATTACATGGGAAATCCAAGGCAAGTAGGGCAGTTGTTGCATTGATCTCTCCTTTTAAAAAAGATTTATTTACTTATTATATATACAACATTGTGCCTGCATGCATGCCTGCAGGTAAGAAGAGTACACCAGCTCTCATTATAGATAGTTGTAGGCCACCATGTGTTTGCTGGGAATTGAACTCAGGGCCTTTGTAAGAGGAGTTGGTGCTCTTAACCTCTGAGGCATCTCTCCAGCCCCTGCATTGATCTTTTTAAGTAAGGAATAAAAAACAGGCAGAATGCACAGTAGGATAGCAGTCTAGCTCATGGTGCATTAACTCTGTCTAGAAGGTACAACAAAACTTCCAGTCTCTTATAATGTGATATTTTCACAATGATGAAATCCCAAAGTCGAGGGTACTTGTAACTTCACATATTGCCCTCAGTCCCTGTCTCCTAGAATGCAAGCTGCCTGGTTATCCCACAAGGAACCTCAGCTTCTAACACCACAGGAGAGAAGAGTTACTTTACACTTTTAGCCTGTCCCTCTGTGATCCTCACTACTCAGTTAAAAGTTTTTCCAGTTTACTGATGGGAACAAGTGTTTTTCAGAGGTGATGTCAACTGTCTCAGCATAACTTTCATTGTCCCTTCCTGTGACAGATCCTGTCATCCTCTTGGGGATGTGCTCTGAGAACATTCATCCTTCATCTTGGGTGTTGCCATCAACTTTGTGTCTTTGTGAGGTTTGTAGGTCCCAAGGCCACTGAGTCTCCTTCTAGAAGCCAGCATCACTGATGTATCCTACCTGCAAAGGTGAGCTGCTCTCCTTCATACACCTAGTGTGCAGAGGACAGTGCAGTCACTGGAAGGTGGGTGAGAGCACCCACCCACCTTCTGAACTGATCCTCCTCTTGCAGGAAACAGCTGCTACACAGGATGAATGCTCATCGGGGCAGTATCTGTGCAAGACCTGAACCCAACATAGCTTGAAGGAAGCTGCAGGTGAGAGACAATAACCTGGATTCCTACTTTTTGTGTTCTTTTCCAAGATAGTGACAGTGTATTTGTTCCCAGTAATGTGGGGGTCCTGGTGACTAAAACAGTTTATGACCGTTTCTCAGAGTTCACCTGCACTTGCTTTTCTTTTATGAATCCCAGACCTTGGTCACTGGGCTGGTAAAATATCTCCTAAATTTAGTTACAAGAGCAATTTGAGAGGTGTTTGATGGCCTCTGCATATTTACACTTCTAATCCTGCTGCCCACAGTGACTGTATATGAGTGCAAAATATTTTTCTCCTTTTGTAAATTGCTGTGTATTCTGGCATAGTGACAAGTTAGTATCGTTTTAGAGGTCTTCTTGTTCTCAGGTGTGAAATGAGGAGCAAGTGGCAAACTGATGTTTCAATGTCTAAATTTAAAGTCTGTGTGCATTTGAGTACTGAATGAATTCAACTTCATGTCATACGGTTCTGAGGCCCTTAATTATTTAACTCATCCCAGACACAGATGTCCATGTCCACTAGAGCTTACTTTTTATTCGGTTTTGAGACAGGGTCTTTTTACACAGTCTTGGTTGTTCTAGAGCTTGTTATGTAGACCAGGCAAGCCTCAAACTCACAGGGATCTTCCTGACTCTGCCTGAAATAAATTATCCTCATTCCCAATACATATATTGCTTTTGAATCATACAGACATGTCAATCACTATTTAGCCATATGTTAGAGACCCATTGCATCTTTGACAGTTTTCTAATTTATGTCAATTTCTATAACATTCATCTCTGTATTAGTGAAATTTTATATCCCACAGTTAAAAATGGATGCTACTATCACTCATTATTATTTCCATGTTATGTCTGTTGTGCTTTAATTTCACTACAACAAGGAGAGGAATCTCACCAGCTATCCTCCTAATGAATAAGTGCATTCATTGGATCCTGTTTTTAACATGTTCACAAGTCACCTGTTATTTCCTGTTTTGTAGACTTGATTAAAGTATTAGAGAGTTATATTTTAAATTAATTACAATAAATTAAAAGATGAGAAAGTAATTTTGCAAACACTTTAAGGCAAAATTAGCACATATATGTACACGAAGAATTATCATTTCCATTACATGTGAATGTGCAGACAAAGGAGAATGCAAATGTTTTCTTTGCTGGTGTCTGAGGGCTACTAGTCTTTTTTCTTGTTTTTTATTACTCTATTTTGCATTCTCCACTTTGATTGTTATTTTATTATTCTCTATTATGTTTTCTCATTTTTCAACTTTGGAGAAGTTTGTATAATATATCTTGGTCATTTTCATACCTCCCCCACTTCTCTCAAATTTACCATCTTCCACAACCTACCTACCTTTGTGTCTTTTAGAGTTTTTAACCCATAAAGCACACTTTTAGCTGCACTATGCTCTTGGGTGTGAGACTATCCATTGGAGCACGGCTGATTTATCAGGGCCACCTTTTAAAGGAAGCTGAGTGGCATTTTCATAGTAGCTATCAGTTGTTAATAGTATCTAACATTGTTTGGCATGCTAATAACAAGATAGTACAACTTATGTAACAAGTGCTCTTTGGACCTGTTGTGCAGGTACCTAGGACCATGGCATAATGACCTCCAGAGACCTGGCTGTGGGGATCTTCTTCATGTCTCAGACTGCACTGGGAATGCTGGGGAACTCAGCCTTGCTTTGTTGTTTTATCATTGCTGACTTCTCTGGAATCAGGGCAAAGCCCACAGACCTGATTGTCAAACACCTGACCTGGGCCAACTTCATGGTTCTTTTCAAAGGAATCCCACAGACCATTGCTGCTTTTAGTCAGACTTACTATCTAGATTATGTTTCATGTAAAGTTACCTTATATTTTCATAGAGTTGGTAGAGGAGTATCCCTTGGCTCTACATCCCTTCTGAGTGTCTTTCAGGCCATTTCCATCAGCCCCAGCAATTCCAAGTGGGCACAGCTGAAGATCAGAGCCCCCAGTATCATTGGCCCTTCCCTAGTCCTGTGCTGGGCCCTTCAGATGTTGATATATGTCTACATTCCAGTGTATATAACTGACATAAGGGGTAGGAGAAATGTTACTGCTAAAAAATTTCATGAATTCTATGCTGTTGTGAATCCTGGGAGACCAATCAAAATACTTATTGTAATCCTAATGACATCCAATGATGTCATGTTTTTGGGACTGATGATGTGGGCCAGTGGCTACATGGTGTTTATCTTGCTCAAACACAAGCAGAGGGTCAAACATATCCACAGATGTCTGTCTCCTAGGTCATCCCCTGAGACCAGAGCCACTCAAAGAATCCTCACTCTAGTGAGCAGCTTTGTGCTCTTCTATGTAATGTCTATTGTCTTTACATTTTATCTGTCTATCTTTGATAGAACTGGTCGGTCGCTGTCTGATGCAGGTGTAGCCATGGCTGCATGCTTTCCAGTATTCTGCCCCTTTCTGCTCCTCAGACACCACACCTCCATTTTCAGGCTCTGCTGTTCCGGTTCTTACCAGACAACACTCTGTCCTTGTGTTGTCAGGGAATTCTAAAAGCTGTGCTGTCTGCATCCCCTTTCCATTTCTCCGGGGCTAAGAAGACTGCTTATTCAGAGGGCTTGGGTTCAATTCCCAGCATCCTGATGGGAACTCAGAACTGTCAGAACCACAGTTCCAGGGGACCTATTCAGTTAGATGTGCAAGAGTCAGTTAACTTTTCTGCCTCTGTCTCTACAGTGCTGACATGATAGGCACTATTATCCTGGCTATTTATAGTTTTGTTTCATGAGTTATCACATGCTTATATTCTTTGATTTTATCCACCCATGACTCTTATTTATAAACCCCACCAGACTCCTTCTTCACCCCAACCAATCTGTGTCCTACTTTCATGCTTTTATTTTTAATGCCCCATAGAATTTAATTATAGCTTCCTGCATGAGCATGGGTGGATGATTATTTATTTATATAAATGCAGTTTACTGATCCCTACCTAAATCATTGAGGGATTTGACTCCCTTCTTCCAACAAGCAGGAAGTGTCTTCAGCTTCCCTGATATGGCTATGATCTTGTGAGTCACACCTCCGTCCATGATGGGATGCTGATAAGTATGGTCTTGTTCAGGTCATCACAGCTGCTCTATGTGCACGAGGGTGTGGCATTTCCAAGAGAAAGCAGTTCACTGCAGGGTAGCCTGCTTTATGTTAAATTTAAAAACTATTTGATCATTTCATAAATTTACATAGGATGACTTAGGTATTTCACCTCTCCATTCTACTGTTTCATCCCACTCTGTTTTTTAGTGAAACTGTTCTTCTCAATACATCTCCTTCCTACTTTTATGTCCTACTTTGTGAGTGGCTCACAGTGTTTATTTAGAGTTTGACAGAACATTGTTTTGAGGTTAGTTACTTGGAGCAGGGGCAAATTATTAGTGGCTATATCACTGAAGAAACCACATCTCCCCGAACCCCCTAGAACTGTTAAGGTGAATCATCCCTCAGAGAAGACTAGATTCTTTTAGGAAACCCTCTCTTCCATGATGAAATGTTGAGATTCTCAGGCACAGAAAGACATATGCAAAATGTTCTCTCTCATATGTGGAGTCTTGCTTTGAGTCTTCATATTTGCCTGTTTAATTTGGTGCATTTGTTGAATTCAGGGAGCTAGAAACACATTGTGAAGGTGGGAAATGCCTTTATGGGTCAGGTGTAAAACAATATAGGTGATTCAAAAATTGTAAGCGGGAAATTTGGAGTGTAATATTTTATGCAATAGGGGAGGTTGCAGTTTGTACAAATATAAATATTAGGATGTTGTTTGGTCCCATGTCAAATTAGTAAAAAAAATTCTGTAAGTTCCTTAAGGGCTTGAGACCCCCTATCTTCATGATAGGGAATCCTACGGAGTCAACCACACCAGTGGGAACTCATGAAATTTAGACCAACAGTTGTGGAGCCTCCTGGGGACTTGATTAGTCCCTCTGCATAATGCAGACAGTTGTTTAGCTTGATCTGCTTAAAGGGCCCCCTGGCAGTAGCATCAGGATCCATCCATGTGTCATGAGCTGGCTTTTTGAGGTCCATTACTTTTGAAGGAAGACCTAACACAGCCTTGAGGCAGGGGAGGGACTTCGGCCTGCCTGTACTGAGTGTACCAGGTTGCTGACTCCCCTTGGAAAAGCTTACCTTCTTGTAGGAGGGAATAGGGAGTGGGTGGGTGTGCAAAAGCTGGAGGGGTGGAAGGAGGGAAAAGGGGGATATGTGATTTTTATGTGAAATGAATGATAAAATTTCTTTTTTTCATTTCATTTTTCTTGATTAAGAAATTTTCTACTCACTCTACATTCCACCCACAGATCCCCTCTCCTCCCTGTGCCTATCTTCCAGGCCTCCCTTCCAAACCACCCCACATCCCCACATCCCCTCATGCCTCAAGTTCTCCCAAGGTGATTCAGCAGAGTCCAGCACATTGAGCCTAGGCAGGTACAAGCCCCTCCCCAGTGGACCAAGGCTGTACAAGGCATCACACCACAGGCACCAGACTCCTCAAAGCCTGCCCATGCACCAGGATGGATCGCCATCTCCCTGCCTGGGTGCCCCCCAAAACATTTTTAGCCAAACAACCATCTTCCATATCCAGAGGGCCTAGTCCATTCCCATGGGAACTTCACAGACACTAGTCTACAGTTCATGGGCTTCCACTAGTGTGGCAGTCATCTCTGCATGTCTGCCCATCATAATCTCATCATGTCCCACCTGCAGTATCCCTTCTCTCTCTCATCTATTGGATTTCAGGAGCTCAGCCTGGAGCCTGGCCGTGGATCTCTGCATCTGTGTCCATCAGTCACTGGACAAAGGCTATATGATGATGGTTAGGGTATTCACTAGACTGGTCTCCAAGTTGACCAGACTAGGCACCCTCTATACCACTGCCAATAGTCCAAGGTGAGGTCATCCTTGTGGATTTCTGAGAGCCTCCCCGGAACCCTGCCTCTTCCTATTCCTATGATGTTCTCATCTGTCATGGTATCTCCCTCCCTACCCTGCTACTCTGTCCCTGTTCCAGCTCCACCCTTCCATTTCACTATATTTTCATGCCCCACTCCACATCCTCCATGCCCTCCTACTCCAAGTCCATTCATGTCGATGTCCTCCACTTCTCCTTCGATGGGCCATCCATGTGTCCCTCCTAGAGTCTTTCCCTGCTAACTATCCTATCTGAAGCTGTGAGTTGCAGTCTGGCCATCCTTTACCTCACATCTAGTATCCACTTATGAGTGAGTACATACTATGTTTGTCCTTCTGAGTCTGGGTTACCTAACTCAGGATGATATTTTCTATTTCCATCCATTTGCTTGCAAATTTCATGATGTCATTGGTTTTTATTTTTTCTTTTATTTTACAAAACTATTCAGTTCTACATAGCAGCCACATATTCCCTTATTCTCCCCCTTCCTGCCCCCTCCCTTTCCCGCTAGCCCACCCTCCATTCCCACCACCTCCAGATCAAGGCCACCCCTGAGGACTGAGATCGACCTGATAGACTCAGTCCAGGCAGGTCCAGTCCCCTCCTCCCAGATTGAGCCAAGCGTCCCTGTATAAGTCCCAGGTTTCAAACAGCTATCTCATGCAGCGAGCCCAGGACCAGGTACCACTGCCTAGATGCCTCCCAAACAGATGAAGCCAATCAACTGTCTCACCTATTCAGAGGGCCTGATCCAATTGGGGGACCCTCAGCCTTTGGTTCATAGTTCATGTTTTTTTTTTTGTTTGTTTGTTTTTTGTTTTTTGAGATAGGGTTTCTTTGTGTAGCTTTGTGCCTTTCCTGGAACTCACTTGGTAGACCAGGCTGGCCTCGAACTCACAGAGATCCGCCTGGCTCTGCCTCCCGAGTGCTGGGATTAAAGGCGTGCGCCACCACATGTGTTTCCATTCGTTTGGCTATTTGTCCCTGTGCTTTATCCATCCTTGGTTTCAACAATTCTCGCTCATATAAACCCTCCTCTTTCTCAATAATTAGACTCCCAGCACTCCACCCGGGGGCCTAGCTGTGGATGTCTGCATCCAGATTCCTCAGTCCTTGGATGGGGTTTCTGGCACAACTATTAGGGTGTTTGGCCATCCCATCACCAGAGTAGGTCAGTCCCGGCTGTCTCTCGACCATTGCCAGCAGTCTTTTGTGGGGGGTATCTTTGTGGATTTCTGTGGGCCTCTTTAGCACTTTGTTTCTTCCTTTTCTCATGTGGTCTTCATTTACCATGGTCTCCTATTCCTTGTTCTCCCTCTTTGTTCTTGATCCAGCTGGGATCTCCTGCTCTCTTTCCCTCGACCCTCGCCGTTCATTGCTCCCACTCATGTCCAGGCTGTTCATGTAGATCTCATCCATTTCTCCTTCATTGGGTGATCCCTGTGTCTTTCTTGGGGTCCTGTTTTCCAGGTAGCCTCACTGGTGATGTGAGTAGCAGTCCAGTCATCCTTGTTCTACATCTAATATCTTCCTATGAGTGAGTACATACCATATTTGTCTTTCTGAGTCTGGGTTACCTCACTCAGGATGATTTTTTTCTAGATCCATCCATTTGCCTGCAAACCTCATGATGTCATTGTTTTTCTCTGCTGAGTAGTATTCCATTGTGTATATGTGCCACAATTTAATTTATCCATTCTTCAGTTGAAGGGCATCTAGGTTGTTTCCAGGTTTTGGCTATTACAAACAATGCTGATATAAACATAGCTGAGCAAGTGCTCTTGTGGTATGATTGAGCATTTCTTGGGTATATGCCCAAGAGTGGTATAGCTGGATCTTGAGGTAGATTGATTGCCAATTTTCTGAGACACCGCCATACTGATTTCCAGAGTGACTGTACAAGTTTGCATTTCCACCAACCGTGGAGGAGTATTCCCCTTGCCCTACATCCTCTCCAACATAAGCTGTCTTCAGTTTTTTTGAACTTAACCATTCTGACAGGTGTAAGGTGGTAACTCAGAGTGGTTTTGATTTGCATTTCCTTGATGACTAAGCATGTTGAGCAATTCCTTAAGTGCCTTTCAGCCTTTTGAGATTCTTCTATTGAGAATTCTCTGTTAAGCTCTGTATTCCATTTTGTAATGGGATTGTTCAGTATTTGAAGTCTAGCTTTTTGAGTTCTTTATATATTTTGGAGATCAGCCCTTTATCAGATGTGTGGTTGGTGAAGATCTTTTCCCATTCTGTAGGCTGTTGTTCTGTTTTATTGACTGTGTCCTTTGCTCTACAAAAGCTTCTCTGTTTCAGGAGGTGCCATTTATTAATTGTTGCTCTCAGTGTCTGTGCTACTGGTTTCATAATTAGAAAGTGGTCTCATGTTCTGATGCATTCAAGACTATTTCCCACTTTATCTTCTATCAAGTTCAGTGTAACAATTTTTATGTTGAGTTCTTTGATCCACTTGGACTTGAGTTTTGCGCATGGCTTCAGATATGGATCTATTTGCAATCTTCTGCATGTTGATACCAGTTATGCCAGCACTATTTGTTGAAGATGCTTTCTTTTTCCATTGTACAGTTTTGGCTTCTTCACATGTTCATAGCTGTGTGGGTTAATGTCAGGGTCTTCAATTGTATTCCATTGGTCCACATGTCGGTTTTTATGCCAGTACCAAGGTATATTATTACTCTAGCTCTATAGTACAGCTTGACGTCAGGGAAGGTGATGCCTCCAGAGGTTGCTTTATTATGCAGGATTCTTTTAGCTATTCTAGGTTTTTTGTTTTTCCATATAAAGTAAAGTATTGTTCTTTCCAAGTCTGTGAAGAATTGTGTTGGGATTTTGATGGCAATTGCATTGAATCTGTAGATTACTTTTGTAAGAAACACTAAGGCGGTTGTATTTATAGATTGAGAATATTTATGTATATCTGTGTGAGTGTGCATGTTAAGGGAGGACAATGATTTTCAGACAGGCAAAGTAACAGCTTCACAGAATTAAACAAATGAATTGAATTAAACAGAAGCCAATGCAACACATCTTTGCATCATCAAACAAATGTGACACCTCCTAAACTAATATTCAACAACAATTGTAACATCATGTTTTCCCCTTTAGTTCCACTTCTTCAGATAGTTTTCTTATATAGCCTATGTTTTTCTGACAAAAACTTTAAAATGAGGCATGTTAGGTGCTTGAAAGTTAAGAAATAGTTTGAGGAACACCAAGAACCATGTGAACAGCCTGTAATATTTATGAGCTTTTCATCCCTAGATTGTAAGACCCTATTGGTGAAGCTATCACATACTTGAGTGAAAGAACATGCAGAAGGAATGGTGGAAGCTCCATCTCTACTAGGCAGTTTTCACAGTGTTAGACATAATTATAAATATTGTGGAGCTATGAACCTTGAGAGCAACACCAACAACAAATGTGGTGCAATATTTTCATGATCACCATGGGTGTAATAAATTGCTTCATGAACTATTTGAAGGCAGAGTTCACATTATGGTACCCAATGCCTGGCATCATTCTCAGGGAGAAGAATATTTGGCTAGGGAGTATAGATACTCTGGATTAGAAACTAATATTAATATTCTGCTAAGTTGACATAATAATAAAAACCTTCAAGCTCATATTTTTATACTGGAGGATTAGTCTATTCATGAACCTCATCAGAAAAGAATTTTTTGCAATCAGTGGTGATTAATACAGAAGCTCACAGTCATTCAAGGTACAGAGAATAAGAAACTCTGGAGTTTCCAGGGATAAAATGGGATGTTCATAGCACACTCTTCTTCCCAAGCTTCAGGATCTTTATGGAAGAGAGGCAGATAGAATATAAGAACAAAGAGGTGTGAGCTGCTTCCAAGGAAATGAATTTTTTTCCAGACAGAACATGGAACTCGCATATGGGAATTCGCCTGTTACTACAGTACAAACAAAACCTGCACAATGTTAAGAAGGCAAGATCCAAGCATGCACATGTTGTCAGGATGTTCCACTCCTACCTGAAGAGCTGTTGGTCACTTCTGGCTCCTGGGAGAGGAAGTGTCAGAATTCTTTAAGAATTCTGCCACTTAGAAAGAGGCTAACCTTGCTTTCATAGATTCCCTTGCACTAGGCACATATTAGGATCAATTATCAGTCTCTTTTCTCCCTTCCCTTCTCTTCCCTTCCCTTCCCTTCCCTTCCCTTCCCTTCCCTTCCCTTCCCTTCCCTTCCCTTCCCTTCCCTTCCCTTCCCTTCCCTTCCCTTCCCTTCCCTTCCCTTCCCTTCCCTCCCCTCCCCTTCCCTCCCCTTCCCTCCCCTCCCCTCCCCTTCCCTCCACACCCCTCCCCTCCCCTCCACACCCCTCCCCTCCACACTCCTCCCCTCCCTTCCCTTTCACACCCCTTCTTTCACCTCGCCTCCCCTCCCATTCTGTTTCCCTTCCCTTCCCTTTCACTTCCCCTCCCCTCCCCTCCCCTTTTCTCCCCTCCCCTCCATACCCCTTCCCTTTCCCTTCCCTTCCCTTTCCCTTCCCCTCCCCTCCCTTTCCCTCCTCTCCCTTCCCTTCCCCCTTCTTCTTCCCTTCCCTTCTTTTCCCCTTCCTTCCTTCCGTCCTTCCTTCCTTCCTTCCTTCCTTCCTTCCTTCCTTCCTTCCTTCCTCCCTCCCTCCCTCCCTCCCTCCCTCCCTCCCTCCCTTCCTTCTCCCTCCCTTCCTCCCTCCCTCCCTCCCTCTCTCCCTTCTTCCTTCCTTCCTTCCTTTCTTCTTTTCTTTCTCTTTCTTTCTCTCTCTCTTTCTCTCTCTCTTTCTTTCTTTCTTTCTTTCTTTCTTTCTTTCTTTCTTTCTTTCTTTCTTTCTTTCTTTCTTTCTTTCTTTCTTTCTTTCTCTGTCTTTCAACTAACTGTATGAAATTTGAGGGAATTGTGGTGTGAGAGAAGAAAGGCATTGGCAAGGTGATAATGGCTCTTACACTTGACAGAAACACATATGCATGAATAAAATACACCTTTAAATAAAAATTACGTAGATCATAAAAACTAAGTTGATCTCTCTTGGAAGAAATTACTAAATCCTGAAATCCAATGGAACATAGATACTTTTCTAACTTTCTCACAAACCTGACCTCAAACTTTCTAGTACATTCCATAGGACCCTGGTCAGTCTTCTGGGTTCATGAAAACTCAATGACTCTTCAAAACACCTTGTCAATTTGGAGATATTCACAAGAAACTCTTAAGCATCCTTGTTAATTAGTAATTGGAAAAAGTTTGAGAAATTATTTTGTTTCCCAAAGCCAGCACTGTTATTGCCACTGCAGGTGATTTGAAAATTACAGATCTGGAGGGAGGTGAGGTCACAGAGACAAAACCTCTACCTCAGATGACTCACACAGTGCTCCTTATTAATGAGTCTGGATCTGCCCATTGAACACATCAACAGGTCGAGGTAAGAAGGCAGGTGAGTACTTTGTATTTCAGTCTGAGTAGTAGAGCCAGCAAAGAGGAGAGGGCCTTTTTTAGTAGCTGACGTCTAGTTATGGCAATCTTGTATAGAAACAGATCTGTGGGACAGACAGAGGACTCACAAGAATAGGTCTCTGACAGAGGGTGACTGTGGGTAACACCAAGATAATGCTGTCAGCCTATGAAGGTCTTGAAGAATTCTGGCAAAGAGTCAATGTGATAATTCATCTTACCTTACTTGATAAGTAGACTATTTTTTGCAGTATTATTTTTATAGCTGAAGTATGATTATAGTTTGCAGTATGATTACTATTGTTAGTATGGTTTTATAACCAGAGTAAACATTTTCATGGATATATAGGACACAAACAAGCCTGGAAGATGTACATGTAAATCTTTTTTTTTGAATATAAGATATTCTTTTTTTTTTCTGATTTTTCGAGACAGGGATTCTCTGTGTAGTTTTGCGCCTTTCCTGGGACTCACTTGGTAGCCCAGGCTGGCCTCGAACTCACAGAGATCCGCCTGCCTCTGCCTCCCGAGTGCTGGGATTAAAGGTGTGCGCCACCACCGCCCAGCTGAATATAAGATATTCTTATGTAACATTACATATATGAGTGAGACAGACAGTACCTCAGTCTGTATTAAATGACCAGAGGTAAAATGACTTGCTTGAAGCCTCCCTATTTTACTTGAAATTGAGTTGTCTATCCTGTTTCAAAAATAATCTAAAGATGAGTACAGACTTACCACATGCCTTTCCTTACTGACCATCATTGTTGCTAATAGAGCACTGGGCTTTATGGATGGCAGGGTAGGGCTTACTCTTCAGCTATATTTGTATTCACACTTAGTTCTTAATTTCAGTTTGGACAAAGTTAAAGTTTTTCACATTCTTTGGTTTCATTTTTATGTATTTCATGTGCATTGCCTTTATTTGAGTGTATTATGAATTTTATAAAAGTAGTGATTATGCAGAATTTGAAATGCAATGTTATATTAACTTAATTTTCTTCTTAATCTATTTCAGAACACATTAGTCTTTTATGATGCCTATTTTACAGATTAATGGCTTAGTAGTTCACCTATAGTTACCCCCTTAGCCTTAATTCCTGCAATGCAAAGAAAGCATATGTCTGGTGGCATCATAAACATCAATTCCCCCTTGTACTGGTAAATCAAATTGGGAAAGGACAGTTTTCTGTCATGGCAGACTACTTACTGGACACTGCATTTTAGTCAAATCTCAAAAGTCTTACTTGCACTTGACATTTTCATATTAAAATCATCTTTGTTTAAAAATGAAAACTTACTTTTTAAAATGATTTTCTGTTTATCTATCTTTGCTTTGTGAATCTTTTTTTTTATTTTTTATTTATTTTTTATTTTTTTTCTTTTTATTATTATTATTATTATTATTTTACAACACCATTCAGTTCAACATAATAGCCACAGAATCCCCTGTTCTCCCCCTCTCGCCCACCCCTCCCCCCAGCCCACCCCCCATTCCCACCTACTCCAGATCAAGGTCTCCCCCGAGGACCGGGGTTGACCTGGTAGACTCAGTCCAGGCAGGTCCATTCCCCCCTCCCAGACCGAGCCAATGCTTTGTAAATCTTAACATAGTTCCTGCATGCATATATGTGCACCATGAGATGTCAGTGCCTCCAGAGGAGAGAATCTGTTGTTAAATCCTCTTTGAACTAGAGTTACAGTTTTAACCCACCAGGTGGGTGCTGGTAACTAACTCATTTGTTCTCACACAGGTGTAAGTGTTCCTTATCACAGTGCCTTCTCTCTAGTCCACTAAAACAAAAAAAATTATAACCAAAAAGCATACAATAAATGTCAACAAAGTGAACAGGATAGCAAGTGGGAACACAAAATGCACTTAAGATTGGAGTGTGTTGGAAATGTATGTCACTGCTTTATACTCATGGACTTAGGTGGCTGTGTTTGCCTCATGTTAGCCATGTGGAAGACCTTCTAGTCTCCACTCTGACACATGTAGCTTTTGTATTGAAAGAGTCACTTATCATATCTGTTTCTAAGGACAGGTATTGACAGTGGAAATAATGCTACTGTCCACAACAGACAGTTATGAAGTTCAAAAAAATTGAGTTAAACTGACAGGATAGCTGTGACTCATGTGTTGTTTCTCCTTTTGGTCTTTTATAAACCTTACTCTTGAAAGTTATACCTGCCATTTCTTATAATTTTAAGGATTCAAGAGGAGAGAATACAAAAAAAAAAAAAAACCAGTAGAAAATAACAATGAATTTTAACTTTTAATCCATGGAAAGCAAAATATTTAGGTTTGATTATGGAAATAGGTTCTTTATGAGTACAGAGTATTAGGGAAATTAGGAAATACTCTTTCTGAACTGACACATTGCGTGTCTTTAGAACAAGGGAACAAGTAGTCTCTCCTAACCTGGCTCATGAAATCACTGAAAATGAATCTAATGGGATCAGTGTGAGATCTTCAGAAGCACAGAAATTGAGGAGTGAAATTTTTTTTTTCTTTTTTTTTTTTTTTGTGGTTTTTCGAGACAGGGTTTCTCTGTGTAGCTTTGCGCCTTTCCTGGAACTTACTTGGTAGCCCAGGCTGGCCTCGAACTCACAGAGATCCGCCTGCCTCTGCCTCCCAAGTGCTGGGATTAAAGGCGTGCGCCACCACCGCCCGGCATTGAGGAGTGAAATTTACCACTTTCCCTCAAGCAAAGGATGCACATGAGACAATATAATATATGTAAGTCCCCGATTTACAGAATCTAATGAGTTAATAGTACATGTTGTTAATTTTGGCTGATAATTCAATGACTATAATGGACTAAAACATCATAGAAGATGTTCAGGCATGACTGAGGGAGTTGTATACATGAAACAGAGCTTTTGTTGTCCAATTTACTGAGGGAAAAAGGACTGTGTTCACTGTTGAGTTAAGAAAGGAATCAAAGCAGTGAGATCTCTGCACTGGTATTGTCTTTAGGTCTGTGTTGATCCACAGCATGTGATATGATCAGGTAAGTAAGGCTGCAGGGACAAAATGATATAGCGTTTTATGCATACAATAAAAAATAAATCTTTACAAATTATATATTCCAATATACAATAAACTCTTATTAAAATAATCTGAAGTGAATATTTAAAAGTGTGAATGGTGTTTCAGTGGAAGTGACCAATATGAACACAGGGTTCCTTCTTGTGCAGTATGCTATGGCTGTGAAGACTAATAATCATTTCCTGAATTGGGCACAGTGATTGCACATATCTGAGCAAAGGAGTGGTCTCACAATATGGTGAATGTTGCTCACTGGTTTTATACTCTAACATCGACTCTTACCATATTATACTGAATGGAGGTGGATATTCAAATCTCAAGAACGTGGTAAAGATATGTCTTAGTCATTGTCATTCAAGGAGTCTCAAAGGCCACATCGACTCTAAGGATTAAACATCTTGACAAAAAGTGTATTATTTTCCATCTGCGCAGACGTGGCAGGAGAGTCCACTGGCAACATCTTCCTGGGAAAGTTCATGGCTTCTCAGTAAGTACACCACCAGGGAGGCAGAGCTTTACATCTTCCAGGGATGTTGACTTTGCACACGATCCCTGTTGGACAGTGGGTATCTTAACGATGTTATATTTCCTACATGTGTGATCAACCGTTGCATCAGTGAAATCACAAATAATGAACACTGTTGTGATGCTGTTCTGACAAAATTTTAGTGAACTCACACCCAGACAGCATCACAGTTCACAAGTATAAGATGATGTTTCTTTGGGAACATGGTCTCAAACTGTGATTTCGTCAGGGTTGTGTACAGACAATAGCTGCCATTTAACCAAAAATCTAAAACCTGGAATCTCAGCTTCTGACACCACAGGAGAGAAGAGTCATTTTACACTTTTAGCCTGTCCCTCTATGATCCTCCCTACTCAGTTAAAAGTTTTTCCATTTTTTTCCATGGGAACAAATGTTTTCCAGAGGTGAGGTCAACTGTCTTGGCATAACTGTCATTGTCCCTTCCCGTGACAAGATCCTGTCATCCCCTTGGTGGATGATCTCTGAGAACATTCATCCTTCATCTTGGGTGTTGCCATCAACTTTGTACCTATATGAGGTTTGTAGGTCCTGTTGGCCACTGAATCTCCTTCTAGAAGCCAACATCACCGATATATCCTACCTGCATAAGCTGAGATTCCAGGTGGGATAACCAGGAAGCTTACATTCTAGGAAGCAGGGACTGAGGGCAATGTGTGAAGTTACAAGTACACTCAACTATGGGATCGCATCATTATGAAAGTATCACTTACATTCTATGAGTTCGTCTCTTTCAGATACTTAATATGCAAAGGACAGGGCCTTCACTACAAGTTGGGTGAGAGCACTGCACCTCTGAACTGATCCTCCTCTTTCTGGAAACAGCTCCTGCACAGGATGAATGCTCATGGGGTAGGATCTGCCCAAACCCAAACCCAAAGTGGTTTCATGGAGGCTGCAGGTAAGATACAATAAACTGAATTCCTCCTTATTGGTGTTCTTTTCCGAGAAAGTGACAGTGTATTTGTTCCCAGTAATGTGAGGTCCTGGTGACAGTTTATGACTGTTTCTCAGAATTCATCTGCCCTTGGCTTTCTTTTATGAATCCTAGACCCTGTTCACTGGGCTGGTAAAATATCTCCTAAATATAGTTAGTTTTGAGAGAAATTTCAGAGGTGTTTGATGGCCTCTGTATATTTACACCTCAAATTCTGTTGCCCATGGGGACTTTATATGAATGCAGAATATATTTTCCCCTTTTGTAAATTGGTGTGTATTGTGGCACAGTGAGAAGTTGTTAATCTTTTAGAGGTCTTCTTTTTCTCAGCTGTGAAATGAGGAACTAGTGGCAAGTTGCTGTTTCAATATCCAAATTTTATGTCTGTTGGCCTTTGAGTAACAGAATGAATTCAACCTCATGTCACACAGTTCTAAGGCCCTTAATTTTTTAACTTCCCCCGACATATATGTCCATGTCCCCCAGAGCTTACTTTTAATTTGTTTGGTTTTGAGACAGGTTTTTTTTCACATAGTCCTGGCTGTTCTTGAACTCGTTATGTAGACCAGGCAAGTCTCAAACTCCTAGAGATCCTTGTGACTCTGCCTAAAATGTGTTGTAATTAAAAGTACGTGATTCCGTTCTGAATACACACCTTGCTTTTGAATCAAACAGTTAGATATGTCAATTATTATTGGGCTACTGTTAGGGACCCATTGCATCTTTGACAGTATTCTAATATCTGTCAATATCTGTAACATTTATCCCTATATTAGTGAAATTTTATATCCCACATTTAAAAATACATACTACTTTTGTTCATTATTTCCTTATTTGTCTACTGGACTTTTATTTCATTACAATGAGGTGAATGATCTCACTAGTGATCCTCCTAACGAATACGTGCATCCTTTGCATCCTGTTTTAAACACATTCACAAAATCACCTGCTATTTTCTATTTTGTAGACTTGTTTAAGTATTATAGTTATATTTTAAATTATATACAATCAATTAAACAATTGGAAAGTATTTTTGGAAACACTTAAGACTAAAATAAGCACATAAATGTAATCACAGACATGCAACTTCCATTACATGTGAATATGCAGATACAGAAAAATTCAAATGTTTTCATTCTGGTATCTGAGGGTCACTAGTCTCTTTTCTTGTTTGTTTATTACTCTCCATTTTTTTATTCTCACTTTGATTGCTCTTTTATTATTCTCTATTATGTTTTCCCATTTTTCGACTTTGGAGAAGTTTGTATAATATATGTTGATCATTTTCATACCTCCCTGCCTTCTCCCAAATTTACCACCTTCCTCTACATACCTACCTTTGTGTCTTTTAGAGTTTTTAACCCATAAAGCACAGGTTGTGCTGCCCTGTGCTCTTGGGTGTGTGACCACCGACTGGAGCATGGCTGATTTACTGGGGCTACCTTTTAAAGGAAGCTGACTACCCTTTCCTAGTAGTTACCAGTTATCAATAGTATCTACTTAGAGGTTACTATTTTCTTTGGAGAAGGCAAGTTTCCTTTCTTGTAGGTCTCTGATTTTTCCATGGTGCTTCATGGAAATCTGAGATTTTCTGCATCCAGGACACTCATCTGAAAGCAGGTTGATCATTAGACTCTTTCACATATAGCACTGTTGATTTTAAACCAAATAATAATTGTAAAGCACTTAAAAATGCTAATGGATTCAACAATTCTCGCTCATATAAACCCTCCTCTTTCTCGCTAATTAGACTCCCGGCGCTCCACCTGGGGCCTAGCCGTGGATGTCTGTATCTAGATTCCTCAGTCCTTGGATGGGGTTTCTGGCACAACTGTTAGGGTGTTTTGCCATCCCATCACCAGAGTAGGTCAGTCCCGGCTGTCTCTCGACCATTGCCAGCAGTCTTTTGTGGGGGTATCTTTGTGGATTTCTGTTGGCCTCATTAGCACTTTGTTTCTTCCTTTTCTCATGTGGTCTTCATTTACCATGGTCTCCTATTCCTTGTTCTCCCTCTCTGTTCTTGATCCAGCTGGGATCTCCCTCTCTCTTTCCCTCGACCCTTGCCCTTCATTGCTCTGACTCATGTCCAGGCTGTTCATGTAGATCTCAGCCATTTCTCGGTCATTGGGTGATCCTTGTGTCTTTCTTGGGGTCCTGTTTTCCAGGTAGCCTCACTGGTGATGTGAGTAGCAGTCCAGTCATCCTTGTTCCACATCTAGTATCCTCCTATGAGTGAGTACATACCATATTTGTCTTTCTGAGTCTGGGTTACCTCACTCAGGATGATAAAGCACAGGGACAAATAGCCAAAGGAATGGAAACACATGAACTATGAACCAAAGTCTGAGGGGCCCCCAACTGGATCAGGCCCTCTGAATAGGTGAGACAGTTGATTGGCTTCATCTGTTGTGGGGGCATCTAGGCAGTCGTACCAGGTCCTGGGCTCATTGCATGAGTTAGCTGTTTGAAACCTGGGACTTATGCAGGGAAACTTGGCTCAATCTGGGAGGAGGGGACTGGACCTGCCTGGACTGAGTCTATCAGGTTGATCTCATCCTCGGGGGAGGCTTTGCCCTGGAGGAAGTGGGAATGGGGGGTTGGCTGGGGGGAAGGGTAGGGGGCAGGAAGGGGGAGAACAAGGGAATCTGTGGCTGTTATGTAGAACTGAATTGTATTGTAAAATAAAATAAAATAAAAAAATGCTAATGGAAATATAAATTTTAATTTTTTCCACTATGCCCTAGTTAATTTTCTGCAATCCAAGCCTAGTAGGAATTCACTGAGTCTTATGAAAATTCTTACTAGAAAGACACATTGTAACACTCATGAACATAAGGTTATGGTGACTTTGCAATACATTGTTTGATGTGCTAATAAGAAGATGGTCCAGCTTGTGTAACAAGTGCTTTCTGGATCTGTTCTGTAGGTACCAGGACCATAACAAGAATGAGCTCTAGTAACATGAATGTGGGCATCTTCTTCATGTCTCAGACTGCACTGGGAATGCTGGGAAACTCAGCCTTGCTTTGCTGTTTTATCATTGCTGACTTCTCTGGAATCAGGGCAAAGCCCACAGACCTGATTGTCAAACACCTGACCTGGGCCAACTTCATTGTTCTCTTCAAAGGAATCCCACAGACCACTGCTGCTTTTAGTCAGACTTACTATCTAGATTATGTTTCATGTAAACTTGTCTTATATTTTAATAGAGTTGGCAGAGGAGTATCCCTTGTCTCTACATCCCTTCTGAGTGTCTTTCAGGCCATCACCATCAGCCCCAATCATTCCATATGGGCACAGCTCAAAGTCAGAGCCTTGAGTATCATTGGCCCTTCTCTGGGTCTGTGTTGGGCCCTCCAGATGTTGGTATATGCCTTCATTCTGGTGTACACAACTGACATAAATGTTGGAAGAAACGTTACTGGTATAAAAATTTTTGAATACTGTGCTATCGTGAAGCTTCAGAGACCAATCAACACACTTACTCTAATCCTATTGACATCCAGTGATGTCATGTTTTTGGGACTGATGATGTGGGCCAGTGGCTACATGGTGTTTATCCTGCTCAAACACAAGCAGAGGGTCCAACACATCCACAGATCCCTCTCTATTAGGTCATCCCCTGAGACCAGAGCCACCCAAAGCATCCTCACCCTAGTGAGCAGCTTTGTGCTCTTCTATGTAATGTCTGTTGTCTTGACAGCTTATCTGTCTGTCCTTGAGGGAACCAATATGTGGGTGTCTAATGCAGGTGCAGCCATGGCTGCATGCTTCCCAGCATTCTGTCCCTTTCTGCTCCTCAGACACTACAGGTCCATTTTCAGTCTCTGCTGTCCCAGTTCTTACTAGACAACACTCAGTATGTGTTGTTAGGGAGCTCTAAAAGCTATCCTGTCTGCATCCCCCTGTCCATGTCTCAGGGGTTAAGAAGAGTGCTCATTCAGAGGGCTTGGGTTCAATTCCCAGCATCAACATGGGAACTCAGAACTGTCACAACCACAGTTCCAGGGTAACTATTCAACTGGATGTGTGGCGAGCAAGAATCAGTTAACTCTTTTGCCTGTGTCTCTTCAGTGCTGGCATGATAGGCTCTGTTGTCCTGGATGTTTAAAGTGTTTAAAGTTTTGTTTCATGGGTTCTCACATGCACATGTACTTTGATTTTATCCACCTATGATTCTTATTTATAAATCCCAAAAGACTCCTTCACTCCAAACAATCTGTGTCCTACTTTCTTGTCTTTATTTTTAATGTCCCATAGAATTTAATTAAAGCTTCTTGGATGAGCATAAGTGGATGTTTACTTATTTGTATAAATGCAGTTTACTGATTCCCTAAAACTTTGAGGGATTTGACTCCCTTTGTCAAACAAACAGGAAGTAACTTCAGTTCTCCTGATAAGGCTGTGATGTTGTGAGTCCCACCTCCACCCATGATAGGATGCTGATAAGGATGGTCTTGTGCAGGTAACCACAGCTGCTCTATGTGCATGAGTGCCTGGCATTTCCAAGAGAAAGCAGTTCACTGCAGGGCATCCTTCTTCATCTTAATTTTAAAACCATTTGATTGTTTTATACATTTAAGTAGGATGTCTTAGTTATTTCATCCCACTCCATGTCTGAGTGAAACTGTTCTTCTCAATACATCTCCCTCCTGCTTTTGTGTCCAGCTTTGTGTGTGGCTCACAGTGTTTAATTAGAGTTTACCAGAACATTCATTGGAGGTTATTTACTTGGAGTAGGGGCAAATTATTAGTGGCTACGTCATTGAATAAAGCACAACTCCCTGTACCCCTAGAACTGTTGAATGAGAGTAACCCCTCAGAGAAGACTGTATCTTTGTAGGAACCCCTGTCATCCATGATGAAATGTTGAGGTACCCAGGCACAGAAGGAGGGATGCTCTACGTTTGCTCTCATATGGGGGCCCTTGCTTTGACTCTTTAGATTTGTCTGTTTAACTTGGTAAATTTGTAGAATTGAGGAAGCTAGAAACATATTGTGAAGTTGGGAAATGCCTTTAAGGAGCAGGGGTAATAAAATATAGGTGAAACGAAAACTGTAAGGGGGAAATTTGATGTATGAAGGTTTATGCAATGTTGGAGGTTGCAGTTTGTACATATATAAATATTAGTATGCTGTTTGGTCCCATGCCAATTTCGCAAAACAATTGCTGCTAGTTTTTTAAGAGCTTAAGTACCCCTATCTTCATGATGGGTAAACCTCCAGAGAGAACCTATCCAAACTAGTGGGAACTAATGATATTTAGACCAACATCCCTGAAGCCTCCACAGGACTGGACTAGGCCATCTGCATAAGTGAGACTGTTGTGTAGCTTGATCTGCTTAAAGGACCCCTGCAATATGATCACGATCTATCCCTGCTGCATGAGTTAGCTATTTCGAGCCCACTGCTGATGGTGGGACACAAGGCACAGTCTTGAGAAGGGGGAAAGGGGTTAGACCTTACCTTCTTGTAGGAGGAAATGGGCAGTGGGTGGGTGGGGCATGGCTGGAAGGGTGTGAAGTGGGAAGAGGAGGTTCTGTGAATGGTAGGTAAAATGAATAACAAAATTTCTTAATAAATAAAAACATACCCTCTTTCTTACAAATTTTCTTTTTTTAAAGGTTTATTTATTTATTATGCATATTGTGTTTGGTCTGCATGTATGCCTGCAGGCCAGAAGAGGGCACCAGATCTCATTACAGGTTGTTGTCAACTCCCATGTGGTTGCTAGGATTTGAACTCAGGATCTCTGGAAGAACAGCCAGTGCTTTTAACCACTGAATAATCTTTCAAAGGTTCTAATTTATGAGTTTTTGAGAGGGCTGAAAGCACCATGAATTTCTTCCTATGGAACTGCATTCAAGAACAAATAGAGGGGTTGGTGGCCTTCATAACAACAGTGCCACTAATAGACAAGTGGGTGTAATTTCTCTTCGTACTTCTCTTTCTCCTTTATCTCCTCCTTCTTCATCCTTACTCAAGAAGGTAAAGGAATTCCACACTGTAAAGGACCCATGGGTTGAATTGCTTTCCCTGTTGTTATGTCTTCCTTTTCATTTCTGATTTTGTTAGTTTGGATATTCTCTCTCTGCCTTTTGGTTAATATGGGTAAGGGCTTGTGTATCTTGTTGATTTTCTCAAAGAACCAACTCTGTTTCATTGATTTTTTGTATTGTTCTCTTTCTTTCTATTTTATTGATTTTAGCCTTCAATTTGATTATTTTCTTGCATCCATTCCTCCTGGGTGAGTTTGCTTGTTTTTGTTCTAGAGCTTTCAGGTGTGCTGTTTAGTCACTAGTGTGAGATTTCTCCCACTTCTTTATGTGGGCACTTAGTGCTATGAAATTTTCTCTTAGCACTGCTTCCATTGTGTCTCATAGGGTTCGATATGTAGTATATTCATATTCATCGAGTTCTCAGAAATCTTTAACTTCTTTTTTATATTTTCCATGGCTCTGTGATAATTCAGTTGAGCATCATTCAGTTTCCATGAGCTTCCAGGCTTTCTGTAATTTTTTGTAGTTGTTGAAATCTAACTTTAAGCCATAGTGATCCAATAAAATCCAGGAGGTGTTTCCAATTTTTTGTATCGGTTGAGATTTGCTTTATGATTGACTGTGTGTTCGAATTTAGAGAAGGTTCCATGGGGTGCTGAGAAGAAGGTATATTCTTTTGTGTTAGGGTGGGATGTTCTGTAGACATCTCTTAAGTCCATTTGAGTCATAACATCTGTTAGTTCCCTTATTTCTCTGTTAAGATACTGTCTGGCAGACCTGTCCATTAATGAGAGTGGGAAGTTAAAGCCTCCCACTAGTAGTATGTGGAGATTTATGTGTTTTAAACTTCAGTAATGTTTTTTTTCCAAATGTTAGTGCTTTTGTATTTGGAGCATAAATGTTCAGAATTGAGACTTAATCTCGGTGAATTTTTCCTATGATGAATATGTAGTGTCCTTCCTGATTTCTTCTGATTGATTTTAGTTTGATGTACTATTTTGTTCGCTATTAGGATAGTTATACCAGCTTGCTTCTTGAGTCTATTTGATTGGAAAGTCATTTCCTAGTCTTTTTCTCTGAGGCAGTGTGTGCCTTTGAAGTTGAGGTGTGTTTCTTGTATGCACCATTAGGATGGACCCTGTTTTTATATCCATTCTGTTAACTTGTGTCTTCTTATAGGAAAATTGAGTCCATGGATACTAAGGAGTACTAATGACCAGTGATTGTTGCTTTTAGTTACTTTTTTGTGGCAGTGTTGTGTGTTTCCCTTCTTTGGTATTTGTTTGTACAGGATTATCTATTGCCTTTGTTTTCATGGGTGTATCTAACTTGTTTATTTGGATTTTTCATTCTAGTGTGTTCTGTAGGTTTTGATTTGTGGATAGGTGTTGTTTAAGTATGGTTTTATCATGGAATATTTTGTTTACTCCAATTTTTGTCAATTGAGACTTTTTCTGGGTATAATTTTCTGGGACGGCATCCATGGTCTCTTAGTGTCTGCATAATGTCTGTCTTGGATCTTTTCGCTTTCAGAGTATACACTGAGAAGTCAGCTGTTATTCTGATGGGTTTTCCTTTGTACGTTACTTGGCCTTTTTCCTTTGTAGCTCTTAATATTTTTCTCTATTCAGTATGTTTAGTGGTTTGAGTATTATGTGGTGAGGGGACTTTTCTATTGGATCCAGTTTATTTGGTATTTTGTAAGCTTCTTGTATCTTCATTGGCATTTTCTCCTTTAGGTTGGGAAAGTTTTCTTCAATGATTTTATTGAATATATTTTCTGTGCTTTTGAGCTTATGTTTTTCTCCTTCTTCTATCTGTATTTTTTTAGGTTTGGTCTTTTCATGGTTTTCCAGATTTCTTGGATGTTTTATTTTTTGCCCTTGTAGGCTTTAGTGTTTTCTTTGACAGATGAATCTATTTCCTCTATTGTATCTTCAGTGCCCGAGATTCTCTCTTCCATCTCTTGCATTCTGTAAGTTACGATTATATCTATAGTTCCTGTTTGTTTTCTCAGATTTTCAATTTCCATCATTTCATCAGTTTGTGTCTTCTTTATTGTCTCTGTTTCAACTTTCAAATCTTAAACTGTTTCCTTCACCTGTTTAATTGCTTCTTCTTTGTTTGCTTTCTTTAAGAGATTTATTGATTCTTTCCAAATTTTTGTTTGTCTTTTCCTCAATTTCTTTAAGGGAGTTTTTCATTTCCTTTTTAAATCTCATCTTCTCAAAATCATTTTTAAGGTCTATTACTTCTGCTTCTTCTGCTTTGAGATATTCAGATCTTGCTGTTGTAGAACCATTAGGTTCTGGTTGTGCCATATTGTTCTTTATGTTGTTGATTGTATTTTTTGCACTGGCATGTACCCATTTCTTCCTCCACTTGGTGCAATTGGTGCCTATGTCTCAGTGAGCCACTCTTGGTCCAGTTGAAGTTCTTTTTCTACTCCATGCTCTTGGTTCAATAGGTGGAATGGACTCTGTGTTTCAGGGAGTAGCTGCAGTCTCCGAGGGTGGGTGGGTTTGGCGAATGGGTTGGGGATTGTATTTTACAGAGTCTTTTGCCAGATGGTGGTTGTCTGGCCTGCCTGCATGTAACCTTTTTGCTGGCTTGAAACTGGGACTGCAATGGATGATGGTGTGGGGGCACAGGGTTGTGGCCCTGGCACCAATGGCTAGAAGCTGGGCATTCCATATGTGAACAAAGACTTGCCTCATATTCAAATCAGCAGGCAGGCTCTGTCTTAAGGAGCAGCTGCAGTCTTGGAGGCTGGATATGTTTGAAGTGTTGGAACTTGTAGATTATAGGGTCTGCTGGGGATGGTCATAGTCCTGCCTGCCTTCAGGTGATCTGCCTGCTGTCCTGAACCTGGGACTCTTAATACAATCAGTGCTGGCAGGCTCTCATGATTATCATTTCACTTAAACATTCACTGACGGTATCTATATGGGGATGGAGCTTATCTACAGAGGAGCTTGTGTACTGTGCAAGTTCCCAAGTGCTACAGAAAATGATCAATAATGATACCAGTCATGAAATGCAGAACTGGTTCCTGAGATATAATCCCAAACTTAACAATAATCGCACTGAATTGGAATCTCTTTTCTCCTTTCTGGTATCAATCCATGTAAGTGATTCCTCTTTTATTTTGTTGGCTAGTGAAGCCTTGTAGAGTGAGAAGACTTCCAAGGTTATGTTCCTTGGAGAGGGTTGGATATATTTTCAGAATGATGTCTTTACAACATTAGGTGAAACCATACTGGGTAAAGATAGCATTGTTAAATGGATTATGTAATCACTTACAGCTGGGGGTTTTGAGCATCATTATCATGGTGGAAAGAATGGATGCACCAGGCAGACATGGTGCTGGAGAAGGGGTCAAGAGTTTTACATTCAGACTGGCAGGCAGCATGAAAGGAAAGACATGGCTGGTCCTGGCTTGAGTATCTGAAACCTCAAAGCCATCCTCAAGTAACACACTTCTTCCAACAATGCCTCACGTACTCCAACCATGTCATATCTCCTAATAATGCCACTTCTTATGAGCCTATGATGACCATTTTCATGCTAACCATCATAAGCCGGAAGGTAAACAACTAAACATAGCAGAAAGTCCCTGACATTAACCTGATTCTCAAAGTCCCTCACTTCTGAAGTTAACAATAAATCTGAGAGTCCCTCTCAGACAATCCAATCTGTGAAAAAGACCATTGAGAAATGACTAGCCACCTGGAAGGAACACTAAAAGCAGAACTGAATAGAAGAGTATTAGACCAACTGATTCACTTGTAACAGACACTCACTTACCTGGTGAGCTGTCTGAAAGTTGTCCAGTGTACTCTAGATTTCTATCTTTTGTGAGTTGTCTCACATGCTTTGATGTAATCTGATTTTTAATCATTTCTGTTCTTGTAAGTAACCCCTTTCCTTTATTCCTGTAAATAACACCAATAAAACTCAGGATTTTGGAGATATCTATACTTTGGTCCACCCTGGGATTCCTACCTAGGGTGAGTAGACATGGGTGTTGTGTGTCCCCAGGAAATGTTTTATCACACATCAACTGCAACTTTCCAGGACAAGCATAGACCCTACTAAATCTTATTCTTAGCCTTCAGATAAATGTAGGTAATATCCCTCATCAAGGAATCTTCTCTCTATATTAAATGGGACCAGCACAGCCAAACCACAATTTTACCCACTGCAGATCATCAGACTGTGGGTAGCCCAGGTATTGTTGATACATCTGCATTACAGTCCTTCATCTTTGGTTCAGAGAACATCACAGAAGAGAAAGAAGAGCTATTGTAAGTGGCAGATAACAGAAAGTGTGCTGTGAAGTTAGCCTATTTGAACCATTTTGGAATATTTGAAACAATAGGACATGTTTCACAATCAAATAGTGAGATGAGATTGTAACTAGAGTTTCCCCAATCCTGATTGGCCCACAGTCAGGATAAGTCTCTCTCACCTGCCAGTCGCACAGCTGCTCAAACCCAACCAAGTAAACACACAGAGATTTATATTTCTTATAAACTGTATTTCCATGGCAGACTTCTTGCTAACTGTTCTTATATCTTAAATCAACCCATTTTTATTAATCTATAAGTTGCCACATAGCTCGTGGCTTACTGATATCTTAACATCTTCTCATGGCAGTGGCTGCCAGCATCTCTCTGAGCCTGACTTCCACTTCCCAGAATTCTCCTCTTTCCTTGTCCTGCCTATGCTTCCTGCCTGGCTACTGGCCAATCAGTGTTTTATTTATTAACCAATCAGAGTAACACATACAGAACATCCCACATCATAAAATTCTATGTATCAGTATGGGAATTATATGTAAGTTAACAGGATTAGCTGTCTGTTAATTCATCCCTAAGTACTGTCATTCATAAGCCATGTTCTTGATGTATCACAGGAAATGATTATATAGAGAAGTTTGTTCTATAAAGCAGTTTATAAACAAGTGAGCACAGTAGGGATTGTATAATATTATTTATTGTGTTTTATTAACATTTTTGTGTATCTTCGGGACAGAAATTCATGGTGTTTGTTTTGTGGCCAGATATAACTTGCAGGAGTTCGTTTTCTCATTACACCATGTGGGTCTTGGTGGTCAAACCAACTTCTCTGGCTTGGCAGGAAATGCCTTTATTTGTATTCCATCATTCTTAAATATTGAATATGTATAATGTTATTATTTATTACCTATGTGTGTTTCTAAAGTAATCCTCTGTTCAAATCTCCAGTGCTGTGAGTTTTAAAGGAAAAGCATCAAATTGTTGACAGAGTCCAAAATCATGCTAAGCTAATTAAAATAAAATTCATGTTGAAAATCTACACTGTCAGAAGTAAAGCAGTCACCTTTATACCACATCTTAATATATGAATTAAAAGTTTTCAACAGACAGGAATTTGCCTGCATTGATTTCTGGGACTGCAGTGAGACATCAGATGGTGGGGGAAGAGAAAACCTTTGTACCCCTTGCCTTTTAGAAAACAAAGAGAGGAGAGAGGTTTTGGCCAGGATCCCCAGTGTCTTCTTCAAATGTCCATCCTCAATGGCCCCTTTTCTGACTACTGGACTCTACCTTTTGTTGTTTTCACAATCTCCAAATGGCACTGCAGGCTAGTGACTAAGCCTATATATGGACTTTGAATCCTCTAAAAAGGAATCAAAGCTTAGTACTAGAGCTAATGCTCAGTGTACAAAAGAAGCTAGCATCAATTTCCAACACTTCAAATTGTAAAGAGGAAGAGTCTGACATTGTACAAGACAGTTGTAATTGCTGAAATGGATGAACAAGGAAGACCAAGAGATTGAGGGCATCTAGATCTACACTAATTCCTTTTCATTCTGAAAGACTGGTGCAGACACAAGGCTACAACTGGCTACTATGTATGGGGAATATGATGAGGAGACATGGCCAAATACTGCAAACTATGAATGTATATAATAGATTTTCACATATATATTACGGTTTGTGAGATTTGTCTGTGTTTGGTTTCAGGGTAATAATGGCTGCCTAAAAAGATTTTGGAAATTTTTCTCCTTTAGACACTGAAAAATGCCTGTACTCCAAGCCTATCGAACTACCCAGAAGTAGTGAACTCATGGATTTAAGAGGAATCTGGTACTGTCACTTTACTAAATCAGCATGATTCCTGATGGGTTCCACAAGTACATCCAGTAGATAACAGCTGATAATTATAATGCCAACCCAGCAGATGACAACCTATATGATAGAGGAGACTCATAGACAGGGTCTATGAGGAACATTGCCTATAAATTCTGACTGCTTCTCTCTATGGTTCTCTTGTGTGATGGTTCTCCTCTGAAACAGCTGTAGGACTTGTTTCACAACCTGAGCAGGGTTATTCTCATTCTTAGGGCACTGTCATTCCTATGTATTGACAGAAGGATGACTTCTCTTTACAGTGTGTTAATCAGGTAAATAAAACAACCTCTCATGGTTCTGAAGCTATTGTTCCACATTCTGGTGAGAAACTTAGAAGCCTGTCCTCTACACTTAGTTATGCTGACAGGGTAAACCAGGACAGATATAGTTTCTATGTGGTTAGACCGTAAGTGGGACTTTCATAGATAAAACTCAAGGATATAATTATTAAATGTCTGGATTTGATGAAATAAAGACCTTCAGATACTAAGGTGACATAAAATGCTCTGTGTTTCCCCTGGCAGCAGTGATAAAGGGATCGAACACTTACATGATCTGATCTTTTAATGATCATCACTTTGTATGAATGTTCTAACCCTAGTTTATGGTCCTAGATTTTAACCTCATTTTACTAACTGCTTTTAGTCATGGATTTTATGTGGATTACAGGCAATTAACAAGCTAATCAATTAAACCTAGTCCAGAAAGGACTCAGCTTTATGCCTAGTTACAGTGGAAAGGCTACACAGATGTCCAGAACTACAGGGAGATGGCCTGGCTTCATAGCCTCGAACAAAACAAGTGACAAGGTTCTCTCTATGCTGAGGCTGCAGGACAGAAATTGTGTTTTTAGATCTGAGATGTGTTTTCTCTGCCACCTTTGGAGCAAGTGCTGTTGAGAAACTGTGCTGCTTGCTTCCCCTTCTGATTTACACAGGTCACCATGTTTACCAGTAGACATCACTCCACCCATTAGTTATTTTCATGTGGCTCCCAGCCAAGGGGCTGCTGCTGTTCTCCTCCGCTGGAAGCTGCAAAGAGGAACTGACAGCTTTGCCACATAATGATAGCCTAAAATGTTAAATAAACTTAAGAAATGTAGAGTAGTACACAGTTTCTTTCTGTCTCTTTTTCTCTGTCTCTCTGTGTCTCTGCCCCTCTGTCCCTCTGTCTCTCTCTCTTGGTTTTTCGAGACAGGGTTTCTCTGTGTATCTTTAGTGACTGTCCTGGATCTTTTTCTGTAGATCAGGCTGGACTTGAACTCATAGAGATCTATCTGGCTCTACATCCCAAGTGTTGGGATTAAAAGAGTGCACCACCACAGCCCAGCAATTTCTTTACTTTTTCTTTAGATCTCTCAATAGTTTAGGCTTCTCTCCTTGTCACACCTTAGAGTAATCTCTTTAGGAAAATAATGTGCAGCCAAAAGACTCCACTTTTTTAAATTTAAAAACATAGCTACAGCCACCCACTATCAATAGCTGGCAAGCTTATGTTGTCTGTGTCAGTTATCAGTTACACAAGAAATGCTTTGTGATCCTGAGAAGAGTTTTCTGTAACCTTTTTTTTTTGCTGCATATCGTTGCAGCTGAATGTCTATATAAGTTATGAGGAAAACGCCAAAGCAGAATAATAAAGACCATGACCATAACAATTCATGTGTGAATTTATTCCCTCATATTAAAAAAGTATGGGGACGTCTTAAGTTCATTTCATTACACTGTAGATTTTTTTCTCTTAGCCTTGTTGTAGTCGTGGACCTGGACTTCACAGTCTATATTAGGATCCTAATAGCATTGTAAATATTTGTCCTTAAAATACAGAAAAGTATAGGTCTCACCCTATATCCTCGAAATGTTGTTAGCAACAGATGGAGACCATTATAGAAAAGGACATAAAATCAATTGAAGAAAACAGGAGACCTTGTGCTCAGTCCCATTGGATTCATCTAACCAGAACTGCACTACAGCCTCTTGGATCACAGTTGGAGACAGGTTGAAAAGACTGGAAGAGCCAGAGGAAAAGGAAATTGGCCTTGTGAATGCAGGTTCTACTAATGTCATAGAGACTATAAACATGAAGTATCATTAGTGGCTTCCTAAACAAAATATAAATAAGATTGGTATTGATAGACATGGTGACATTGAAGGGTCAAATCTCTTGAGTCCTCACCCATTGACAGAGAACTACAAATAAACAAGGAATGCTGAGATTGTGGGTAACTCTTTCCCAGGGAAGTGTCACTGAATAGGTAACCAAATTCCAAATCCTCAGCACTGAAATTTTATACATACAAGTAACACTGTATAGACTAAGTAGGTTGTATTTATATATTGAGAATATTTATGTGTGTCTCTCTGAGTGCGCACATAAATATTAAGGGATTTTTAGACAGGCAAAGTAGCAGAGCTTCACAGAACGAAACAAATGCAACAGAAAAAATACAACACATCTTTGCATTATTAAACAAATGTTTTAGAGCATAAACAAATTTGACACCTCTTAAACTAATATTCAACAACAATTGTAACATCATGTTTTCCACTTTAGTTCTACTTCTTTAGATAGTTTTCTTATATAGCCTATGTTCTTCTGCCATGTACTCTAAAATGGGACAGGTTAGGTGCTTGAAAGTTAAGAAATAGATTTTGGAAAACCAAGAACAATGTAAATAGCCTCTAACATTTATGAGTTTTTCATCCCTTGATTGTAAGACCCTATTGGTAAAGCTATCACATAATTGAGTGAAAGAACATGTAGAATGAATTGTGGAAGCTCCATCTCTACTAGGCAGTTTCCACAGTGTTAGACATAATTATAAATAGTGTGGAGCTATGAACCTTGAGAGCAACACCAACAACAAATGTGGTGCAATAGATTGATGTTTACCATGTGTGTAATAAACTGCTTCATGAACTATTTGAAGGCTGAGTTCGCAAGATGGAACCCCTGCCTGGCATCGTTATCAGGGAGAAGAATATGTGGCTAGAGTGTATAGAGGCTCTGGGGGAGAAACTAATACTAATATTCCGCTAAGTTGACATAGTAATAAACACCTTCAATCTCATACTTTTATGCTAGAGGATTAGTCTATCCATCAACCTTACCAGAAAACCATTTTCTTTTGCATTCATAGTGATTAACAGCGAAGCTCACAATCATTTAAGGTACAGGGAATAACAAACCCTGGATTTCCCAGGAATAAAATGTGATGCAAATAGCACACTCTTCCTCCCAAGACTCAGGGATCCTCATGCAAGAAGTGGCAGAAAGAGTATAAGAAAAAGATGTAGCATGAATCTTAAAGAGTGTTATTAATAAAATCAAACCTGAATCCAGTTATTGGGGTAAATGCTCATAGATCAGAGAGACAGAACAAGCCACAGCTAACCTTACCTGGCCAACTTCTCAGCTGATTCTGTTTCCTCAGACTGGAAGCCTCTGTGCCCTCCTCCCAATGAATCTCAGCTGAACTGTGTACTCCAAAGCCTGAAAGCTTAACCAGCCAAATGCTGCTAGTTTCTGCTCCTCACACCTTGTATATCTTTCTGCTTTCTGCTTCACTCCCTGGGATTAATGGCTCACTTCCTGGGATTAAAGGCGTCTGTCACCATGCCTGGCTGTTTCCAATGTGGCCTTGAACTCACAGAGATCCAGAGGGATTTCTACATCTGAAATGCTAGGATTAAAGGTGTCAGTGCCACCATTTTCTAGCCTTTGAATCTAGTGGCTGTTCTGTCTCTGACCCCAGATAAGTTTATTAGGATGCACAATATTTTGGGGAACACAATACCACCACATTAAAAGATGAGTGAGATGATTCCAAGGAAATGAGTTTTGTCCAGACAGAACATAGAACATGTACATGGGAATTTGCTTGCTATTACAGTTCACACAAAACCTGCACAAGGTCAAGAAGCAAAATACAAGAATAATGCATGTTGTCAGGATGTTCCACTTCTACTTGAAGAGCTGTTGGACACTCCTGGCTTCTGGGAGAGGAAGTGTCAGAATTCTTTAAGAATTCTACCATTTAGAAAGAGGCTAACCTTGCTTTCACAGATTCCCTTGCACTAGGCACATATTAGGATCAGTTATCAGTCTCTTTTCTCCCTTCCCTTCCCTTCCCTTCCCTTCCCTTCCCTTCCCTTCCCTTCCCTTCCCTTCCCTTCCCTTCCCTTCCCTTCCCTTCCCTTCCCTTCCCTTCCCTTCCCTTCCCTTCCCTTCCCTTCCCTTCCCTTCCCTTCCCTTCCCTTCCCTTCCCTTCCCTTCCCTTCCCTTCCCTTCCTCTCTCTCTCTCTCTCTCTCTCTCTCTCTCTCTCTCTCTCTCTCTCTCTCTCTCTCTCTCTTTCTTTTTTCCTTTCCTTCCTTTGTGCTTTCTCTCTCAACTAACTCTATGAAATTTGACGTAATTGTGGTATGAGAAAAGAAAGGAATTGGAAAGGAGATAATGGCAGGTACACTTGACATAAACGTATATGCATGAATCAAATACTCAAACATTTAAGTAGAAATTATGTATATAATGAAAACTAAGCAGATCTGTCTTGGAAGAAATTGCTAAATCCTTAAATCCAATAGGACATAGATACTTTTCTGCCTTTCTTGCAAATCTGACCTCAAACTTTCTAGTAGTTTCCGTAGGAACCTGGTCAATCTTTTGGGATCATGAAAGCTCAAGGACTCTTCAAAACACCTCATCCATTTAGAGATATTTGCAAGAAACTCTTAAGTATCCTTGTTAATTAGTAAATGGAAAAATTTTGAGAAATGGTTTTGTCTCCCAAGGCTAACACTGGTGTTGTCACTGCAGGTGAAATGAAAATTACAGTTCTGGAGGGAGATCTGGTTACAGAGACAAAATCTCTACCTCAGATGACTCACACAGTGCTCCTTATTAATGAGTCCATATATACCCATTGAGCACATGATCATTTAAAGGTAAGCAGGCAGGTGAGTACTTTGTATTTCAGTCTGAGCAGCAGAGACAGCAAAGAAGAGAGGGCCTTCCTAATAGCTGATGTCTAGCGCTGGGAATCTTGTCTAGAAACAGATCTGTGGGACAGAGAGAGAACTCACAAGAATGGTTGCATAGCGAAGAGGTAAGTGAGAAAGTCAGAAGTGTAGAGAACAACAGTCGCTGTTGGTTCTTATTGAAATATAAGTCTCTGACAGAGGGTGACTGTGGGTAACACCAGGATAATGCTGTCAGCCTATGAAGGTGTTGAAAGATTGTGGTAAAAAGTCAATGTGATAATTCATCTTACCTACCTCATATGTAGATGTTGTTTGCAGGATTATTTTTATAGCTGAAGTATGATTGTAGTTTGCAGTATCATTACTATTGTTACTATGGTTTCATAACCATAGTAAACATTTTCATGGATATATAGGACACACACAATACTGGAAAATACATATGTAAATTGTTATCTTGAGTATAAGATATTCTTATGTAACATTACACCTAGGAGTTAGGCAGTACCTCAGCTGTACTGAATGACCAGAGGTAAAAGGACTTGCTTGAAACTTCCCTATTTACTTGAAATTGAGTTATCTATCCTGTTTCACAAATGATCTAATGGTGAGTACAAACTGATCTCATGCATTCCCTTACTGATCATCATTGTTGCTAATAGAACACAGGGCATTATGGATGGCAGGGCAGGGATTTGCTCATCAGCTGTATTTGTATTCACACTTAGTTCTTTATTTTAGTTTGGACAAAGTTAAAGTTTTTCATATTCTTCAGTTTCACGTTTACATATCTCCTGTGCATTGCCTTTATTTGAGTGTATTATGAGTTTTATAAAATTAGTAATTATGCAGAATTTGAAATGCAATGTTATAGTAACTTAATTTTCTTCTTGAGCTATTTCAGAACACATTAGTGTTTTATGATGCATATTTTACATGGGAATGCCCTTAGTATTTCATCTATAGTTACCCCTTTAGCCTTTACTCCTGCAATGCAAAGAAAGCATATGTGTGGTGGCATCATAAACATCAGGTTCCCCTGTGCCATGAAATCAAATTGGGAAATGACAGTTTGTCTGTCATGACAGACTGTACTTAGAGGACACTGATTTGTGTCAAATCTCAAAAGTCTTATTTGCACTTGACATTTGCCTATGAAAGAAATCTTTGTTTAAAAATGAAAACTGACTTTTAAAAAGGTTTCTTTATTTGTCTATTTTTGTTTTGTGTGTCTTAGTATTTTTTTCTGCATGCATATAGGTGCATCATGTGATGGCAGTGCATTCAGAGGAGAGAATCCATTGTCAGATCCTCTGTGAACTAGAGTTACAAAAGTTATGAGCCAGCATGTGCATGCTGGGAACTAACCCAGCTGTTCTCACACAGCTACAAGTGTTCCTAACCACAGTTTATTCTCCTTGGTCTCCTAACATGAAAGCTTTTACAAACAAAATAAATGTCAAGAAAGTGAACAGGATAGCAAGTGGGAACATAAAATGCATTTAAGATTTGAGTGTGTTGCAAATATATCTTGTAGCATGAATTGTTAGAAGGTGTTATTAATAAAAACAAACCTGAAGCCAGGTATTGGGGTGAATGCTGAATGATCACAGTAGCAGAACAAACTACAGCCACCTTACCTTGCCAATTCCTCAGCTGATCCTGTTTCCTCAGACTGGAAGCCTTTGAGTCCTCATCCAAATGGATCACAGCTGAACTGCTTCTTGAAAGCCTAAAAGCTTAACCAGCCTACTTCCTGGTTTTCATGCCTTATATAACTTTCTGCTCTCTGACATCACTTCCTGGGATTAAAGGCTCTTGTTACCATGCCTGGCTGTTTCCAGTGTGGACTTGAACTCACAGAGATCCAGGCAGATTTCTGCCTCTAGAATGTGAGGATTTAGGGTGCATGTACCATTGTTTTCTGGCCTCTGTATCTAGTGGCTGTTCTGTTCTCTGGCCCCAGATAAGTTTATTAGTGCGTACACTCTTTTGGGGAACACAATATCACCACAATATCTCATTGCTTTATAATCATGGACTTAGGTGGCTGTGTTTGCATCCTGTTAGTCATGGTAAAGATCTTCTAGTATTTACCCCGACACAAGCAGCTTTTGGATTGTAAGAGTCGCTTATCATATCTGTTTCTAAGGACAGGTATTGACAGTGGAAATAATGCTGCTATTCACAACAGAGAGTTATAAATGTCAAAATATGGTGTTAAACTGACAGGATTAACTTGTAGTCCACAGAAAGCAAAATATCTAAGTGTGAATATGGGGATAGGCTCTTTATCAGTACAGGGTATTAGGGACATTGGGAAATATTCTATCTGAACTGTCTACATTGGGTGTCTTCACAACAAGGGAAGGAGTAGTCTCTCCTAACTTGGCTCATGAAATCACTGAAAATGGCTCTGATGGGATCAGTGTGAGATTTTCAGAAGCAGAGAAATTGAGGAGTGAAGTTTACCACTTCCTATCAAGCAAAACATGCACATGAGTCAATATAAGATAAATAAGTCTCCAATTGACAGGATCTAATGTGTTTCTAGAACATGTTATTTCTTGCTGATATTTCAGTGAATATAAGGGAATAAAACATCATAGAAAATGGTCAGGCATGATTGAAGGAGCTGGAGACATGAAAGAGAGCTTTTGTTGTCCAATTCACTGAGGGGAAAAGGACTGTGTTCACTGTTGAGTTAGGAAAGGAATCAAAACAGTGAGATCGCAGTACTGGTTTTGGTCTTTTGTGCAGAAAGAACAGGATACTTGCACATGTGAATTTACTTGTTACAACATTATACCCAAAACATTCAAAAGATCAAGGTAGACAAATCCCATCATAGTGGAACTGGTCAGGAAGTCGTCCTTGTAGCTGAAGAGCTATTGTTCACAGATGGCTTCTTGGAGAGAACTGTATGTTTTCTTTGAGGGTTTGATGTTTGAGAGACAGACTAACCATTCTTTCATAGATGCCTCTTCTTTAGGCCCATAATATCATCACTAAGTAGACTCACTTTTTCTTTATTGTCTTAATTTTTAATAAATTTATTTATTTATTTATTTTATATCCCAGCTGAAGTTTCCCCTCCCTCTACCTCTCCCAGCCCTCCACCCTCAGGGTTTCCCTTTGGAAGAGCAGTCAGTGCTCTTAACCTCTGACCCATTTCTCCAGCCCTCAGAATTCTCATCTTAGCCCAGAATGTCTGCCTATCATCTCCTGCCTAGATATTGGCCATTAGCTCTTTATTAGGCCTATCACAAGGTGCCTTACATAGATGAGGAATGACAGGGACATACCTTCACACAATTTGCATAAGTATTTCCCAACATCTGTCAGATGAGTAGTTAGTAAAAATGTTTTCCCATTCTTAGGCCTGAAGCTTTGTCCCAATGACAGTGTTTTTTTTTTTTTTCATGCAGAAGCTTCTCAGTTTCATGTGATCTCATGTATTAATTTCTGATCTTTATTGCCTGTGTTGACATTGTTTTATTCAGAAAGTTTAACCTGGTCCAGTGAGATCAAGGATACTCCCCACATTCTCTTCTACGAGGTTCAGAGTATATATATTTTTTGAGATCTTTGATACATTTAGAGTTGACATTTGTGCAGGCTAATAAGACGAAGGTATCAATTTAAATTCTTCTTACATGTAGATATCCAGGTTGAACAGCATATTCATTGAAGATGCTGTATTTTCAATGTGTATTTCCGGCTTCTTTATCAAAAATCTTGTGTCCATAAGAGTGTGAATTTATGTCTAGGACTTCAATTGAAATCCATTGATCAATATGTCTGTCTTTGTGCCAATAACATCTGTGTTTATTACTATAGCTCCATAGTACAACTCAAAATCAGGGATTATATTCGGTTATTATATTCCTCAGGATTGTTTTAGCAATGTTCAATTTTTTGTTTCCATATGCAACTGTAAATTGACCTTTCAAATTCAGTGAAGATAAGTTTTAGAATTTTGATTGAGATTGCCTTGAATCTCAAAATTCATTTGTTTTAGGTAGGATGGCCATTTTTACTATATTACTCTGCCAGATCTATGAGCAGGAGTGATCTCTGTATCCTCTAACATTATCTTAACTGAGCCAAAGTTTTTTTTTTCTTTTTTGGGGGGAAAATGCTAGAAGATCAGAGAAGTAAAGGAGCCAGCCCCTAGAGAGACTTCTTACCTCTAGTGAATCCTCAGACCCAAGGAGCCTGTCTCCTGTATCCTCCTGCCTTATATTACTGTGTCCATCTCCCTAATGCGGAGATTAAAGGTGTATGCCAGCCGGGCGTGGTGGCACATGCCTTTAATCCCAGCACTCAGAGGCAGAGGGAGGCAGATCTCTGTGAGTTCGAGGCCAGCCTGGGCTACCAAGTGAGTTCTAGGAAAGGCTCAAAGCTACACTGAGAAACCCTGTCTCAAAAAAACAAAACAAAGAAAAAAAAAGTGTATGCCACCACCACTCTGTTCTCTGTTTTTCTTTTAGACTGATTCAGTCTTGTGCAGCCTAAGTGGCCTTGAACTTCTGATCTTCTTGTTTCCTTCCCTAAAGTGCTGGGATTAAAGGTGTTTGCCATCACTGCCTGGCCTCTATGGCTAACTATTGGATATCTCTGCCTTCTGATCTGCAGGCAAGCTTTAGTTTTTAGAGCACAAAGAAAATACCACCACAACTTGAGGCAAAGGTTTTATCATATAAGTTTTTTATTTGCTTGATTAGACATACTCCAGATATTTGATATTATTTCAGGCTATTGTCATGGGTCGGATGATCTTTCACTAATTTCTTTTGTATGGTACTTGTTATTTGTATATAGGATAACTAATGATTTCTTTGAGTTATTTTGGATCAGGAGGCATTACTGAAAGTGTTTATCATCTGTAGGTGTTTTCTAGTAGATATTTTAGGGTCACTTACATACTATAAAATTACCTAGAAAGAAAGATACTTTGACTTCTTCTATTTCAATTTATAACTCCTTGATCTTCTTTAGTTGTCTTATTACTCTTGCTAGCACTTTAAGTACCATATTAAATACTTATTCAAAGAGTGGAAAGATTGTATTGTTCTTGATTATAGAGGAATTTCTTTTAGTTTCTCTCCATTTAATTTCATGTTGGGTTATAAGTTTGGTTTAAACTGCCTTTATTATGTTGAGAAATGTCCATAATATCCATAACCTATTCAGGACATACATAAAGACCAATATTGGATTTTATCAAAAGTCTTTTCTGCATCTACACAAATAATCAGGTTTTTTTCTTTCAGTTTTTTTATTTGGTACATTTACATGATTTATAAATGCTGAACTGCTCTTACACCTCCAGAATGAAGCCTGCTTGACCTTGTTGGGTATTGGATGTTTTCTTATTATTCTTAGACTCTGATTGCATGTACTCTATTGAGGATTTTTGCATCTATGATCACAAGGGAAAGTGGTCCATCATACTCTGTCATTTTGTTAGTCATTTTGTGGTCCTGGTATCACCAATGACTGCTGCAGTGTAAAGCAAATTGTCAATGACCCTTTTGTCTCTAGTTTGTAGAATAATTTGAAGAGTACTGGGATTAATTCTTCTTTGAAAATACATCAGAATTCTGTCCTAAAGCCATCTGGTCTGAACTTAAATGTATAAAGGAATGAGTGGAAGAAGGGAAGTCAGTAAAGGAAGTGTGTGTGGACACTGCACGTGAGGACAGGAGAAGGAAGTTAAATTTTGTACAGCTAGACTAGAAGCATCAGAGGCTATTGGACTGAATGTTTTACTAGTAGCCTTGAAATATTTAATATGTTTCAGGGCCATGTTACAAAACAAAAATTAAGACGCACTTTCTCCAGCCATTTAATCAAGAACAACCCAGATTTAAATTCTTTACCTCTCTTTCCTGGTGTCTTCCATCATTCTCTGTCTGCTGTTGGAGTCTAAATCAGTACATATTTGATTGATGAATTGTGAATTTGTCTCTCCTTGTCTCTGTGTGCCTCACCAAACACTTAGCACTATATTCATTGAACAGTAAGGAAGTTTCACATGGCGAAAAAAATGGGAGATACTTTAAGTAAGTCTTTAAAAGTGTTCTACAGGGTATTAAGTCACTGAATCCAACTTCACCCGAGTGACCCAGATATCAAACAGTGTTGTAAACATCATTGCATATAGGTCTATGTACCTATATCTGGGACATTTTCAACACGTATTGTGGATATTTCTTTCATAAAGTTGCTTTCAAAATACTTCCTCTATTCATCATTTGTTACCATAACATATATACACACTTTCACTACTTTTGGGTCAAGATCAAGGAAGACTACATAATTTGGAATTAAAGCTATGCATTAGCTTAGGTTTTAAAAGCTGATTACATTGGAAATCCTGGGCAAGTAGGGTAGTTGTTGCATTGATCTCTCCTTTTTAAAAAATGATTTATTTATTTATTACATACACAGTATTCTGCCTCCATATATGCCTGCAGGTAAGAAGAGGTTACCAGATCTCATTATAGATGGTTGTAGGCCACCAGTGGTTTCTGGAAATTGAACTCACAGCCTCTGAAAGAGGAGCTGGTGCTCCTATCCTCTGAGCCATCTCTCCAGCCCCTGCATTCAACTCTTTAAGTCTGGTTTAAAAAAAACAGGCAGAATGCACAGTAGGATAGCAGTCTAGCTCAAGGTGAATTAACTCTGGCTAGGAAGCACAAAAAAGTTTCCAGTCTCTTAGAATGTAAGTGATATTTTCATAATGATGCATCCGCACAGTCAAGTGTACTTGTAACTTCACACATTGCCCTCAGTGCCTGCTTCCTCTGATGCAATGGCTGTCTGATTGTCCCACCTGGAATCTCAGCTTCTGACACCACAGGAGAGAAGAATCACTTTACACGTTGAGCCTGTCCCTTGTGATGCTCACTACTCAGTTTAATGTTTTTCCAGTTACTGATAGGATCAAATATTTTCCAGAGGTGCTGTCAACTGTCTCGGCATTTCTGTCATTGTCCCTTCCTGTGACAAGATCCTGTCATCCTCTTGGGGATGAGCTCTGAGAACACTCATCCTTCATCTTGGGGGTTGCCATCAACTTTGTGTCTTAATGAGGTTTGTAGGTCCTATTGGCTACTGAGTCTCCTTCTAGAAGCCAGCATCACTGATGTATCCTACCTGCATAGGTCTGTTGCTGTCCTTTAGACACCTAATGTGCAGAGGACAGGGTAGTCTCTGGAAGGTGGATGAGAGCACTGCACCTTTGAACTGATCCTCCTCTTGCAGGAAACAGCTCCTGCACAGGATCAATGCTCATCGGGGTAGGATCCGCCCAAGACCCAAACCCAAAGTGGTTTGATGGAGGCTGCAGGTGAGATACAATAACCTGGATTCCTCCTTATTAGTGTTGTTTCCCAGGAAAGTGACAGTGTATTTGTACCCAGTAATGTGGGGTCCTGGTAACTAAAACAGTTTATGACTGTTTCTCAGAATTCATCTGCCCTTGGCTTTCTTTTATGAATCTTAGACCCTGTTCACTGGTCTGGTAAAATATCTCCTAAATACAGTTAGTTACAAGAGCAACTTGAGAGGTGTTTGATGGCCTATGACTATTTATACCTCAAATTCTGCTGCCCATGGGAAATTGATATGAATGCAGAATGTTGTAAATTGGTGTGTGTTGTGGCATCGTGAGAAGTTTTTAATCTTTTGGAGGTCTTCTTGTTCTCAGCTGTGAAATGAGGAACAAGTGGCAAACTTGTTTTAATATGCAAATTTTATGCCTATTTGCCTTTGAGTAACTGAATGAATTCAACCTCATGTCATACAGTTCTAAGGCCCTTAATTTTTTTAACTCCCTCCAGACTTACATGTCCATTTCCCCCAGACTTCACTTTTTATTTATTTGATTTTAAGACAGGTTTTTTTCACATAGTATTGGCTGTTCTAGAACTTGTTATGTAGAACAGGCAAGTTTCAGTCTCACAGAGATCCTGGTGACTCTGCCTAAAATGTGTTGTAATTAAAAGTATGTGATTCCATTCCCAACACATACCTTACTTTTGAATCAAACAATTAGATATGTCAATTACTATTGGGCTATCTGTTAGGGACCCATTGCATCTTTGACAGTATTCTAATATCATTCAATTTCAGTAACATTTATCCCTATATTAGTGAAATTTTATATCCCACATTTAAAAATGCATACTACTTTGTTCATTATTTCTATATTGCATCTAATGTACTTTTATTTCATTACAACTAGGTGAGTGATCTCCCTAGTGATCCTCCTAACGAATACGTGCATCCTTTGGATCCTGTTTTAAACACATTCACAAGTCACTTGCTATTTTCCATATTTTGTAGACTTGTTTAAGTATTATAGTTATATTTTAAATGATATTCAATCAATTAAAAGATTAGAAAGTAATTTTGCAAACACTTAAGACTAAAATAAGCACATATATGTACACACACATATGCAAATTCCATTACATGTGAATATGCAGACACAGGAGAATTCAAATGTTTTCATTCCTGGTATCTGAGTGTTCCTAGTCTCTTTTCTTGTTTTTCATTACTTTCTGGTTTTCATTCTCCACTTTGATTGCTCTTTTATTATTTTCTATTATGGTTTCTCATTTTTCGATGTTGGAGAAGTTTGTATAATATATGTTGATCATTTCCATACCTCCCTGACTTCTTCCAAATTTACCATCTTCCTCTGCTTAACTACCTTTGTGTCTTTTAGAGTCTTTAACCCATGAAGCACCAGTTGTGCTGCCCTATGCTCTTGGGTGTGTGACCACTGACTGGAGCATGGCTGATTTATCAGGGCCATATTTTAAAGGAAGCTGACTAATCTTTCCTAGTAGCTATCAGTTGTTAATAGTATCTTACTTAGAGGTTACTATATTCTTTGGAGCTGGATAGTTCCCTTTCTTGTAGGTCTCTGCTTTTCCTATGATGGGTAATGGAAATCTGAGAGTTGTCTGCATCCAGGACACTCATTTCAATGCAGGTTGAATTTAGACCCTCTTACAAAAACACTGTTGATTTTAAACCAAATAATAATTGTAAAGCACTTAAAAATGCTAATGGAAATATACATTAAATTTTTCCACTATGCCCTAGTTAATTATCTGCAATTGAAACACAATAGGCATTCATTGAGAACTATGAATCTTCTTACTAGAAATACACATTATACCATCGCTCATGAACATAAGGTTATAGTGACTACGCTCATGAACATAAGGTTATAGTGACATTGTTTGACATGCTAAGAAGAATATAGTTCAACTTGTGTAACAAGTGCTTTCTGGATCTGTTCTGTAGGTACCAGGACCATAACAGAATGATCTCCAGACACCTGGCTGTGGGGATATTCTTCATGTCTCAGACTGTACTGGGAATGCTGGGAAACTCAGTCTTGCTTTGTTGTTTTATCATTGCTGACTTCTCTGGAGTCAGGGCAAAGCCCACAGACCTGATTGTCAAACACCTGACCTGGGCCAACTTCATTGTTCTCTTCAAAGGAATCCCACAGACCATTGCTTCTTTTAGTCAGACTTACTATGCAGATTATATTTCCTGTAAACTTCTGTTATATTTTCATAGAGTTGCCAGAGGAGTATCCCTTGTCTCTACATCCCTTCTGAGTGTCTTTCAGGCCATCACCATCAGCCCCAATCATTCCATATGGGCACAGCTCAAAATTAGAGCCTTGGGTATCATTGGCCCTTCCCTGGGTTTGTGCTGGGCCCTCCAGATGTTGATATATGCCTTCTTTCCAGTGTACATAACTGACATAAATGGTGGAAGAAACGTTACTGGGATAAAAATTTTTGAATACTGTGCTGTTGTGAAGCTTCAGAGACCAATCAACACACTTACTCTAATTCTGTTGACATCTAATGATGTCATATTTTTGGGACTGATGATGTGGGCCTCTGGCTACATGGTGTTTATCTTGCTCAAACACAAGCAGAGGGTCAAACACATCCACAGATGTCTGTCTCCTAGGTCATCCCCTGAGACCAGAGCCACCCAAAGCATCCTCACCCTAGTGAGCAGCTTTGTGCTCTTCTATGTAATGTCGATTGTCTTTACAGCTTACCTGTCTGTCCTTGAGGGAACCAATATGTGGGTGTCTAATGCAGGTGCAGCCATGGCTGCATGCTTCCCAGCATTCTGTCCCTTTCTGCTCCTCAGACACTACACCTCCATTTTCAGGCTCTGGTGTCCCAGTTCTTACCAGACAACATTCTGTGCATGTATTTTTAGGGAGCTCTAAAAGCTGTGCTGTCTACATCCCCTTTCCATGTCTCAGGGGTTAGAAAACTGCTCATTCAGAGGACTTGGGTTCAATTCCCAGCATCGACATGGGAATTCAGAACTGTCACAACCACAGTTTCAGAGCAACTTTTTAACTGGATGTGCTGGCTAGCAAGAGTCAGTTAACTCTTTTGCCTCTGTCTCTTCAGTGCTGACATGATAGGAACTGTTATCCTGGCCGTTTAAAACATTTAACATTTTGTTTCATGAGTTCTCACATGCACATATACTTTGATTTTATCCACCCATGATTCTTATTTATAACCCCCAACAGACTCCTTCTTCACCCTAACCAATCTGTGTCCTACTTTCATTTGTTTATTTTTCATGTACCATGGAATTTAATTAAAGCTTCTTGGATGAGCATGGGTGGATGTTTACTTATTTGTATAAATGAGTGTGGTGGTATTGTGTACTCTAATAAATTTATCTGGGGTCAGAGAACAGAGAGCCACTAGATACAAAGGCTAGAAAATGGTGGCACTCACACCTTTAATCCTAGCATTCCAGAGGTAGAAATCCCTCTGGATATCTGTGAGTTCAAGGCCACATTGGAAATAGCCAAGCATGGTGACACACGCCTTTAATCCCAGGGAGTGGTGGTAGAAAGCAAAAAGATATATAAGGCGTGAGGACCAGAAACTAGAAGCATTTGGCTGGTTCAGCATTTGGCTGGTTAAGCATTCAAGCTTTGAAGCAGCAGTTCAGCTGAGAGCCATTGGGATGAGGACACAGAAGCTTCCAGTCTGAGGAAACAGGACCAGCTGAGGAATTGGCAAGGTGAGATAGCTGTGGCTTGTTCTGTCTCTCTGATCTACCAGCATGGACCCCAATAACTCGCCTCAGGTTTGATTTTATTAATAAGAACTTTTAAGATTCCTGCTACAAATGAGTTTACAGATTCCCTAAATCTTTGAGGGATTTGACTCCCTTAAACAACAGGAAGTGTCTTGACCTCCCATTATATGGTTGTGATCTTGTGAGTCCCACCTCCACCCATGATGGGATGCTGATAAGGATGGTCTTGTGCAGATAACCACAGCTGCTCTATGTGCATGAGCGCCTGGCATTTCCAAGAGAAAGCAGTTCACTGCAAGGGCATCCTTTTTCATCTTAATTTTAAAACCATTTGATTGTTTCATACATTTAAGTAGGATGTCTTAGTTTTTTCATCCCACTCCATGTCTGAGTGAAACTGTTCTTCTCAATACATCTCCCTCCTGCTTTTGTGTCCAGCTTTGTGTGTAGCTCACAGTGTTTAATTAGAGTTTACCAGAACATTCGTTGAAGGTTATTCACTTGGAGAAGGGGCAAATTATTAGTGGCTACGTCATTGAATAAAGCACAACTCCCTGCATCCCCTAGAACTGTTGAATGAGAGTAACCCCTCAGAGAAGACTGTGTCTTTGTAGGAACCCCTCTCATCCATGATGAAATGTTGAGGTACCCAGGCACAGAAGGAGGGATGCTCTACGTTCACTCTCATATGGGGGCCCTTGCTTTGACTCTTTAGATTTGTCTGTTTAACTTGGTAAATTTGTAGAATTGAGGAAGCTAGAAACATACTGTGAAGGTAGGAAATGCCTTTAAGGAGCAGGGGCAATAAAATATAGGTGAAACGAAAACTGTACGGGGGAAATTTGATGTGTGAAGGTTTATGCAATGTTGGAGGTTGCAGTTTGTACAAATATAAATATCAGGATGCTGTTTGGTCCCATGTCAATTTCGCAAAACAATTGCTGCTAGTTCCTTAAAGGCTTAAGAACCCCTATCTTCATGATGGGTAAACCTCCAGAAACAACCTAACTAAACTAGTGGGAACTAATGCAATTTCGACCAACATCCCTGAAGCCTCCACAGGACTGGACTAGGCCATCTGCATAAGTGAGACAGTTGTGTAGCTTTATCTGCTTAAAGGACCCCTGCAATATGATCACAATCTATCCCTGCTGCATGAGCTAGCTATTTCGAGCCCACTTCTGATGGTGGGACACAAGGCACAGTCTTAAGAAGGGTGAGAGGGCTTAGACCTCCCTCTACTGAATGTACCAGGCTCTGCTGACACACTAAGGGAGACCTTACCTTCTTGTTGGAGGAAATGGGCAGTAGGTATGTGGGGCATGGCTGGAAGGGTGTGAGGAGGGAAGAGGAGGATCTGTGAATGGTATGTAAAATGAATAACAAAATTTCTTTATAAATAAAAACAGACACTCTATCTTACAATTTTTTAAAGATTTCTTTATTTATTATGCATATTGTGTGTGGCCTGCATGTATGCCTGCAGGCCAGAAGAGGGCACCAGATCTCATTACAGGTGGTTGTAAGCTCCCATGTGGTTGCTAGGATTTGAACTAAGGATCTCTGGAAGAACAGTCATTGCTTTTAACCACTGAGCAATCTTTCAAAGTTTCTGAAGTATGAGTTTTTGAGAGAGCTTAAAGCACCATGAATTCCTTCCTATGAAACTGCATTCAAGATGGGTTGACTGCCTTCATAACAACTGTGCTACTAATAGACAAGTGGGTGTAATTTCTCCTCCTCCTCCTCCTCCTCCTTGGTCTTAATTTTCCTCCTCCTGCACCTCCTCCTTCTTTATCCTTACTCAAGAAGGTAAAGGTATTCCCAGCTGTAAAGGACCCATGGGTTGAATTACTTTGCCTGTTGTTATGTCTTCCTTTTCATTTATTTTGTTAGTTTGGATTCTCTCTCTCTCTCTCTCTCTCTCTCTCTCTCTCTCTCTCTCTCTCTCTCTCTCTGCCTTTTGGTTACTCTGGATAAGGGCTTGTCTATCTTGTTCATTTTCTCAAAGAACCAACTCTGTTTCATCAATTCTTTGTATTGTTCTCTTTCTTTCTATTTTATTGATTTTAGCCTTCAATTTGATTATTTCCTTGTGTGTATTACACCTGGGCATGTGTGCTTCTTTTTGTTCTACAGCTTCCAGGTGTGCTGTTAAGTCACTAGTGTGAGATTTCTCCCAGTTCTTTACATGGGCATTTAGTGCTATGAACTTTTCTCTTAGCACTGCTTTCATAGTGTCTCATGGGGTTGAATATGTTGTACATTCATTTTCATTGATTTCTTGGAAACTATATGACATGTTGCAAAATAAAATAGTGAGATAAGATTCTATGTATCAGTCTTGAAAGTATATGCAAATTAACAGAATTAGCTGACAGTTAATTCATCTCTAAGTACTGTCATTCATAAGCCATGATTTTGATGTATCACAGGAAATGAATGTATAGAGAAGTTTGTTCTGTAAAGCAGTTTATAAACAACTGAACACAGTAGGGATTATACAATATTTTTATTGTGTTTTATTAATATTTCATATGTCTTGTGGGCAGAAAATCATGGTGTTTGTGTTGTGGCCAAATGCAACTTGCAAGAGTTGCTTTTTTCCTTATACCATATGGGTGTTGATGGTCAAACCAACTTTTCTGGTTTGGTAGATAATGCCTTTATTTGTATTCCGTCATTATTAAATATTGAATATTTATAATGTTATTATTTGTTACCTATATGTGTTTCTAAATCAATCTTCTGTTCATATCTCCAGTGCTGTGAGGTTTTTTTTTGAGAATAGCAATTTTTTTTTTTTTTTGGTTTTTCGAGACAGGGTTTCTCTGTGTAGCTTTGCACCTTTCCTGGAGCTCACTTGGTAGCCCAGGCTGGCCTCAAACTCACAGAGATCCGCCTGACTCTGCCTCCCAAGTGCTGGGATTAAAGGCGTGCGCCACCAACGCCCGGCGAGAATAGCAATTTTTACTCGGTGTTCACTGGTAGAAAAAAGGAAATACACTTTCAATGTGTAAATATTGGTGGGAAAATGATTAACACATAGCAAAATAAGTGCAAAATTAAGAACTCAGTGATGAGCCTATTTTTAAAGGAAAATAATTCCAATTATTGACAGAGTCCAATATCATGCTAAGCTAATTAAAAATAATTAATGTTGAACACTACACTGTCAGAAGTTAAGCACTCACCTTCATACCACATCGTAATATGTGAATTAAAAATATTCAATGGACAGGAATTTGCATTTATTGATCTCTGAGACTGCAGTGAGACAGTAAACTGTGGGGGAAGAGAAAACCTGTGTACCCCTTGTCTTTTAGGAAACAAAGAGAGGAGAGAGGTTGTGGCCAGGATCTCGAATGTCTTTCTGAAATGACCATACTCAGTGGCCCCAGTTCTGACAACTAGACTCTACCTTTTGTTGTTTCTACAATCTCCAAATAGCACTGCAGGCTAGTGACCAAGCCTACATATGGACTTTGAATCCTCTAAAAAGGAATCAAATCTTAGTGTTAGAGCTACTGCTCAGTGTACAAAAGAAGCTAGCATCAATTTCCAACACTTCAAAATGTAAAGAGGAAGAGTCTGACATTGTACAAGACAGTTGCAAATGCTGAAGTGGATGAACAAGGAAGACCAAGAGATTGAGAGCATCTAGATCTACACCTATTCCTTTTCATTCTGAAAGACTGGCGTAGACATAAGACTAGAACTTGCTACTACGTATGGGGAATATGATGAGGAGACATGAACAAATACTGTAAACTATGAGATAACATCCCAAAATCAACTTTAGCGGTGGCAATGGTTAATTGGAAATACTACAAGGAGGAATGAGGATAAAGTTCAGAGTTCAATATGAAACTTCTGAGCAACTTCCTAGTGAGATATAACAATGGGAGCCATACTTAAGAAAGTACTTCAAAAATAGGGCTCTCAAAATTAGATTTTTGTCTTTTCATTTCATTTTATTTCTTTTCATGTTTCTCTTTCCATTCCTTCTTTTCATATTATTTTTATAAACTAGGGGACTCTCAGCTTTTGTGATAGAGTCTCATGTATCTCAGGCTGACCTGAAGTTATGTACCAGAGTTTGACCCTAATTGTCTTGCCTTCATCTTCTAAGTGCTATAGGAATACATGAATATGGGACTACACCTATTTAGGAGGTATGAGAGATCAAACGCAGGGCTTCATGTATGCTAGGATAACAGACTGCCAACTTAGCTACATCTCCAGATTCAGTAGCAGACATTTTAAACACAAAGAAAAATGATTGAGGAATGAAGACAAAAGTTGTTGTTACAGTAGAAAAATGAGGCAAGGTCAGAAAACACCCTTCAGACCAGATTATTGCTAGGATAAGGGAATCAAACTTAATTTTATCTTACTGTTTGCATTTTCATTGTAAAGATTTATTGAACATGATACAGTACACAATATGTGTTTTCATGCAACAATGTATTTCACTGAGCATATTTCCCTCATTCTGCAGCTTGCTTTTTCTTCTTGCTCTTTATCTCTGTTCTCATTGTCCCCTTGGCAGTTTTTCCTCATTTATTTATGCAATATATATATATATATCCATAATTTTATGTACTTTTATACTATGTATGTATCATAAACAAGAAAAAATATATGTACCTGTGTTTTCTTTTTCTTTTCTTTCTTTTTCTTTCCTCATTCTTTATTTTATTTTGTTTTTTGGGATAGGAGATCTTTACATAGTGCTGGCTTTTCTGAGCCTGTGATGAATATTGCCTATAAATTCTGACTGCTTTTGTCTAAGTTCTCTTGTGTGATGCTTCTCCTCTAAAACAGCTGGGGGATTTGTTTCACAACCTTGGCAGGGATATTCTCATTCTTTGGGCACTGTAATTCCTGTGCATTGATAGAAGGATGACTTCTCTTCACCTTGTGTTAATCAGGTAAATAAAATAACCTTTCGTGGTTCTCCCATTGTTCCACATTATGGTGAGAAACTTAGAAGCCTGTTCTCTATGATTAGCTATGTTGACAAGGTAAACCAGGACAGATGAAGTGTCTCTGTGGTTAGATCACAAGTGGGACTTTCGCAGATTAAACTCAAGGATGAAATCAGGAAGTGTCTGGATTTGTTGAATTAAAGTCCTTCAGATAATAACGCAACACAATATGCCCTGTGCTTCCCATGGCAGCAGCTGATAAAGAGATCCAGCACTTACTTGCTCTTATCTTGTAATAATCATCACTTTGTATGAACATTCTGACCTTACTTTTTGGTCTTCGATTTCATCTTAGTTTCCTAACTGTTTTCATTTAGTCATGGGTTTTATGTGGATTACAGGAAATTAACTAGCTAATCAGTCAAACAATGTCTGCAAAAGCCTCAGCTTTATGCCTAGTTACAGAGAGAAAGGCTACACAGATGGCCAGAAGTACAGGGAGATGTCCTGGCTTCATAGCCTTGAACAAAAAATGTTAAAAGGTTCTCTGGATTCTGAGGCTGTAGGAAAGAAATTGTATTTTTAGATCTGATATGTTTTTTTTTTCTTGGCCAGTCAGCCTTTGGCGAAAGTGCTGTTTTGAAACTGCTTGCTTCCCCCTTTGATTTACACAGGTCACCATGTTTACCCATTGACTTCAGTCCACCCATTGGTTATTTGCATGTGGTTCCCAGTCAAGGGGCTGCAGCTGTTCTCCTCTGCTGGAAGCTGCAGAGAGGAACTGACAGCGTTGTCACATAATGTAGAGTAGTACATAATCTCTCTGTCTGTCTGTCTGTCTGTCTGTCTGTCTGTCTGTCTGTCTGTCTCTCTCTCTGTCTCTGTCTCTCTCTCTCATATTTTTGAGACAGGGTTTCTCTGTGTAGCTTTCTCTCTATAGACCAGGCTGGCCTTGAACTCATAGAGATCGGCGTGGCTTTTCCTCCCAAGTGCTGGGATTAAAGGCATGCACAACCACCTCTCAGCAATTTCTTTACATTTTCTTTAGATCTCTCAATAGCTTAGCCTTCACCTCTTGTAACCTCTTAGGCTATTCTCTTTAGGAAGACAGTGTGCAGCCCAAAATCCCCACTTTTTTTTTTTTTACAACCACAGCTGCAGTCACCCACTATCAACAGCAGGGAAGAGTATGCTGCCTGTGTCTCTTATCACTTATACAAGAAATGCTTTGTGACCCTGAGAAGAGTTTTTTTTTTTAATTTTGCTGCCTAAAGTTCCAGTTAAATGTGTATATTAGGTGTGAAGAAAATGTTGAAGCAGAATAATAAAGACCATGACCAGAACAACTCATGTGTGAATTTATTCCCTCATATTAAAAAAAAAGTGTGTGTGTGTGTGTGTGTGTGTGTGTGTGTTTGTGTGTGTGTGTGTTTGTGTGTGTGTTGGTGAGACCTTAAGTTTCATTTCACTCCACTGTAGATTTTTTTCTCTTAACCTTCTTGTTTCCTTGGAGCTGGACTCCACACTATACATTAGGATCCTAGTCATATTGTATATATTTGTTCTTAAACTACAGAAAAGTATGGGTCTCACCCCTCATCCTGGAAATGTGGTTTGCATCCGATGGAGACCTTTACAGAGAAGGACATCAAATCAAATTGAAGAGAACAAGAGACCTTGTGATGCTCAGACCCATTTGATTCATCTAACCAGAACTGAAGTACAGGCTCCTGGATCACAGTGGAAGAGAGGTTGAAAAGACTGGAAGAGCCAGAGGAACATGAAATTGGCTCTGAGAATGCAGGTTATACTAATGTCAGAGAGACTATACTCATGAAGTATCATAAATGTGGTTTCCCAAACAAAGTATGAACAAGGATGATATTGATAGACATGGTAACATGGAATGGTGGAATCTTTTGTGACCCAACCCATAGACAGGGAACTACAGAAAACCAAGGAATGTTGAGAGTGTGAGTAATAGTCTTTCCCAGGGAAGATCCACTGAATAGGTCATCAAATACCAAATTTTCAGCATTGAAATTTTATATATAAAGGTAACACTGGATACACTAAGGTGGTTGTATTTATATGTTGAGAATATTTATGTATGTCTGTGTGAGTGTGCATGTTAAGGAAGTGACAATAATTTTCAGACAGGCAAAGTAACACAGCTTCACAGAATTAAACAAATGAACTGAATTAAACAGAAGAGAATGCAACACATCTTTTCATCATCAAACAAATGTGACACCTCTTAAACTAATACTCAACAACAATTCCAACATCATGTTTTCCCCTTTAGTCCCACTTCTTTAGATAGTTTTCTATATAGCCTATGTTCTTCTGCCAAGAACTCTAAAATGAGGCATGTTAGGTGCTTGAAAGTTAAGAAATAGATTGAGGAAAACCAAGAACAATATAAATATCCTATAAGATTTACGAGTTTTTCATCCATAGATTGTAGGACCATGTTGGTAAAGCTATCACATACCTGAGTGAAAGAACATGCAGAGTGAATGGTGGAAGCTCCATCTCTACTAGGCAGTTTTCACAGTGTTGGACATAATTATAAATATTGTGGAACTATGAACCTTGAGAGCAACACCAACAACAAATGTGGTGCAATATTTTCATGATCACCATGGGTGTAATAAATTGCTTCATGAACTATTTGAAGGCAGAGTTCACAAGATAGAACCCCTGCCTAGCATCGTCATCAGGGACAAGAATATGTGGCTAAAGAATATAAAGACCGTGGTGGAGAAACTAATACTAATATTCTGCTAAGTTGACATAGCAATAAACACAATCAAGCTCATAGTTTTATACTGGAGGATAAGTCTATCCATCAACCTCAACAGAAAACCATTTTCTTTTGCAATCAATGGTGATTAATACAGAAGCTCACAATCATTCAAGGTGCAGAGAATAAGAGACTCTGGAGTTTCCAGGGATAAAATCGGATGTTCATAGCACACTCTTCTTCCCAAGACTCAGGGATCTTCATGGAAGAAGAGGCAGATAGAATATAAGAATAAGAGGTGGGAGATGATTCCAAGGAAATGAATTTTTTCAAGACAGAACATTGAACATGCATATGGAAATTCGCTTATCATTACAGTACACACAAAACCTGCCCGAGGTAAAGAAGGCAAGATCCAAGCATACACATGTTGTCAGATGGTCCCACTTCTACCTGAAGAGCTGTTGGGCACTTCTGGCTTCTGGGAGAGGAAGTGTCAGAATTCTTTAAGAATTCTGCCATTTAGAATGTAGCAAACTTTGCTTTCATAGATGCTCTGCACTAGGCACATATTAGGACCACTTAGCAGTCTCTTTTCTTTCTTCCTTCCTTCCTTTCGTCCTTCCTTCCTTCCTTCCTTCCTTCCTTCCTTCCTTCCTTCCTTCCTTCCTTCCTTCCTTCCTTCCTTCCTTCCTTTCGTCCTTCCTTCCTTCCTTCCTTCCTTCCTTCCTTCCTTCCTTCCTTCCTTCCTTCCTCCTTCACTTCCTTCTTTCCTTTGTTTTTTGTTTGTTTCTTTCTTTCCTTTCTCTCTCTCTCTCAATGAAGCATATGAAATTTGAGGGAATTGTGTTGTTAGAAAAAAAGGAATTGGAAAGGAGATAATGCAGGTACACTTGATATAAACACATATGCATGAATAAAATACTCAAACATTTAAGTAGAAATTATGTAAATCATAAAAAAACTAAGTTGATCTGTCTTGGAAGAAATTACTGAATCCTAAAGTCCAATGGGACATAGAGACTTTTCTAACTTTCTCATAAACCTGACCTCAAACTTTCTAGGACTTCCCCTAGGACACTGGTCAGCCTTTGGGGATCATAAAAACCTAATGGCTCTTCAAAACACCTTGTCCATTTGGAGATATTCCCAAGAAACTCTTAAGTATCTTTGTTAATTAGTAACTGGAAAAAGTTTGAGAAATGATCGTGTCTCCCAAAGCCAACACTGTCATTGTCACTGCTGGTGAAATGAAAATTGCAGTTCTGGAGGGAGCTGAGTTCATAAAGTCAAATACCCTACCTCGGGTGACTCTCTCACAGTGCTGGTTATTAAAGAGTCTGGATCTATCCATTGAGCACATCATCATGTAGAGGCAAGAAACCAGGAGAGTACTTTGTATTTCAGTCTGAGCAGGAAAGCCAGAAGAAGAGAGGGGCTTCTTAGTTGCTCATGTCCAGTATTCTGAATCTTGGTAGAAACAGGTCAGTGGGACAGAGAGAGATCTTACAAGAATGATTGCATAGCTAAGAGGTAAGTGAGAAAGACCAAAGTGTACAGAACTACGTGCCAGTCCCTGTTTGTTACTTCTTACTGAAATATAAGTCTCTGACAGAGGGTGAATGTAGGTAACACCAGGATAATGCTGTCAACCTATAAAAAAGTGTTGAAGGATTGTGGTTAAAAGTCAATGTGATAATTCATCTTACCTTACCTGATACATAGATTATTTTTTGTAGTATTATTTTTATAGCTGTGGTATAATTATAGTTTGCTGTATGATTACTATTGTTACTATATTTTCATAACCATTGTAAATATTTTTATGGATATAGAGGACACACACAGTCCTGGAAGATATAGATGTAAATCTTTATCTTGTGCATGAGATATTCTTATGTAACACTACACATATGAGTTAGACAGGCAGTACCTCAGTCTGTACTGATTGACTAGAAGTAAAATGGTTTGCTTGAAACCTCCCTGTTTTACTTGGGATTGAGTTATCTGTCGCGATTCAAAAATAATCTAAAGATGAGTACAAACTGATCACATGACTTCCCTTACTGATCATCATTGTTGCTAATAGAGCACAGGGCTTTATGGATGGCAGGGTAGGACTTACTCCAGTTATATTTGTATTCACACTTAGTTCTTTCTTTTAGTTTGGACAATGTTAAAGTTTTTCACATTCTTTGGTTTCATTTTTACATATCTCATGTGCATTGCCTTTATTTATGTATTTTGCATTTTATTATGAGAGATTTATCAATAAAAAAGTAGTAAGTATGCAGAATTTGAAATGAAGTATTTACTTATCTTCTTATGCTATTTCAGAACACATTAGTGTTTTATGTTGCATATTTTTACAAAGTAATGGCATTAGTAATTCATCTATAGTTATCACTTTAGTCTTTACTCCTGCAATGAAAAGAAAGCATATTTCTGGTGGCATTGTAAACATCAGGTCCCCCTTGTGCTGTGAAATCAATCTGGGAAATGACAGTTTTTCTGTCATGACAGACTGTACTTAGAGGACACTACATTTTAGTCAAATCTCAAAAGTCTTATTTACACTTGATATTTGCCTATGGAAAAAATTGTTTTCAAATGAAAACTTACTTTTAAAAAGATTTCCTTATTTATCTATTTTTGTTTTGTGTATCTTTTACTTTTCCTGCTTGCATATATGTGCACCATTAGATGGCAGTGCTTCCAGAGGAGAGAATCCATTGTCAGATCCTCTGTGAACTAGAGTTACAAAAGTTATGAGCCAGCATGTGGGTGCTGAGAACTAACCCAGCTGTTCTCACACAGCTACAAGTGTTCTTACCACAGTGTCTTTCTTTAGTTCCCTAAAATGAAAACTTTTCACAACCAAAATAAATGTCATACAATAAATGTTAACAAAGTGAACAGGTTAGCAAGTGGGAACTCAAAATGTATTTAAGATTGGAGTGTGTTGCAAATATATCTCATTGCTTTATACTCATGGACTTAGGTGGCTGTGTTTGCATCCTGTTAGCCATGTTAAAGACCTTTCAGTATCTACTATGACTCATGAAACTTTTGTATTGAAAGAGTCACTTGTCATATCTGTTTCTAAGGACAGGTATTGACAATGGAAATAATGCTACTGTCCACAACAGACAGTTATAAATGTCAAAAAATGGTGTCAAACTTATAGGATAGCTGTGACTCTTGTATTGTTAGTCCTGCTGGTCTTTTATACACTTAACTATTAAAAGTTCAGTCTGCCATTTCTTATAACTTTAAGGATTCAAGAGGAGAGAATACAGACAAAAAAACAGGAGAAATAAAAATGAATTCTTACTTGTAATCTGCAGAAAGCAAAAGATCTATGTGGGAGTATGGAGAAAGTTTCTTTATCAGTACAGTGTATTAAGGAAATTATGAAACACTCTATCTAGTTGGGCGGTGTAGGCACAAGCCTTTAATCCCAGCGCTCGGGATGCAGAGGCAGGCGGACCTCTGAGTTTGAGGCCAGCCTGGTCTACAAAGTGAATTCTAGGGAAGGCACAAAGCTACACAAAGAAACTCTGTCTCAAATAACCAAAAAAAAAAAACCCAAAAAAGAGAGAAAGAAATACTCTATCTGAACTGCCTACATTGGGTGTCTTTACAAAAAGCAAGAAGTAGTCTCTTCTATCTGGGTCATAATAACACTGAAAGTAGATCTGATGGAGTAAGTATGAGATCTTCAGAAGCAGAAAAATTGAGGAGTGCATTTTACCACTTCCCCTCAAGCAAAGGATGCACATGAGTCAATATAAGATAAATAAGTCTGTGATTGACAGGACCTAATGCTTTTCCTGTATATATTGTTAATTCTGGCTGATAGTTCGGTGAATACAAGAGACTCAAACATTGTAGAAGATGGTCAGGCATGATTGAGGGAGTTGTACACATGAAACAGAGCTTTTATTGTCCAATTGACTGAGGGGAAAAGGACTGTGTTCACTGTTAAGAAACAAATCAAAGCAGTGAGATCTCAATACTGGTATTGGTCTTTAGGTCTGTGTTGATCCACAGCATAAGAGATGATCAGGTAAGAAAGGCTGCAGGGCTGAAATGATTCAGAGTCTAATGCATACAATAAAAAATAAATCTTTAGAAATTATATTTTCCAATATACAGTTAACTCTTATTAAAATAAAACAAAGTGTATATTAAAAGTGAGAATTGTGTTTCAGTGGATATGACCAGTATGAACACAGGGTACCTTCTTGTGCAGAATGCTATGGCTGTGAAGACAATTTCCTATTTCCTGAATTGGGGCACAGTGATGCACAGGTCTGAGCATAGAAGTGTTCTCACAATATGGTGGATGTTGGTCATAGTTTTTTTTTACTTTAACATTCATTCTTACCACACTACACTGAATGCAGTTGGATAATCAAATCTCAAGAAAATAGTCCAGATATGTCTTAGTCATTGTCATTCAAGGAGTCTCAAAGGCCACAACAACTCTAAGGATGAAACATTTTGTCTGAAAGTGTAATTTTACCATCTGCACAGATGTTGCAGGAGGGACCATTAGAAACATCTTCCTGGGAAATTTCATGGTCTCTCAGTAAGTACAACACCAAGTAGGCGAGCTTTAAATATTCTCCAGGATGTTGACTTTTCATATGAGCCTTATGGACTGTGGGTATCATAAATGATGTCATATTTCTACATGTATGATCAACAGTAGCATCAGTGAAATCACAAATAATGAACAATTTTGTGATGTGGTTTTGACAACATTTCAGTGAACTCACACCTAGTCAGCATCACAGTTCAAAAGTATAGGATGATGTTTATTGGGAATATGGTCTCAAGCTGTGATTCCACAATGGTTGTGTACAAACAACAGCTGCCATTTAACCAACAACCTAAAACTAAACTCAGTTCCTTCCTTTCTTTCTTTCTTCACCCTCTCACTTCCACTCTCTTTATTTTTTCTCTTCCTCCTTCCTGACTTCCTTTCTTCTCTTGTATAACTTTTTTGTTTTCTTGCTTCATTCTTCCTCTCCTGTGCCTCCCTTTGATTATTCCTCCCCATCCTTTCTTTCTTCCTGTGTGTCTCTGTCTCTTTCTTTTTTCACACGTTATAAAATATATTTAATTTCTTTAATATGAATTAATTTGTAATTTTAAAGTATCCTTCTCAAGAGTACATAAATACTGAATAGAATGTTGGAAAAATAAAAAGAAAGGATGTGATTACTGGTGTGTAGGATTCTATCTACTCCACTTAAGCAGGTTCAACTCATTTTCAAACATTATTGATGACATTCCCATACATGGTAAGGACATGAAATTCCTCAGTCATCCACCAGCATGCCCAAGTTTTCTATTTTCAGTCTTTTCTACCTTCAGTTTGCATTGATTTTTATTTGTTTGATTTCTTTAGTATTTTTTTCTGTTTTATTAGAATACCCAGTAACAAGTTTCTTTAAGACATTTTAATTCTTAATGTTTTGATTGGTTCAACTTCTCTTCTTCCCCCATTTCATTGTCCTATGTCCATTATTACTGTTTTCACTTTCAAAACACATGAATTGTTTTTTCTTCCCAATCCTCCCCCTACGTGTTCTAATAGAGCCTTTCTTTTTTCCTGGACTCTAAAGACACTCACTCTCACATACACACACACACACATAACAAGTGGAAGCTATGTAGTCACATTTGGCAAAGTAGTGTGTGTCCTTCTGACTTGGTTTATATGCCTTAATGGAGTAGTTTCCATTTTCTGCTGCAGCAATTCCCTGTGGTGTAGTACAATGCCAGTGCATGAAGACAGAGTCACTGCAAGTATTTGGCAGGTCCTAGGTTCCCAGCTCATCTCCCCACTCTGCTTAAACTTCTTCATATCCTAGGCTGAATTTTCAGTTTTATCCCAGTTCTTGATTGTCCAGCTGACTTTCCTTCCATGGCTGCAGAATGAGAGGATCAACAGTGATCTCCCTGGGTGCATGGTCATGCTTGGTGCTGATTCAAACTGCTGCTGCCTGCTTCTGCAATTTAGAATGCTTCCTTTTACTAGTTGTTTTCTTTTTTTATTAAGAAATAATTTTATTCATTTTACATACTAATCACAGATTCCCCTTTTTCTTCTTCCCTCCACTCTAGTTTTCCCCAGCAATCAATTCCCCATTCCCTCTTATAAGAAGGTAAGCCCTCCCTTGGGGAGTCAATAGAGCATTGTACCTTGAGCAGAGGCAGGTTCAAATCCCTCCCCCTTCATGAAGGCTGTGGAAGGTGTACCACCATAGGTAGTGAGCTCCAAAAAGCCAGCTCATGCATCATGGTTGTATCCTGATCCTACTGCCAGGCAGACCCCTTATGCAGATCAAGCTACATAATTGTCTCACATTTGTAGAGGGCCAATGCCATTCCCTCAGAGGGTCCACAGGTGTTGATTTTATATATCTTTATAATATCTATGAGTCATAAACCACAAAAGAATATTTCTCTCTCTCTATTTCTTCCTTCTTTCCTTTCTTTTTTTCTTAGGACAAGGTATCTCTACAGAGAGCTGGCTCACATGGAAATCTCTACATCAGTCAAATGCACATAGAACATTCAGATATACTTATGTTTCTCCTGAAAGCCAGGATTACAGGTGTGTAACTCAACATTATGATCATAACAGGTTTTATAATGCATAATTTATTCACTTAATATAATTCTGTTTGTATGACTGATTTATTCACTTAATTTAATTTTATCTTTGCATTCATTCTACTACAAATAATATTGTTATCATAATAAGAAATAGAAAGCAAAATCTATTACATATATTATATATATATAATATCACAACATAATGTGATTATATGTATATGTATATATATAAATTCACACACACACACATATATCACATTGTATTTTATTTTGTTTGGGTTTAGTTTCTTTTTTTTTTTTTTTTGGTTTTTCGAGACAGGGTTTCTCTTGTGTAGCTTTGTGCCTTTCCTGGAGCTTGCTTGGTAGCCCAGGCTGGCCTTGAAGTCACAGAGATCCTCCTGGCTCTGCCTCCCGAGTGCTGGGATTAAAGGCGTGTGCCTCCACCACCGCCCGGCAAAATAAAGATTTACTTTTATTATTTTTTAATTTGTGTAAGTTATCTATGTGGGAGTATGCATACGTGAGCATATACGTATGTGGGGATATGCTCATGCATGAGCGCAGTACCCTAGGAAGCCAGAAGCATAGGAACTCCTGGAACTAGAATTACTGACAGGGTTGAGACTCTGTTGTGGGTGCTGGGAATAGAACCCACGTCCTCTGGAAGAGCAACCAGTGCTCTTAACCACTGAACCATCTCTCCAGCCTGGGTTTAGTTTCTTGCTTATTAAGGCTCTTTTAAAAGAATTTGGAAATGTGTACTGTTTAGAAACAGAAGAGATGCATGGTACAGGAACCCAAAAATCTACCCAGAAATATTAAGGTCATGGATCTCAGAAGAAATTCTTCTAAGGACATTTTACTAAATCAGCAACATTCCTAACAACATCATAAATATTTAATCTTATACCCACAGATGAGTACAGGTCTTAGCATTTATCAGAGAAGTGTGGTTTGCAATAGATGGAGACATTAGAGAGAGCTCCAAAAGACTAAAATGCTGAGAACAAGGGACCATGTGGTGCTCTGCATCAAATGATTCCTCTATACACAACTACACCTATAGCTCAGGAATCATAGTTGGAGAGAGGTTAGAAAGATTGCAAGAACCAAAGGAACAGGAAATTTGTGCTAATAATACAGCCCCTAAAATTGCCATAAAAGCCACACCCATGAAATGTCATCAGTGTGGCTGTCTAAACAAGACCAGAGCAAGAATGATACTGATAGACATGCTAACATGCAAGGCTTGAATCTCAACAGAGAACTACAGACAACCAAGGAATGCTAACATTGGGACAAATAATCTTCCCCCTATGAACCTTGAAAGTGGATATTCAAAACAATACCAGGTGATCAGTACTGAAATATTATACATACAAGTAACACTCTAATGGACAAATCAGGCTGTATTTGTATATTAAATCTGGTGAGTGTATGTGTGTGTGTGTGTGTGTGTGTGTGTGTGTGTGTGTGTGTGTGATATGGATGTGTGCAGCAACAATTAAAGAAAGAGAAGACATGAATTTGAAAAAATATTTAGGGTGCACATGGGGAATGTTTTAGGGAGGAAAGGAAAGAGAAAATAATGTATTTATAGTCATATTTCAAAAATTAATAATAAGTTTTAGAAACTTAAGTTGTTTCATGAAAATGTCCCTACTTTTAATTTTTTCATGCAATCATAAAATTAATTTGTTTTACAGTATACTAAGTTTTCTAATAATCTCCTACTTTATTAGATAATCTTCTTCAATTTTCTATGTTCCTCTGATGAATACTCTAAAGTGGAGCAGGTTGAGTATTGGAAATTAAAAAAATGGATAATAATCAAGAATGATTTCTGTACCCTATAACATTTAGGGGGTCTATGACCTATAGACTGTAAATCCTATTGCAGAAACTACCATATTGTTGAGTCATTGTAGTTGGAGAAATCAAGTTGGAACCTTGAACACTACAAGCTATTTTGCCCATTTCTAGTAATAATTATAAATATTAGGCAGGTATGAACCCTGAGTGTTGTAACAACTGCAAGCCTGGTGCAATATCGTGATGAATGTTATGAAAGCAAGCAACCATTACAGCATTGAATAGAAGGCCAACTTCTCAAGATGGAACTCATTTCAGGCATCATTATTAGAGACAAGGCTGTATTGCTAGAAAGTTACATAGACCCCAGGGAAGTACATAATACTATTATTATTATCTACTAAAAGAACATAGCAATAAACTGTTCCCTAAACTCTTTTTTATAGTGACTTGTTGGTCTATCCCTCAGCCCCAGTAACAGAAGCTTCTTTGTGTAGTCTATGGTGATTAAAACAAAGGCCCACAATCATCCAAGATGCTGAGAATAAGGGACTCTGAATTTCCTAGCTCAGAATGGGACTTACATATCACATGTCTTCCTCCCAAGACTCAGGGACAATCAGAGAAAAATGTAAAAACCACAGGTTGTAAATGAATCCAAGGAAACAGGTTTTATGCAGAAAGAACAGGATACTTGCACATGTGAGTTTACTTGTTATGACATTATACCCCAAACCTTCAAAAGATCATGCTAGACAAAATCCCACCATAGTGGAACTGGTCAGGAAGTCAGTCTTGTACCTGAAGAGCTATTGTTTACAGATGGCTTCTGGTACAGAAAGTGTAAGTTTTCTTTTAGAATTTGTTCTTTGATAGACAGGCCAACCATTCTTTCATAGATGCCGCTTCAGGCACATAATATCATCATTAAGTAGACTCTCTTTTTCTTTATTGTATTAACTTTTAATAAATTTATTTGTTTATTTTATATTTCAGCTGAAATTTCCACTCCCTCCACTCATCCCAGCCCTTCACACTCTGGGTCCCCAACTGAAAATCCTCTCTTCATCCATTTCTGTTTATACAAGGGCATGTCTCCCATGATTATCAACTAACCATGGTGTATCCAGTTCCAATGAGACTAAGCTCATCCCTATATACTAAGGCTGGACAAGGTGACCCAGTATGAGGATTAGGATACAAACCTAGTAACATAGTGGAGACCGCTCCTGTGCTTGAACAGCAGAGGGAATAGACATGGTGAGATAAGAAAGGAATTCTTTTTTATATTATTTTACTCTCTCTTTGAAGACTTTATTATTTTAGAATTATTTTATGACTCTTTATACTCCTTTTCTTTCTTTATCATGTATGTATATTTTCAGTATTCTGTAACTTTCAGAGGTTTTCTGACTTGGAACTTGGTGTTCTGAATAGCCAGAGAACTTTTTTGACTCTATGATCCAGGCCTTGAAGGGCCAGGCCCCCCACCTGCCACAACCCATCAGACAGGAAAGAACAGTCCTACTCATCAAGTACTCACAGGTCTATCAGAGAGTCTAAAGGTGTGACCTATGGCTCTGTATCCAGAACTCTTCTCTGCTTTCTCAGGCATTATGCTTCAATATCTGTGCCTCACATTGGGTATCAAATATAGATGGACTTTCTTGGGACCGCCAGCTCCCGAATAATGAAACAGAGACTTTTTATGAATTATGAAACCTTGGCTTTAGGTTAAGCTTGATTCCACCTAGCTCTTAAACCATTATATCTCCTCAATACTATAAATTCGAATTCCTCTACATATGGCTGGCGAATCCTCCATGCCAGATTATTACCCAGAATTCTTATCTCTACCTATAATGTCTGCCTATCTTCTCCTGCCTATATATTGGCCATTAGCTCTTTATTAGACCAATCAAAAGTGCCTTACGTAGATGAGGAATAACAGAGCCACATCTTCACACAGTTTACAAAAATATTTTTCCAACATTTATCAGATGTGTAGCTAGTAAAAATGGTTTTCCATTCTGAGGCCTGAAGCTTTGTCTCAATGACAGTGTCTTTTTTCATGTGGAAGCTTCTCGGTTTCATGTGATCCCATTTATTTATTGCTCATCTTTATCGCCTGTGTTGACATTGTTTCATTCAGAAAGTTTATCCTGGGCCAATGAGATCAAGGATACGCCCCACATTCTCTTCTATCAGTTTCAGTGTATCAAGTTAATTTTTTTGAGATCTTTGATACAATTGCGATTGACTTTTGTGCAGGCTAATAAGAAGAATGTATCAATTTGAATTCTTCTACATGCAGATATCCATGTTGATCAGCATATTTGTTGAACATGTGGTCTTTTTCAGTGTGTATTTCTGGATTCTTTATCAAAAAGCTTATTCCCAAAAGAGTGTGGATTTATGTGTATGTCTTCAATTAGATTCCATTGATCAATATGTCTGTCTTTGTGCCAATACCTTGTTTTTATTACTACAGTTCTGTAGTAGAACTTAAAATCAGGGATGGTGATACCCTCAACAGTCATTATATTACCCAGGATTGTTTTAGCAATGTTCAGGTTTTTTTTGTGTCCATATGCAACTGTGAATTGAACTTTCAAGTGCAGTGAAGATAGATTTTAGTATTTTGATTAAGATTGCCTTGAATCTCAAAATTCAGTTGTTTTTAGGTAGGATGGCCATTTTTAATACAATATTCCTCCAGATCCATGAGAATGAGTGATCTCTTTATGTTCTAATATCTTCTTAAATGAGTCAAAGGTTTCATCATACAAGTCTTTCATTTGCTTGGTTAGATGTACTCCAGATCTTTTATATTACTTCAGGTTATTGTCATGGAGCAAGTGATCTTTCACTAAATATTGTATGACCCTTGTTATGTGCATATAGGATAGCTAATGATTTCTCTGAGTTAATTTTGGATCAGGACACATGACTGAAAGTGTTTATCATCTGTAGGTGTTTTCCAGTAAAATTTTTAGGGTCACTTACATAATTATAAAATTACATAGAAGGAAAGATTCTTTGACATCTATTTCAATTCATAACTCCTTGATCTCCTTAACTTATCTTATTGCTCCTGCTAGCACTTCAAGTTCTATATTGAATATTTATGGAGACAGTGGACAAGATTGTATTGTTCTCAATTTTAGTGGAATTGCTTTTAGTTTCTCTTCATGTAATTTCATGTTGGCTATAAGTTTGGCTCAAACTGCTTTGAATATGTTGAGAATGTCCATAATATCCATTATCTCTCCAGGACATACATAATGATAAATACTGGATTTTGTCAAAAGGCTTTTCTGCATTTACAAAAATAATCATGTGTTTTTTTAAGTTTGTTTAGTTGGCACATTAATTACATTTACCGACTTATAAATGCTAAAGTGCTCTTGCACCTTCAGAATAAAGCCTGCTTGAACATAATTGATATTTTCTTCTTGTTTTTGTTTTTAGACTGTGTTTGCATGTACAGTATTGAGGAATTTTGCAACTATGATCACAAGGGATTGTGGTGGCACATACTCTGTCTTTTTTGGGTCTCTTTGTGGTTCTGGTATCTCGGTAACTGCTGCAGTGTAGAGCAAATTGTCAGTGAACCTTTTGTCTCTAGTTTGTAGAATAATTTAAAGAGTACTGGGATTAACTCTTCTTTGAAAATCCGTCAGAATTCTGTCCTAAAGCCACCTGGTCCTGAACTTAAATGTATAAAGGAATTAGTGGAACAAGGGAAATTAGTAAAGGAAGTGTGTGTGGACACTGCACGTGAGGACAGGAGGACGAAGTTAAATTTTGTGCAGACAGACAAAAAGAATCAGAGGCTATTGGACTGAATGCATTACTAGTAGCCCTGAAGTATTTAATATGTGTCAAGGCCTTGTTAAGGAAAATAAATTAAGAAGTGCTCTTCCAACCATTTAACCAAGAACAACCCAGATTTAAATTCTTTACCTCTCTTTCCTGGTGTCTTCTGTCAGTTTCTGTCTGCTGTATGAGTCTAAATCAGTTTCTGCCTGATTGATGAATTGTGTATTTGTCTCTCCCTGTCTCTGTGTGCCTCACCAAACACTTAGCACTATATTTATTGAACAGTGTGAAATTTTCACATGGAGGAAAGAATGGAGGATACTTTACAGAAAACTTTAAATGTGTTCTACAGGGTAGTAAATCACTGTATCCAATCTCACCTGCTGATGCAGATATTGAACAATGTTGTAAACATCATTGCATATAGATCTATGTACCTTTATCTGGGACATTTTCAACATGTATTATGGATATTTCTTTTATAAGGTTGCTTTCAAAGTACTTCTTCTATTCATCATTTATTCCTATAACATATATACATAACTTCACTACTTTTTGGTCAGGAGCAAAGAAGACTATGTAATTTAGGATTAAAGATATGCAGTAGCTTAGGTTTTAAAAGCTGATTACATGAGAAATCTAATGCAAGTAGGGGCAGCTGTTGCATTGATCTCTCCATTTCAAAAAAGATTTATTTATTTATTATATAAACAGTATTCTGTTTACATTTATGCCTGCAAGTAAGAAGAGGGCACCAGACCTCACTACAGATGATTGTAGGCCACCAGTGGTTGCTGGAAATTGAACTCAGGGCCTCTGGAAGAGCAGCCAGTGCTCTTAAGCTCTGAGCCATCTCCCAGCCCCTGCACTGATCTCTTTAAGCCAGTCTTAAAAAACAGGCAGAATGCACAGTAGGATAGCAGTCTAGCTCAAGTTGCATTATCTCTGGCTAGGAAGTACAACGAAACTTCTAGTCTCTTAGAAAGTAAGTGATATTTTCATAATGATGCATCCCCACAGGTGAGTGTACTTGTAACTTTACACATTGCCCTCATTGTCCCTGCTTCCTGGAATGTAAACTGTCTGGTTATCCCACCCAGAATCTCAGCTTCTGACACCACAGGAGAGATGAGTCACTTTACACTTTTAGCCTGTCCCCCTGTAATGCTCACTACTCAGTTAAAAGTTTTTCCAGTTTATTGATGGGAACAAATGTTTTCCAGAGGTGCTGTCAACTGTCTTGGCATAACTGTTATTGTCCCTTTCCGTGACATGATCCTGACATCCTCTTGGGGATGAGCTCTGAGAACATTCATCCTTCATCTTTGGGGGTTGCCATCAACTTTGTAGTTATATGAGGCTTGTAGGTCCCATTGGCCACAGAGTCCCCATCCAGCAGCCAGCTTCACAGATGCATCCTATCTGCACAGGTGAGTTGCTTTCCTTCAGACACCCAGTATGCAGAGGACAGGACAGTCTCTGGAAGTTGGACGAGAGCACTGCTCCTCTGAACTGATCCTCCTCTTTCAGAAAACAGCTGCTGCACAGGATAAATGCTCATGGTGGGAGGATCCTCGCAAGACCTGAACACATCATGATTTGATGGAGGCTGCAGGTGAGAAACAATAACCTGGATTCCTACTTTTTGTGTTTTTTTTCCCCCACGAAAGTGACAGTGTATTTGTCCTCAGTAATGTGGGGGTCCTGGTGACTAAAACAGTTTGTGATTGTTTTTCAGAATTCACCTGCACTTGGTTTTCTTTTTTGAATCCCAGACCCTGTTCACTGGGCTGGTAAAATATCTCCTAAATTTAGTTAGTTACAGGAGCAATTTGAGAAGGGATTGATGGCTTCTGTATATTCACACCTCAAATTCTGCTGCCCACTGGGCTTTATATGAATGCAGAATATTTTCCCCCTTTTAAATTGCTGTGTATAGTTGCATAGTTAGATGTTATCATTCTTTTAGAGGTCTTCTTGTTCTCTGCTTTGAAATGAGGATCAAGTGGCAAACCGATGTTTCAATAACCAAATTTCATATCTGTTGTTCTATGATTCACTGAATAAATTCAAACTCATGTTATAAAGTCCTGAGGTCCTTAATCTTTTAACTTCCCCCAGACATATATGTCCATGTAATCCAGAGCTTACTTTTTATTTGTTTGGTTTTGAGACAGCGGTGTATTTTTTTTAAACATAGTTCTGGCTGTTCTGGATCTTGTTCTGTATACCAGGCAAGCCTCAAATTCATAGAGATCCTTGTGTCTCTGCCTAATATGTGTTGGAATTAAAGGTATGTGTCTCCATTCCCAACACATACATTGCTTTTGAATCAAATAGTTATATATGTCAATTATTATTGGGCTAGCTATATTTTATGCAGTACATTGTTTATTAAGCTAAAAAGAAGAAAGTCCAACTTACGTAACAAGTGCTTTCTGGATCTGTTCTGTAGGTACCAGAACCATAACAGAATGAACTCTAGAGACCTGGCTGTGGGCATCTTCTTCATGTCTCAGACTGCGCTGGGAATGCTGGGGAACTTAGCCTTGCTTTGTTGTTTTATCATTGCTGACTTCTCTGGAATCAGGGCGAAGACCACAGACCAGATTATCAAACACCTGACTTGGGCCAACTTCATTGTTCTCTTCAAAGGAATCCCACAGACCATTGCTGCTTTTAGTCAGACTTACTATGTAGATTATGTTTCATGTAAACTTGTCTTATATTTTCATCGAGTTGCCAGAGGAGTATCCCTTGTGTCTACATCCCTTCTGAGTGTCTTTCAGGCCATTACCATCAGCCCCAGTAATTCTATGTGGGCACAGCTCAAAGTCAGAGCCTTGGGTATAGTTGGGCCTTCCTTGAGCTTATGCTGGACCCTCCAGCTGTCTTTGTATGCCTATGTTATGGTGTACACAACTGACATAAAGGGTGGAAGAAATAATACTAGGGTAAGATTTTTTGAATACTGTGCTGTTGTGAATCCTGGGAGACCAATCAAAACACTTACTGTAATCCTATTGACATCCAATGATGTCATGTTTTTGGGACTGATGATGTGGGCCAGTGGATACATGGTGTTCATCTTGCTCAAACACAAGCAGAGGGTCAAACACATCCACAGATCCCAGTCTCTTAGTTCATCCCCTGAGACCAGAGCCACTCAAAGGATCCTCACCCTAGTGTGCAGCTTTGTGCTCTTCTATGTAATGTCTATTGTCTTGACATCTTATCTGTCTGTCCTTGAAGGAACTGGTAAGTGGGTGTCTAATGCAGGTGTAGCCATGGCTGCATGCTTCCCAGCATTCTGTCCCTTTCTGCTCCTCAGACACTACACTTCCATTTCCAGGCTCTGCTGTTCCAGTTCTTACCAGACAACATTCTGTGCATGTGATGTCAGGGAGCTCTAAAAGCTGTGCTGTCTGCATCCCCCTTTCCATGTCTCAGGGGTTAAGAAGACTGCTCATTCAGTGTGCTTGGGTTTAATTCCCAGAATCCACATGGGACCTCAGAACTGTGAGATCCACAGTTCCAAGGGAACTATTCAGCTAGATGTCTTGGCCAGCAAGAGTCAATTAACTCTTTTGACCCTGCTTTTTCAGTGCTGACATGATAAGCATTGTGATCCTGGCTGTTTAAATTGTTTAAAGTTTTGTTTCCTTAGTTCTCACATGCACATGTACTTTGATTTTATCCACCCATAATTCTTATTTTTAAATCCCATCAGACTCTTTCTTCACCCCAACTAATTTGTGTCCTACTTACATGTCTTTATTTTTAATGCCCCATATGATTTAATTAAAACTTCTTTCATGAGCATGGGTGGATGATCATTTATTTGTATAAGTGTAGTTTCATCATTGAGGGATTTGACTCTCTCCCTCCAACAAGCAGGAAGTGTCTTCAACTTCCCTGATAGGGCTATGATTTTGTGAGTCCCACCTCTATCCATGGTGGGATGCTGATAAGGATGGTCTTGTGCAGGTCACCACAGCTGCTCTATGTGCATGAGTGCGTGGCATTTCCAGGAGAAAGCAGTTCACTGCAGGGCATCCTTCTACATCTTAATTATAAAAACCATTTGATTGTTTCATAAATTTACGTAGAATTTCTTAGTTACTCCAGCTCTCCATTCTACTCTTACATCCCACTCCCTTTGCGAGTGAAAGTGTTCTTTCCCTCCTACTTTTGTGTCCTACTTTGTGTGTGGCTCACAGTGTTTAATTAGAGTTTGCCAGAACATTGTTTTTTGAGGTTATTTACTTGGAGCAGGGGCAAATTATTACTGGCTATGTCACTGAAGAAAGCACATCTTCCTGCACCCCTTTGAACTGTTAAGGTTAATCATCCCTCAGAGAAGACTAGGTCCTTGTAGGAAACCCTCTCATCCATGATGAAATGTTGAAGTTCCCAGGCACAGAAAAGTTTGCCTGAATAAATGGTGTATTTATAGATTTCAGGGTGCTAGAAACAAATTGTGAAGGTGTGGAATGACTTTAAGGAACAGGGATAATAAAACATAGGTGATACAAAAATTGTAGAAATTGTAGGGGAAATTTGGGTTGTTAAAGGTTATGCAATCATGGAGGTTGCAGTTTGTACAAATATAAATATCACGAGGCAGTTTGTTCCCATGTCAAGTTAGCAAAACAATTGCTCTAAGTTCCTTAACTTATGGTTAAGTTCATAAGAAGGCCTATTTTCATGATGGGGAATCCTACAGAGAAAACCAAACCAAACTAGTGGGAACTCATGAAATTCAGATCAACACCTGTGCATCCTCCATGGGATTGGACTAGGCCCTCTGCATAAACGAGACAGTTATGTAGCTTGATCTGATTAAACGGCCCCCTGAAAGTAGGATCAGCATCCATCCGTGGTGCATGAGTTGGATTTTTTAGCACTCACTACCTATGGTGTGACACCTTGCACAGCCTTGAGGCGGGGGAGGGGCTTGGACCTGCCTCTACTGAATGTACCAGTTGTAGGAGGGAATGGGATGTGGGTGGGTGGGGGAAGGCTGGAGGATGGGGAGGAAGGAAGAGAGGCATCTGTGTTTGGTATGTAAAATGAATAATGATAATTCTTAACAAATAAAAACAGACCCCCATGTTACAAATTTTCTCTCTTTAAAGATGTATTTATTTGTTATGCACACAGTGTTCTTCATGTGTGTATGCCTGCATGCCAAAAGAGGGCACCTAATGTCATTACATATGGTTGTAATCACTCATGTACTTGCTAGGATTTGAACTCAGGATCTCTGCAAGAAGAGTGAGTTCTAAACATTGAGCTATCTTTCCAGGTCCTAAATTATGATTTTATTTCATTTATCTTTATTAAGAATTTTTCTATTCACTCTACATACCACCCACAGATTCTATTTCCTCCCATGTCTCACCTCCTAGCCCTCCCTCACAAGCCACTCTACATCCTCACATCCCCAAAAAATCAAGGTTTCCCATGGGGAGTCAACAGAGCCGGCGCAGAACCTAGGCAGGTCCAAGCCCCTTCCCATTGCACCAAGGCATCACAAGGTATCACACCACAGGCACTGGGCTCCTAAAAGCCTGCCCATGCACCACAGATGGCTCCCGATCCCCCTGTCTGGATGCCCTCCAAACAGTTCGAGCCAAACTACTATTTTCTGTATCCAGTCCCACTGGGTCTACACCGTTAATGGGTTTACACCAGTGTGGCCAGTCATCTCTGCAATTCTTACCATAATGATCTCGATGTCTCCCACCTGAAGAATTTCTCCTCTCTCTCATCCATTGTATTCCCAGAGCTCATGACCTGTCCAGCAGGCCAGGTTATTCGAGGGTCTTGAGGAGGGGACACCTGTGAATCAATGGGGGGTGAGAGGGAAAGGAGACCAAGCGCGTGAAGAAAGACAAAGCAGTCTGAGTTGCGTCAAGGCCTCACTTTATTGACTGGTGTTAGAGCTTATAAACAGGGCTTCAGGTAGGGAGGGGGAGCAGGAGTGAGGAGAGGACAAAGAAAATTCCTAAGGAGGGTCAGCAGGAGGTCGCTTTGGTCCCAGGCCCCTGCAGCTAGCTGATTTAAAGAGGTTTATTTAATCCTACATTCCTAGGTTAGACTAAAAGCCTCTTATTTACACGAGGCTTGATAAATCGTGGCAGGTAACACAAGGTTCAAGACACAGCTGTCCAGAGTCGGTCTCCAACATTTCCTCCTCTTTTCTCAAAAATGGACCAAGTCCATGTGATGGGGGTTGTGGAGGTCCGAGAGAGCCTCTGTCTTAGGCTATACAGGGGGACTCCCACGCATGGCAGGTGCCATGTTGAGCCGGTCTCAACGCCCTCAGTACACTGTTGTCTCCTGCGTGGGCCCTGTACTATTCCCGTCATTGAGTACTCTCTAGCAAGACCGTGGGGACGTTAGGGCTTTAGGACACTGAATCTGAGTCCTTGATGGGGCTCCTGGCCGGCCTCCTCGGAATCTACTCTGTGATAATGAATCGAGACGTGTCGTGGTAAGGCCGAATCAATCTGATTTTTGATAAACAGAGTCAACTGCTGAAAGGCCCAGGGACCAAAGGTAATGAGAAGGAGAAGGAAAATAATCAGGGGTCCAGGAGGGTGGGGATCAGGGTAGAAAGCCAAGGGGATTCTTTAAAGCTTTTGTAAAGAAGAGCAAACCCTGCTCCTAAGAGCAAGAGCCGCATCTTACTGAAGCCCCATAAAGGCTAATAAAGGAAAAACCCACAAGATTACAATTCCCATACAATTTCGTTTCACAAGATCATGGTCTGGGTACAGAGTGATCACAGATGGGTAATTTGCATCAACAGGTACATTTTTCCTGAAACCTCAAGGGAGGGGTATCAAGGCGGGAGTGGAGTTTACACAAAGGTCACAGTGGTCCTTCCTGGAACACCTGCAACTATCCCAGTCACAGTTGAGCACATCTCTTAGCAGAAATCTCTTTACATTGTTATATGGTTGCAGGGGAGATTGAACAATGGCTAAGTCAGGTTGCTCTAGATTTTTAGTTTCTCATTTCTTGGTGCTTGAAGTTTTCTCTTTTCCTGAGGCTTGGGGGTGTAAGCCTGAAGGGCTAGGGTCTTTCACTCCCCCATTTCTTTTTGGCAAATTTTAATCTTAAAATTATGGTATTACATTTGGTACCTCATGGCCTATTTTAGTAACTCATGGCCTGTAATGGCCATGCATAGTTCATGTATAATTAGCCATCTGGTCTCTATGCCAGGGAGTTTTCTTTTGACCCAGCATTTCAGCCTTTTTAGAACAAGGAAAATGGGACGATGTATTCTCTTCTGGAACTGCTTCAAGCTGGCATTGGGGTGTCATTATCAGGGCCCCTCCCCCAAAAGGCTGAAAATCTGGTCAAAGACTGGGCAGGGGGCATTCGTCAGTAGCATGTAGCTGCCTGACACCATAGTGACAGAGAAGAATCATGTTAGCTGGGCTGGTCCACGTTAGCCTTTAGCACGTCGGAGTCCACAGTCATCTGGAGTGGTGGAGTCAGCAACTGAAACTTGGAGGTGTCTGACAGCCAAGTAGAAATCTGTTGAGACAGATTTAAACTAGGAACAGAGGTTAAAATTTGTGAACTTATTTGGAACCCTTAGGTTTATACCCTTAGTAATAGGAAAAGCACTAATCCCAAGACCATGAGAGAGGAAAAATACCATCTTTAGGAATACTTATCTGGGTTCTTTCAACCTCTGTGGAGTGGGTCTATGTTTTTATGACTCTTTTGATCCTTTGAGGCCTTTTTGCAGAATGACATAAAAGTTTTAGATACATTAGTATTACCAATCTGTACTCCATATTGTAGACAAAGCAGATAATGGGTATCTGTAAAACAACAGAAGTAGACTTATACCTTTGAGTTCCAACAAGAACTACAGATTTGGGCATTACTTTTGTCCAGAAAGCCAGGTATAAATTGGACAGAGATTTTTGGCCTGGTGAGAAGCACTTTTAGGTTTACATTTAGACATATCTAGATCACATCTAAAACAAATCCAAAATGTTGAGCTTGTGACTGAACAGTAAGTGGTCATTGCTCTATCAGCTCATCAGTGCTCCTAAATGTTAAGCTCTGAACCATAGAACAGGAGAGTAATCTGAAACATATCTTATTTTAGACTCATACCCGAACCTTTATGATTTATTTAAATTTTTACATCTTAGAACATTTTCTTTTAAAGTGAGCTAAAAGGCTAGCTATGGCCTTGCAGAAGGATCTGGCTGATGGTGCCATGCTGACAAAGTTAGAGCTAGCCATCAGTACTATCAGAAATCTGAGAAGGATATACTATATCTGAGTGCAGACCAAGAAGCTTCCAATCCTATAAATCACAGTGATCAATCCCTACCCAGGTCTCTATAGCGTTGGAGGTACCAGTCAGAACAACATCAATCTTCTACCACCATCAAGCCCATAAGGCAGAGTACCTTTTCTGTGGAATAGGGACACGGAAGACTGACAGTGTCCTACTACTTGTCCATAGTCTGGGCTGGGTCCTGGAGGCAGGCGTTGCATTGGGGCATCTTGCCCTGTGGTCAGTGTTGTTCACAATTCAGGTGGCATCTTTTGTCATTCCATATCTTCTTTGGAGACCTTGGGAGTCATTGTTAGGAGCTGGTGAGCTGGGAGTCTCTGTTTCCGATAGTAAGTTTTTAATCAAATAATTTAAATGTCATATTCATCAGATCATTGACAGGTTTGAGGACCATTATCTATTAAATGTATCTGAGCCAAACAAATCTAGGCCTAATCTTAAAAATATCTCTAAGTTTGGTAATAATGACCAGGCTAATTTGTTTTCCTATAGATATATTAGTCAAATATACCTCTCAGTTTGTTTTTGTTTAAATAGAACCGTTTATGCTTTAAACTAGTATCTGGATAGCCAGATGACTAGTATTAACTTGTATTCCTTAACACAAAGAACATGCAAACTCAGACATTCAAAACCAAACACACATGTGGCCACATTTTCATTCATACCTGCAGAATAGACAGACATTTTTAAAACTATGACCCTTTGGAGTCTCCATGTAACAGCAGAATAGCAAGAGAAAGAAATCTGAAACATGTTTACTTAAACTTTAAAGTTAGACCTTAAAGTTTCATTATATTTTTTTAAACTGTCATGACATGCTTAAGCCTTTAAATTTTTATATCTTAAACTGCTTCCTCAAGTCAAAAATTCATTTATTTAAACTTTTATTTTAACCAACAATAATTTGAAACCAATTTTCTTAAATGATGGCAAGTATTTGTAACACATTCAACTCAAATGACCAAAACCCATGTAAATTTTTATTTTTCCTGTGAAAACAAAAGCATAATTTCCCCAGTATCTTGAACTGGTAATTTAACATTTCTTTATTAAGCAATATCAGTGTTATGCCCAGATCGCGTCCCCAAAGAAGCCACTGGAGACCTCAGGTACAGAATGCAAAAGCAAGGTTTATACAAATGAAGTTTACAAGCCTCGGCAGGGGGGCTAGTTCCAAACTTCTCACACACAGCAGGGAGGTTGGAAGGAGCACATGTCTTTCTTTGTAAGGCTAGCACAGACCACATAATTCATCTCCCACCGCCCACATCCCTCTTTTAGGTTCATATCAGTAGTTTTTTATGTTATGTTGGTTCATATCAGTAGTTTTTTATGTTATCTTTATTTCTCATTAGTTTAGCAACCGTGTTTAGGAGTTTTATGAGCTGTCTCCCGGGTTTGGGGAGTTTGGGGAGTTTGGGATGTTTTATGACAACTTAGTCTCTGTCAGATGGTCATATATCCTAACTCTGTGTTTTCTTAAGTTTCTGTAGTTGATAAAGCCACCTGGAAAAAGGCGTCTAAGTTCTTATCTACATTTAAGAATCCTGGTTTTAGCTTCTCTTTGTCTGTAGGGGATGAAGTTGTGGGGCGGGGGGGGGGGGAGGTTACTGAGGTTTCACAATCAGGACAGAGAAGGGTTAACAAGAGAAATTCCTAGCTGGCAGAAGAGACTTTGAAGTTATCACAGTAAAGGAAGGGAGGGGGAGCAGTGGTCATAAAGTATCTCCTTGGCTGCCAGTGTTCCTGAAAAAAAGTTTTTGTTAACTCCTCTGACTAAAGTCAGATTCTCTGTTCAGTGTTCACACAGTTTTGTCAGTTGCAGGCAGCCATTGCCCTGTCCAGAGCAGGACATGAGAATCTTAGCCCACCTGTACCCAGAGCACGCACCCCCACCTTCGTGAGAGCAGCCAGCTGCCTGCAGTCCTGATAGCAAGAGAGCTAGGGAGGGAGGGAGGTGGCCCTCGCTGTGCCTCTCTCTCCTCCCCGCAGGAAAATAAGGGAGATGAGTAGTAGAAACAGATGACATTTACACAGACAATCCAAGTGCCAGCACATCAGCACTGAGATGATGATGGCCTCACTCACAGCAAGCAAGCCCCTCGATTGTGGCTCGCACATCCTTCTGGTGGGCTAGGCAAAGGTCTAGTGGAGAAGAAGGGGACTGTCCCATAGCATCCGTCACAGTCAAGTCAACAATGAGAACAGTTAACACACTACACACAAGACCAAGGGCACACGAAAGAAAAACTTTGCCCCAACGAGACAACCAACAAAGCTCCAAGAACAATGACAGCCTGATGTGCTCTGTGGAGAGTGACCCTCCAGGCTCAATCACACCAAAAACAATCCAGATCAAACAGACATCAGGGGGCTTTCACATCCCTGTCAGTCAGACATGTACCTTATTTCTTGGAAGAGAAACAGAGTGTAAAGTAACAATGACCACAATAAAACATACAACAACAAAAAAAAATCCCCCACAAAATGGCTCTAACAATTTCCCGGAACAAAATACAAAGTGGCACTTCCTCCCACCATGGGGAAAGGTACCCAAAAATGCTCCTCTCCTGAGCACTCCCTGGAGGAGACTCCTAAAATCAAATGGTCACCTCTGAGGTGGCCCCAAATGGCTCGGGACTAGGGGGTCCCTTGCCCAAATCAGGGAATGAGACGTCTCTCTTTCCCTCCCAGGATCACTGTCCGGACACGTCTGTCCCAGTGAGAGCCTGCAAAGTACAAATCAGTCGACTGGCACAAAACTTAACGAGACAAGACAGAGACAGAGACAAGACAGAGAGCGCTCTTACCGGTAGATGTCAATAAACCTCTGGACCCTTGAGGGTCCCTGTGGGTCTTTTGGTCTTTTGTTCAATGTGATTTGTGACAACCTCACTCTTACCGTCTTCTGGGATGGACACATCACTTAATAGGTCCTCAGCAAGTGCCAGAAGATGTGACACCCTACTATCCTTTTCTGAATCCTTTAAAACATCTCTGATTACTCCATAGAAACTAAAGAATGCATCGGGGACGTACTCTCCGTCCTTAAGCAAGTTATTGATAGCCTTTCCAACTTTATTCCACGTCAAAGGGTGGATGCCCGGGCCATTAATAACCAGCCAGGGACATTTTTCTTCCACAAAATAGAAAAACTTAATTAAATCTTTTTTTTCTTTCTTTCTTTTTGACTCTTATTCCCCTCTCCCTGATTTCTTCATTTCCTTAATGAAGAGAGCCTCTTTAGAGAGTGCTTTACCCATTGATTGATGAACGGCACTTACCTCAAGGCTGCCCACGGCGCACGAGTGATGCTGTTGGGGCACCTCTACCCTAGTGAGTCTGGCCAGACCACGTTTTCTCTTCGCCGTCCAGTAGTGAGCCGCCGTGCCTCGAGCCCCACGTTCGGGCGCCACTTGACCTGTCCAGCAGGCCAGGTTATTCGAGGGTCTTGAGGAGGGGACACCTGTGAATCAATGGGGGGTGAGAGGGAAAGGAGACCAAGCGCGTGAAGAAAGACAAAGCAGTCTGAGTTGCGTCAAGGCCTCACTTTATTGACTGGTGTTAGAGCTTATAAACAGGGCTTCAGGTAGGGAGGGGGAGCAGGAGTGAGGAGAGGACAAAGAAAATTCCTAAGGAGGGTCAGCAGGAGGTCGCTTTGGTCCCAGGCCCCTGCAGCTAGCTGATTTAAAGAGGTTTATTTAATCCTACATTCCTAGGTTAGACTAAAAGCCTCTTATTTACACGAGGCTTGATAAATCGTGGCAGGTAACACAAGGTTCAAGACACAGCTGTCCAGAGTCGGTCTCCATCAAGCTCAGCCTGGTGCCTGGCCATGGATCTGTGCATCTGCCTTTGTCAGTCACTGAATGAAGCCTCTATGATGATTCTAGGTATTCACTGGACTGGTCACCAGAGTAGACCATTCCAAGCACCTTTTAGACCACTACCAGCGTTCCCAGGTGGGGTCATCCTTGTGGATTCCTGAGAGCCTCTACAGCAGCCTGCCTCTTCCTATTCCCATGATGTCCTCAATCTCATGGTATCTCCCTCCCTGCCCTGATAACCTGTCTCTGTTCAAGCTTGACCCTCCCATTTCCGTATGTTCTCATCACCTGTCCTCCCCCTCCACCACCCCCTCATTCCCATTCCGCTCATGTAGACCTCATCTGCTTCTCCTTTAATAGGCCGTCCATGTCTCCCTCCTAGGGTCTTTCATTGTTAGCTAGCCTCTATGGAGCTATGGGTTGCATTCTGGCCATTCCTTTCCTCACATCAGGTATCCACTTATGAGTGAGTACATACTATGTTTGTCCTTCTGATCTGGTTTACCTCACTTAGGATGATGTTTTCTAGTTCTATCCATTTGCATGCAAATTTCAGGATATCATTGTTTTTTACTGCTGAGTAGTACTCCATTGTGTATATGTGCCACATTTTTTTAAAATCTATTCTTCAGTTGAGGGGCATCTAGGTTGTTTCCAGGTTCTTGCTGTGAAGAATAATGCTGATATGAACATAGTTCAGTATGTGTTCTTGTGGTAAGATTGAGCATTCTTTGGGTATATGCCCAAGAGTGGTATGGCTGGGTCTTGAGGAAGACTTATTTCCAATTTTCTGAAAAACCACCATACTGATTTTTAGAGTGGCTGTACAAGTTTGTATTCCCAACAACAGTGGAGGAGTGTTCCCCTTGCTCCATATCCTCTCCAACATAAGCTCTCATCAGTGTTTTTGATCTTAGGCATTCTGACAGGTTTAAGATGGTATCTCAGAGTTGTTTTGATTTGTATTTCCCTGATGACTAAGGATGTTGAGCAATTCCTTAAATGTCTTTCAGGCATTTGAGATTTTTCTGTTGAGAATTCTCTGATAAGCTGTGTAGCCCATTTTATAATTGGATTGTTCATTATTTTGAAGTCTAGCTTTTTTAGTTCTTTGTATATTTTGGAGATTAGCACTCTGTCAAGATGTGGGGTTGGTGAAGATCTTTTCCCATTCTGCAGCTTGTTGTTTTGTCTTATTGACCATGCCCTTTGCTCTACAAAACCTTCTCAGTTTTGGTAGGTCTCATTTAGTAACTGCTCTCGCTGTCTGTGTAACTGGTGTTATATTTAGAAAGTTTTCTCCTGTGCCATTGCATTCAAGACTACTTCCTACCTACTTTCTCTTTTCTCAAGTTCAGTGTAACTGGATCTATGTTGAGGTCTTTGATCCACTTGGACTTGAGTGTTGTGCATGGCGACAGATATGGGTCTATTTGCAATCTTCTGCATGTTGACATCCAGTTATGCCAGCACCATTTGTTGAAGATGCTCTCTTTTTCCATGGTACCGTTTTGGCTTCTTTGTCAAAAATCATATGTTCATAGGTGTGTGGATTAATGTCAGGGTCTTTAATTCATTTTCATTGGTCCATGTGTTGGTTTCCAAGCTGTTTTTATTACTCTAGCTCCATAGTAGAGTTTGAGGTCAGGGATCATGATGCCTTCAGAAGTTGCTTTATTATACTGGATTCTTTTAGATATCCTAGGTTTTTTTTTATTTTTTGGATAAAGTTCAGTATTGTTCTTTCCAAGTATGTTAAGAACTGTGTTGGGATTTTGATGGGGATTGCACTGAATCTGAGATTGCTTTGGGTAATATTGCCATTTTTACCGTGTTAATCGAACCTGTCCATGAGTATGGGAGATCTTTTCATTTTCTGAAATCTTTTTTTTTGATTGTTTGAATTCATTTTCTGATATCTTGATTTCTTTCTTCAGAGACTTAAAGTTCTTATCATACAGGTCTTTCAGTTACTTAGTTAAGGTTACCCCCAGTATTTTATATTATTTGTGGCTATTGTAAAGGGTGATGTTTCTCTGATTTCTTTCTCTGACCTTTTATCATTTGTATGTAAGAGGGCTACTAATTTTTTTGAGTTAATCTTGTATTCTGCCACATTACTAAAGGAGTTTATTAGCTGTAGGAGTTTCTTGGTAGAATTTTTGGGGTCACTAATGTATACTATCATATTGTCAGCAAACAGTGAAAGTTTGACTTATTCCTTTCCAATTTGTATCCCCATGATCCCCATTTGTTGTCATATTGCTCTAGCTAGAACTTCAAGTACTATGTTGAATAAGTGTGGGGAGAGTGGACAGCCTTGTTTTGTTCCTGATTTTAGTGGAATCATTTTGAATTTCTCTCCATTTAATTTAATGGTGGCTGTTGGTTTGCTGTAAATTGCTTTTATTATGTCTCGATATGTGCCTTGTATTCCTGGTCTCTCTAGAACCTTTATCATAAAGGGGTGTTGGATTTTGTCAAATGCTTTTTCACCATCTAATGAGATGAACATGTGGTTCTTTCTTTCACTTTTGTTATATATGATGTATTACATTGACAGATTTTCATATGTTGAACCATCTTTGCATCCCTGGAATGAAGCCTACTTGGTCATGGTGGATAATTTGTTGATGTGTTCCTGGATTTGGTTAGCCAATATTTTATTGAGTATTTTTGCATCAATATTCATGAGGGAGATTGGTCTGTAATTCTCTTTCTTTGCTGCATTTTTTTTGTGTGGTTTGGATATCAGGGTTATTATAGCCTCATAAAAAGGGTTTGGTAATGTTTTTTCTGTTTCTATTGTGTGGAACAATATGAAGAGTATTGATATTAGCTCCTCTTTGAAAATTTGGTAGAATTCCGTGCTGAAACCATCTGGTCCTGGGTCCCAACACAATTCTTAACATACTTGGGAAGAATAATACTGAACTTTTAATGACTGTTTCTATTCCCTTAGTGGTTATTGGTCTATTTAAATAGTTTATCTGGTCTTGATTTAACTTTGGTATGTAGTATCTATCCAGAAAATCATCCATTTCTTTCAGATTTCCAATTTTGTGGTGTACAGGTTTTTGAAGTATGACCTGATGTTTCTGTGGATTTCCTCGTTGCCTGTTGTTATGTCCCCCTTCTCTTTTCTGATTTTGTTAATTTTGATGCTCTCTCTTTGTATTTTGGTTAATTTGGATAAGAGCTTCCATCTTGTTGATTTTCTCAGAGAACCAACTCTTTGTTTCATTGATTCTTTGTATTGTTCTCTTTGTTTCTATTTTATTGATTTCAGCCCTCAATTTGATTATTTCCTGGCATGTGTTTCTCCTGGGTGCATTTGCTTCTTCTTGTTCTAGAGCTTTCAGTTGTGCAGTTAAATCTCTAGTGTGAGATTTCTCCAACTTCTTTTTTTGTTTTTGTTTATAGAGACAGGGTTTCTCTGTGTAGCTTTGCGCCTTTCCTAGAACTCGCTTTGTAGACCAGGCTGGCCTTGAACTCACAGAGATCCACCTGCCTCCACCTCCCGAGTGCTGGGATTAAAGGCATGTGCCACCACCACCCGGCTTCTCCAACTTTTTTATGTGGGCATTTATAGCTATGAATTTTCCTCTTAGCACTGCTTTCATGGTGGCACATCAGTTTTGGTATGTAGTACATTCATTTTCAGTGAATTCTTGGAAATCTTTAGTTTCTTTCTTTATTGTTTCCTTGACTCATTGTTGATTCAATTGGGCCTTATTATGTTTCCATGAGATTTTAGGATTTCTGTAATTTTTGTTGTTGTTGAGGTCTAACTTTAAGCCATGGTGGTCAGGTAAGATACAGGAGATATTTTCATTTTTTTTTTTATATCTGTTGAGATTTGCTTTGTGACCAAGAATGTGGTCGATTTTGGAGAACGTTACATGGGGTACTGAAAAGAAGGTATACTCTTTTGTGTTAGGTTGGAATATTCTGTTGATAATCTATTAAGTCCATTTGAATCATAATGTCTGTTAGTTCCCTTATTTCTCTGTTAAGTTTCTGTCTGGCAGGCTGTCCATTGATGAGGGTGGGGTGTTGAAGTCTCCCACCACTAGTATGTGGTGTTTGATGTGCAATTTAAGCTTTAGTAATGTTTCTTTTACGAGTGTAGGTGCCCTTCTATGTGGGGTATAAATATTCAGAATTGAGACTTCATCTTCTTGGATATTCCTTGTGATAAATATGCAATGCTCTTCCTGATCTCTTTCGATTGCTTTTAGTTTGAAGTTTATTTTATTATATATTAGGATAGCTACACCAGCTTGTTTCTTAAATCCATTTGATTAGAAAATCTTTTCTCAGCATTTTATTCCGAGGTAGTGTCTGTCTTTGAAGTTGAGTTGTGTTTCTTGTGTGCAGAAAATGGATGGATCTTGTTTTCTTTTCCCTTCTGTTTGCCTGTGTCTTTTTACAGGTGAATTGAGACCATTGATATTGGTGGATATTAATGACCAGTGATTGTTTATTCTTGTTATTTTTTTGGTGGTAGTGTTGTATGTTTCCCTTCTTTGGTATTTGTATCTAAGTTCCTTAGGTTGGATTTTTCCTTTAAGTGCTTTCTGTAGGGCTGGATTTGTGGAGAGTTATTGTTTAAATCTGGTTGGACCACGGAATCTTTTGTTTACTCCATCTATGTTGATTGAGAGTTTTGTTGGGTGTAATTTTCTGGGTTGGCATCCATGGTCTCTTGGTGTCTGCATAATATCTTCCCAGGACCTTTTGGCTTTTAGATTCTCCATTGAGAAATCATGTGTTATTCTTTTGGGTCTTCCTTTTTGTGTTACTTGGCCTTTTTCCTTTGCAGCTCTTAATATTTTTCTTTATTCTGTATGTTTATTCTGTATGTTTATGATTATTATGTGGTGAGAGCACTTCTTTTTTGGATCCAGTCTATTTGGTGTTCTGTGACCTTCTTGTATCGTTACAGGCATTTCCTTCTTTAGGTTGGAAAAGTTTTCTTCTGTGATTTTATTTGTATATAATTTCTGTGCTTTTGAGTTGGTATTCTTCTCCTTCTTCTGTCCCTATTATTCTTAGGTTTGGTCTTTTCATGGTGCCCCAAACTTGTTGGACATTTTGAGTTATGATTTTGTTGGCTTTAGTGTTTTCTTTGACTGATGAATCTATTTCATCTATTGTATATTCAAATCCAGAGATCTGCTCTTCCATCTCTTGCCTTCTGTTGGTTATGCTTGCATTTGTCATTCTTGTTCATTTACTCAGATTTTCCACTTCTAGTATTCCATCAGTTTGTGTCTTCTTTATTGTCCTGATTTCAGTTTTCAAATCTTGAACTGTTTTTCTCACTTGTTGAATTACTTTCTCTTGTCTTTGAAGGCATTTATTGATTTCTTCCTATTTTTTTGTTTGACTTTTCCTCTACTTCTTTAAGGGAATTTTTCACTTCTTCTATAAAGATCTCTATTATCTTCTTAAGGTCATTTTGAAGGTCAGTTTCTTCTGTTTCTTCTGTTTTGGGATGTTTAGGTCTTGCTGATATATGTTCTGCTGGAGCCATTTTTTTGTTGTTGATTGTATTTTTGCACTGGTGTCTACCAATCTCTTTCTCCACTTGGTGAGAGCAGTGTCTGTGTCTGAGGGAGGCTCTCTTGATCTGATGGATACTCTTGGTCCAGTGGGAGCTCTTAGTCTAATTGGTGCTGATGGACTCTGCTATGGGATGTTCTGTATGTTAAATGTGTGTCTCTGATTGATTAATAAATAAAACACTCATTGACCAGTAGCCAGGCAGGAAGTATAGGTGGGACAGGAGAGAGGAGAATTCTGGGAATTGGAAGGCTGAGACAGAGAGTCACTGCCAGCAGCCTCCATGACAAGTGAGATGTAAGGTACTGGAAAGCCATGAGCCACGTTTCAACTTACAGACTAATAGATATGGGTTAATTTGAGATATAGGAACTAGATAGTAAGAGTCCTGAGTCATTAGGCCAAACAGTTTAAATAATATCAGCGTCTGTGTGTTTATTTTATCAGTGGGCTACCTGACTGCCGGGGGTTGGTGGGAACCAGAGAGAAGTTCTCCAGCTACAGGAGTCTTTGTCTCAGGGAGCAGCTCTTAGTCCAATTGGCACTTGTTGTCTCTGTCTCAGGGAGTGGCTGTAATCTTTTCATGTGCATGGTTTGGGAGGGGTGGAGCTTGTGGATTACAGAGTCTCATGGGGGTGGGGGTGGTAGTCTGACCTGTCTGCAGTAGGTCTGCCTACCAACTGGCCTGAAACTGGGACTTCACTGCATGATGGTGTAGTGGCACAGGGTTGTGATCCTCAGCCCAAAGTGTAAGGGCTGTGGTGTTCAGGTATGAGGATAAAGACTCACCTCTTAGTCCAATAGGGTACTGGTGGGCTCTGTCTCAGGGAACAGAGTCTCAGAGGGTGTATGGGATTTGGGAGAGGTAGGGCTTGTGTTACAGGGTCTAATGGTGCATGGTGGTAGTCTGACCTTTCTGCAGGAGTTTAGCCTGCTGACTGGCCTGAAACTGGGAATGCAATGAGTGATGTTGTAGAGGCACAGGGTTGTGCCCTTGGGCCCCACCTAGACAAAGACTCACCTCTTAGTCTAATTAGGTGCTGGCTGTCTCAGTCTCAGGGGACTCTGTAACCTCCTTGTATCTTCATAGGCATGTCCTTCTTTAGTTTGGAAAAATTTTCTTTTTTAAATATATTTACTGTGTCTTTGAGTTGATTTTCTTCTCCTTCTATCCCTATTATTCTTAGGTTTGGCCTTTTCATGGTGTCCCAGAATTTCTGGACATTTTGTGTTCTGACGTTTTTGGTTCAGGGTTTACTTTGATTAACAAATCTATTTCCTCTGTCCTATCTTCCATACCAGTGATTCTCTCTTCCCTCACTTGTATTCTTTTGTTTATGCTTGCCTCTGTAGTTTCTGTTCATTTACTGAGATTTTCTATTTCAAGCATTCCCTCGTTTTATGTTCTTTTATTGCTTCTATTTCAATTTTTAGGTCCTGACTTTTCCTTCACATGTTTGATTGCTTTTTCTTGGCTTTCTTTAAGGGATTTATTGATTTTTTCCAATTGTTTGTATTTTCATTTTCTTTTAAGAAATTTTTTCTTTCCTCTTAAAAGACATCTATCCTCTTCATAAAGTTATTTTTAAGGTCGATTTCTTTGGCTTCTTCAATGTTGGGATGTTCAGCTCTTGTTGTAGAATAGTTAGGTTCTGGTGGTGCCTCATTGCTCTTTGTGCAGTTGTATGTCTTTTTGCATCTGCATCTTCCCATCTCTTCCTCTAATCAGTGCAAGAGTTGTCTGTGTCTGATGGTCACATCTTTAGTCTTGGATAAATGAGGGCAATTTTAAGCAGGGTTTCAGCAAGAAAGAAAAAAAGATGATATTCTGACCTTGTGCATAGAGCAATCTGGTAATATGATAGGATTTTTTCTAAGATGTATATACTGCATTTCTCTCACTTTTCCTTATACCCATATATCTTTTTGTCTATCCCTTTCTCTTTTCTCTCTGTGTGTGGCTCTGCCTACAATAGTATATTCTAAGTAAAAAATAAAGTCTTATATTACTATATTCTAAGACATGCAGAGTCTTGTTTATATGATTAGAGTTTCACGCACCCACTTGAACCAATCAAACCTTCTTTTCAAATGAACAGTGTGCACAGGATGGCCATTCAGGCTAAGTACTCAGTGTAAGTAATTTATTGTGGCCAGCATTCTTCAACAGCTCTAAATCATATTTCACACATAGTTATTTCATAGTTTATGTATTGGTGTCATACCCATGATTCTGCCTGTCCTGATGTGTATCTTTATAAATGAATTTGAACAGCTGTCAGAGACATGTACAGCCTATTAGTTTTTTTCAAGCAGTGATATGGTTCTGTTCACAGACAGCAGACAATATCAAAAATCTCAAATCTGTACAAAAGCTGTGAAGGACCAGAAGATGGTGGCTTAGTGTATCAATTGAAGCTGATGAAGGAGATACTGAAGCTTAAGTGGATATGTGAAAAGTACACATCTCTCTCATAAAACATAGACACATGTACACATACAGATAGACATAGAAACATACCATGGGTGACTGCACTCCTTCACTTCAACTCTAAAGGTTTCAAATGTGCAGCTACCAAAGCACCCATATCTGAATGAATAATGGCAAATAATCTATAATTTTCCTTGAATGAGCTATATAAAATATTAGAAATATTACAACAGTGTATATTTCATTACCACCACCAAAAAACACCTACTTTTGATGCTTGCTATCCAGGCATAGCATGCAGAATTGCTTTATGAAGTTTTTCAAAGGAGTGTCAGATACAGGTTTTGAGTTTAATTACCTCATCTCCTCAGTGGGAAAAGATTATCATTTTTTCTTTCTTTATATTACTAAGAAATTTTCTATTCATTTTATATACCTACCATTGATCATCCTCTCCTCCATTCTACCACAATTCAGCCTCCACCCACAATCCACCCCCCATTCTCACCTCCTCCAAGGCAAAGCCTCCCATGGGGAGTCATCAAAGCATGGTACATTCAGATGAGGCAGGTCTAAATCCCTCCTCCCTGCATCAAGTTTGCCCACGGTGTCCCACTATAGGCATTGGGTTCCAAAACGCCGGCTCATTGACCAGAGATAGATTCTGATCCCACTGTTTAGGGGCCTCCTAAACAATTCAAGCCAAACAACTGTCTTGCTTATGCAGAGGACCTAGTTTAGTTCTATGGGGGCTTCACAGCCATTGGTCCACAGTTCATGAGTTCCCACTAGTTTGGCTGGCCATCTCTGTATATTTCCCTATCATGATCTTGATGTCCCTTGCTCATAGAATACTGCCTGTATCATTGATGGGACTCCTGGAGCTCTACCTGGCCTCTAGCCATGAATTTCTGCATTTACTTTCTTCACTTACTGGATGAAGGCTCTATGATGAGAGTTAGGGTATTAATCAATCTGAGTAGGTCTATAGTCTAAGGTAGGATCATTCTTCTGGATTCCTGGGAACTTCTCTAACACTGTTTTCTCTTACCCCATAATGTCTCCCTCTATCAAGTCATGTCTTTCATTGCTCTCCCACTCAGGGACTGTGGCTTGTATTCTGGTTATCATTTTCTTTACACCTAGTATGCACTAATGAGTGAGTACATACCATGTTTGTCCTTATGAGTCTGAGTTACATCTCTCAGGATTATATTTTCTAGTTCTACACATTTGCCTGCAAATTTCATGATATCATTTATTTTAACTGCTGAGTAGTGCTCCATAGTGTATATATGTAATATTTTCTTTATCCATTCTTCAATTGAGGATCATCTAGCATCTAAGTTGTTTCCATGATCTGGTTATTACTAATAATGCTGCTATGAACATAGTTGAGCATGTGTCCTTGTGTTATGATTGAGCATCCCCTGGATATATGCTCAAGAGTGGTATAGCTGGGTCTTTAGGTATTTCAATTGCCAATTTTCTGAGAAACCACCATACTGATTTCCAAAGTGGCTGTACATGTTTGCATTCCCACCAAGAGTGGAGGCATGTTTTCCTTGCTCCACATCCTCTACAACATAAACTGTCTTCAGTGTTTTTGATCTTTGCCATCATGACAGCTCTAAAATGGTATCTCACAGTCACTTTGATTTGCATTTTCCTAATGACTAAGGATGTTGAGCAATTCCTTAGATGTCTTTCAGCCATTTGAGAGTCTTCTATTGAGAATTTTCTGTTTAGCTGATTTTTGTTATTTTATTGTCTAGTTTCTTGAATTCCTGATGTGTTTTGGAGATCAGCCCTCTGCCAGATGTGGGGTTCGTAAAGATTTTTTCCCATTCTGTAGGCTGTTGTTTGGTCTTACTGATCATGTCCTTTGCCTTACAAAAGCTTCTCAATTTCAAGAGGTCTCATCCATTAATTGATGCTCCCAGTGTCTGGTGTTATATTTTGAAAGTTCTCTCCTGTACCATTGCATTCAAGAATACTTTTATCAAATCTTTTATTAAGTTCAGTTTAACTGGATTTATGTTGAGGTCTTTGATTCACTTGAACTGAAGATTTTTGCATATGGACAGATATGGATCTATTTGCAGTCTTCTACATGTTGACATCCAGTTATTCTAGCACCATTTGTTGAAGATGCTTTCTTTTTTCCAGTGTACACTTTTGGCTTCTATGTCGAAAATCACATGTTCATAGGTGTGTGGATTAATGTCAGGGTCTTCAGTTTGGTTCCATTGGTCCAAGTGTCAGTTTTTATGCCAGTACCAAGTTGTTTTTATTACTGTAGCTCTATAGTAGAACTTGAAGTCAGGGATCGTGATGCCTTCAGAAGTTGTTTTATTGTACAGGATTTTTTTTTTAAATTTTATGTATTTTATTTTACAATACCATTCAATTCTACATATCAGCCACGAGTTCCCCTATTCTCCCCCTCCCACCCCCTCCCCTTACCCCCAGCCAACCCCCCATTCCCACCTCCTCCAGGGCAAATCCTCCCCTGAGGACTGCAATCAGCCTGGTATACTCAGTCCAGGAAGTCCCTTCCTCCCAGACTGAGCCATGTGTCCCTGCATATGTTCCAGGTTTCAGACAGCCAACTCATGCAATGAGCACAGGACTTGGTCCCACTGCCTAGTTGCCTCCCAAACTGATCAAGCCAATCAACTGTCACACCTATTCAGAGGGCCTGATCCAGCTGGGGGCCCTCAGCCTTTGGTTCATAGTTCATGTGTTTCCATTCATTTGGCTATTTTTTTCAATAATTGACTAAAACCGAAATTTATTATGAGCCACAGTCGTCCTAGGAACCTCCATGCTATATATATAGCCTCCATGGTTCTATGGGTTGTGGTCTGATTGTTCTTTATTTTATATCTAGAATCCACTTATGAGTGAGTACATACCATGACTGTCTTTCTGGGTTTGGGTTACCTCACTCAGGATGATTTTTTCTAGTTCCATCCATTTGCCTGCAAATTTCATGCTTTCATTGTTTTTCTCTGCTGAGTAGTACTCCATTGTGTATATGTACCACATTTTTTTTTTATCCATTCTTCTGTTGACGGGCATCTAGGTTGTTTCCAGGTTCTGGCTATTACAAATAGTGCTGCTGTGAACATAGCTGAGCATGTATCTTTATGGAATGAATCAACATTCCTTGGGTATATGCCCAAGAGTGGGATGGCTGGGTCTTGTGGTAGTTCGATTCCTAATTTTCTGAGAAACCGTCATACTGATTTCCACAGTGGTTGTACAAGTTTACATTCCCAACAGTGGAGGAGTGTCCTCTCCAACATTGACTGTCATTGGTGTTTTTGATCGTAGCCATTCTGACAGGTGTAAGGTGGTATCTCAGAGTCGTTTTGATTTGCATTTCTCTGATGATTAAGGATGTTGAGCATTTCTTTAAATGTCTTTCAGCCATTTGTGTTTCTTGTTTTGTGAATTCTCTGTTTAGCTCTTTAGCCCATTTTTTATTTGGACTGTTCAGTATTTTGATGTCTAGTTTCTTGAGTTCTTTATATACTGTGGAGATCAATCCTCTGTCAGATGTGGGGTTGGTGAAGATCTTTTCCCATTCTGTACAGGATTCTTTCGGCTATCCTGGGTTTTTTCTCCTTCCATATGAAGTTGAGTATTGTTCTTTCCAGGTCTGTGAAAAATTGTGTTTGTATTTTGATGGGAATTGCATTGAATCTGTAGAATGCTTTCGGTAATATTGCCATTTTTACTATGTTAATCTTACCTATCCATGATCATGGGAGATCTTTCTATTTTCTGATATCTTCTTTGATTTCTTTTTTAAGAGGCTTAAATTTCTTATCATACACGTCTTTCACTGGCTTAGTTAGATTTACCTCAAGGCATTTTATATTATTTATGGCTATTGTAAAGGTTGATGTTTCTCTGATTTCTTTCTCTGATCTTTTATCATTTGTATATAGGAGGGCTACTGATTTTTTTGAGTTACTCTTGTATCCTGCCATATTCCTGAAGGAGTTTATCAGCTGTAGAAGTTTCTGTAGAATAGTTTTTCTTTATTAAGAAAATGTTTTCTTTCATTTTATATACCAATCAAAGATCTCCCTCTTCCCTTCTTCACACCCCCAACATCCCCTTCCCAACCTACATTCCAATTCTTCCCCACAAGAAGGCAAGGCCTCCCATGGGTAGGCACATCCAGTAGATGCAAGTCCAAGGCCTTCCCTTGCCTCAAGGCTGCATGAGGTGTCTCATCATAAGTAGTGGGTTCCAAAATGCTCACTAATATACCAGGGATGGATTTTGAATCTACCCCCAGGGCCATTCCCCAGACCCCCAAGCATATCAAGTTACACATCTTTCTCACCATGCAGAGGGCCTAGTCCAGTCCCATGTGCACTCCACAGCCATTGATCCAACTTTGTATTTTTAATAAATATTTTTATTTTATAATTAATTTAACTTTACATATTAGCCACAGATTCCCCTGTCCAACCTCCTCCCATCCCCCAGCCTCCCCCAATCTACCTCTAATTCCCACCTCCTCCAAGGCAAGGTCTCACCTGGGGAGTCAGCCCAGTATGGTAGATTCAGTTGAGGCAGGTCCAGTCCCCTCCTCCCTGCACCAAGGCTGAGTAAAGTGTCTCAGCATAGGCCCTAGATTCCAAAAAGCCAGCTCATGCACCAAGGACAGGTCCCAGTCACACTGCCTGGAATACTGCTAAACATTTCAAGCTCATCAACTGTCTCGCTTATCCAGAGGGCCTGGTCCAGTTCTATTGGGGCTCCTCAGCTAGTGGTTCTCAGTTCATGTGTTTCTGCAAGTTTTTCTATTTTTCCCTGTGCTTTTTCCAATCATGATCTCGATATCTCTTGCTCATATAATTCCTCCTCTCTCTCTCCAATTGGAATCCTGGAGGTCCACCTGGGGTTTGGCTATGGATATCTGCATCTGCTTCCACTGGTCACTGGATGAGAGTTCTATCATGACAGTGTGTTTGGCCATCCGATCACCAGAGTAGGTCAGATCAGGCACTCTTTCCACCATTGCCAGTAGTCTATAGTGGAGGTATCTTCGTGGATTTCTGGGAACCTCTCTAGCACTCTGCTTCTTCTGATTCCCATGGGGTGTTCATTTATCACTATATCTCTTTTTTTGTTCTCCCACTCTGTTCCTGATCCAGCTGGGACCTTCAGCTCCCCTAAGCTCACTTTCCTCCAATACTTGCCCTCCATTACTCCCCTCACCCCCAGTTTGCTCATGAAGACCTCATCCATTTCTCTGTTGCTTGGTGATCCCTGTTTCTTTCTTAGGGTCCTCTTTACTAGGTAGCCTCCCTGGAGATGTGAGTTGCAGGTTGGTTATCCTTTGCTTTACATCTAGTATCCACTTATGAGTGAGTACATACCATGTTTGTCTTTCTGAGTCTGGGTTACCTCACTCAGGGTAATATTTTCTAGTTTTATCCATTTGCCTGCAAACCTCATGATGTCATTGTTTTTCTGTGTTGAGTAGTACTCCATTGTGTATATGTACCACATTTTATTTACCCATTCTTCAGTTGAAGGGTACCTAGGTTGTTTTCAGGTTCTGGCTATTACAAATAATGATACTATGGACATAGTTGAGCATGTATCCTTGTGGTATGATTGAACATTCCTTGGGTATATGCCCAAGAGTGGTATAGCTGGGTCTTGAGGGAGGTGGATTCCCAATTTTCTAAGAAAGCACCATATTAATTTCCAAAGTGGTTGTACAAGTTTGCATTCCCAACAACAGTAATGGAGTGTTCCCCTTTCTCTACATCCTGTCCAACATAAGTTGTCTTCAGTGTTTTGGATCTTCAGTGTTTTGAGCCTCTACACTAGAGATCCTCTCTTTCATCTCTTGTATTCTGTTGGTTATGCTTGCATCTGTGTCTCCTGTTCATTTACTCAGATCTTCTATTTCCAGCATTCTTTCTGTTTGTGTCTTCTTCACTGTTTCTATTTCCCTTTTCAGGTCTTGAACTGTTTCCCTCACTTGTTTAATTGCTTTTTCATGATTTTCTTTAAGGAATTTATTGATTTCTTCCAATTTTTTATTTGACTTTTCCTCTATTTCTTAATAGATTTCTTCCAATTTTTGTTTGTCTTTTTCTCAATTTCTTTATTGATTTCTTCCCCCTTTTTTTTAGTCCCAAGCTAGTTGATCCTGTGACTCTCTAATTCACTCTTGATCTTATCAGGGCTCTTGGTCCACTCAGAGGTGACAGATTCTGTGTTTCAGGAAGCCTCTTGGTCCAATGAGAGGTGGCAGATTCTACTCTTTTTTTTTTTGCATTCTTTTTTTTTTTGTAAATTTATTTTACAATATCATTTAGTTCAACATAATAGCCACAGAGTCCCCTGTTCTCCCACTCTCGCCCCCTTCCCCCTCCCCACACCCCACCCCCCATTCCCACCTCCTCCAGATGAAGGTCTCCCCCGAGGACCAGGATCGACCTGGTAGACTCAGTCCAGCCAGGTCCAGTCCCCCCCTCCCAGACCGAGCCAAACGTCCCTGCATAGGTCCCAGGATTCAAACAGCCAACTCATGCAACGAGCCCAGGACCCGGCACCAACACACAGCTGCCTCCCAAACAGATCAAGCCAAATGACTGTCTCACCCGTTCAGGGGGCCTGATCCAGTTGGGGGCCCCTCAGCCCTTGGTTCATAGATCCTGTGCTTCCATTCATTTGGTTATTTGTCCCGGTGCTTTATCCAACCTTGGCTTCAATAATTCTCGCTCATATAAACCCTCTTCTTTCTCACTAATTAGAATCCCAGTGCTCCACCAGGGGCCCAGCCGTGGATGTCTGCATCCAGATTCCTCAGACCTTCCTTGGATGGGGTTTATGGCACAACTAACAGGGTGTCTGGCCATCCCATCACCAGAGTAGGTCAGTTCCTGCTGTCTCTCGACCATTGCCAGCAGTCTTTTGTGGGGGTATCTTTGTGGATCTCCGTGGGCCTCCCTAGCTCTCTGCTTCCTCCCTTTCTCATGTGGTCTTCATTTAACATGGTCTCCTATTTCTTGTTCTCCCTCTCTTTTCTTGATCCAGCTAGGATCTCCCACTCTCTTTCCCTCGACCGTTGCCCTTCATTGTTCCCACTCATGACCAGGTTGTTCATGTAGATCTCATCCATTTCTCCATGTTTTTTTTGGGTCTCGTTTTCCAGGTAGCCTCACTGGTGATGTGAGTAGCAGTCCAGTCATCCTTGTTCCACATCTAGCATCTTCCTATGAGTGAGTACATACCATATTTGTCTTTCTGAGTCTGGGTCACCTCACTCAGGATGATTTTTTTCTAGATCGATCCATTTGCCTGCAAACCGTGTGATGTCATTGTTTTTCTCTGCTGAGTAGTATTCCATTGTGTATATGTGCCACAATTTATTTATCCATTCTTCAGTTGAAGGGCATCTAGGTTGTTTCCAGGTTTTGGCTATTACCAACAATGCTATGAACATAGCTGAGCAAGTGCTCTTGTGGTATGATTGAGCATTTCTTGGGTATATGCCCAAAAGTGGTATAGCTGGATCTTGGGGGAGATTGATTCCCAATTTTCTAAGAAAGCGCCATATTGATTTCCAAAGTGGTTGTACAAGCTTGCATTCCCACCAGCAGTGGAGGAGAGTTCCCCTAGTTCCACATCCTCTCCAGCATAAAGTGTCTTCAGTGTTTTTGATCTTAGCCACTCTGACAGGCGTAAGATGGTATCTCAGAGTTGTTTTGATTTGCATTTCCCTGATGATTAGGGATGTTGAGCAATTTCTTAAATGTCTTTCAGCCATTTGGGTTTCCTCTGTTGAGAATTCTCTGTTTAGTTCTGAAGCCCATTTCTCAATTGGACTGTTGGTTGTTTTGATGTCTAATTTCTTGAGTTCCTTATATATTCTGGATATCAGTCCTCTGTCACCTGTGGGGTTGGTGAAGATCTTTTCCCATTCAGTAGGCTGTTGCTTTGCCTTGTTGACCGTATCCTTTGCTCTACAAAAGCTTCTCAGTTTCAAGAGGTCCCATTGATTGATTGTTTGTCTCAGTGTCTGCGCTACTGGTGTTATATTTAGGAAGTGATCTCCTATGCCAATGCGTTCAAGACTACTTCCTACTTTCTCTTCTAGCAGGTTTAGAGTAGCTGGATTAATGTTGAGGTCTTTTATCCACTTGGACTTAAGTTTTGTGCACGGTGACAGATATGGATCTATTTGGAGCCTTCTACACGTTGATATCCAGTTATGCTAGCACCATTTGTTGAAGATGCTTTCTTTTTTCCATTGTATACTTTTGGCTTCTTTGTCAAAAATTATATGTCCATAGGTGTGTGGGTTAATGTCAGGGTCTTCAATTAGATTCCATTGGTCCACATGTCGGTTTTTATGCCAATACGAAGCTGTTTTTATTACTGTAGCTCTATAGTAGAGCTTGAAGTCAGGGATTGTGATGCCTCCAGAAGTTGTTTTATTGTACAGGTTTCTTTTAGCTATCCTGGGTTTTTTGTTTTTCCATATGAAGTTGAGTATTATTCTTTCCAGGTCTGTGAAGAATTGTGTTGGTATTTTGATGGGGATTGCATTGAATCTGTAGATTGCTTTTGGTAAGATTGCCATTTTTACTATGTTAACCCTGCCTATCCATGAGCATGGGAGATCTTTCCATTTTCTGACATCTTCTTCAATTTCTTTTTTCAGGGACTTAAAGTTCTTGTCATATAGGTCCTTCACTTGCTTGGTTAGTGTTACCCCAAGGTATTTTATGTCATTTTTGGCTATTGTAAAGGGTGATGTATCTATAATTGTCTTCTCAGCTTCTTTGTCCATTGTATATAGGAGGGCTACTGATTTTTTTTGAGTTGATCTTGTATCCTGCTAAGTTGCTGAAGGTGTTTATAAGCTTTATCAATTCCTGGGTGGAATCTTTGGGGTCACTCAAGTATACTATCATGTCATCTGCAAATAGGGAAAGCTTGACTTCTTCCTTTCCAATTTGTATCCCCTTAATCTCCTTATGTTGTCTTATTGCTCTGGCTAGAACTTCAAGTACTATATTGAATAAGTATGGGGAGAGTGGACAGCCTTGCCTCGTTCCTGATTTGAGTGGAATTGCTTTGAGTTTCTCTCCATTTAATTTGATGTTGGCTGTTGGTTTGCTATATATTGCCTTTATTATGTTTAGGTATGTTCCCTGTATTCCTGATCGCTCCAAGACTTTTATCATGAAGGGGTGTTGGATTTTGTCAAATGCCTTTTCTGCATCTAGTGAGATGATCATGTGGTTTTTTTTCTTTGAGTTTGTTTATATGGTGTATTACATTGATGGACTTTCGTATGTTGAACCACCCTTGCATCCCTGGGATGAAGCCTACTTGATCATGGTGGATAATTGTTCTGATGTGTTCTTGGAGTCTGTTTGCCAATATTTTATTGAGTATTTTTGCATCAATGTTCATGAGGGAGATCGTTCTGTAGTTCTCTTTCTTTGTTGTATCCTTGTTTGGTTTAGGAATCAGTGTAATTGTAGCCTCATAGAAGGAGTTTGGTAATGTTCCTTCTGTTTCTATTATGTGGAACAATTTAGAGAGTATTGGAATTAACTCTTCTTTGAAGAGCTGGTAGAATTCTGCGCTGAAACCATCTGGTCCTGGGCTTTTTTTGGTTGGGAGACTTTTAATGACTGTTTCTATTTCCTTAGGGGTTATTGAGCTATTTAAATAGTTTATCTGGCCTTGATTTAATTTAGGTATGTGGTACTTATCCAGAAAAATGTCCATTTCTTTTAGGTTTTCTAGTTTTGTGGAGTAGAGGTTTTCGAAAAATGACCTTATAATTCTCTGGATTTCCTCAATGTCTGTTGTTATGTCCCCCTTTTCATTTCTGATTTTGTTGATTTGGATTCTCTCTCTCTGTCTTTTGGTTAGTTTGGATAAGGGCTTGTCTATCTTGTTGATTTTCTCAAAGAACCAACTCTTTGTTTCATTAATTTTTTGTATTATTCTCTTAGTTTCTAATTTATTTATTTCACCTCTCACTTTGATAATTTCCTGGCGTCTCTTCTTCCTGGGAGACTTTGCTTCTTCTTGTTCTAGAGCTTTCAGGTGTGCTGTTAAGTCACTAGTGTGAGATTTCTCCAACTTCTTTATGTGGGCATTTAGTGCTATGAATTTCCCTCTTAGCACTGCTTTCATAGTGTCCCATAAATTTGGGTATGTGGTATCTTCATTTTCTTTTTTCTTTTTTTTTTTTTTTTTGGTTTTTCGAGACAGGGTTTCTCTGTGTAGCTTTGCGCCTTTCCTGGAACTCACTTTGGAGACCAGGCTGGCCTCGAACTCACAGAGATCCGCCTGGCTCTGCCTCCCAAGTGCTGGGATTAAAGGCGTGCGCCACCACTGCCCGGCGGTATCTTCATTTTCATTGATCTCTAGGAAGTCTTTAATTTCTTTCTTTATTTCTTCCTTAACCCATTGGTGATTCAGTTGAGCATTATTCAGTTTCCATGAGATTGTAGGTTTTCTGTAGTTTTTGTTGTTGTTGAAATCTAACTTTAAACCATGGTGGTCTGATAGAACACAGGAGGTTATTCTAATTGTTTTGTATCTGTTGAGATTTGCTTTGTGGCCAAGTATGTGGTCGATTTTAGAGAAAGTTCCATGGGGTGCTGAGAAGAATGTATATTCTTTCTTGTTAGGATGGAATGTTCTGTAGATATCTATTAGGTCCAATTGGGTCATGACATCAGATAAGTCCTTTATTTCTCTGTTAAGTTTCGATTTGGGAGATCTGTCCAGTGGTGAAAGTGGGGTGTTGAGATCTCCCACTATTAATGTGTGGGGTTTTATATGTGGTTTAAGCTTTAGTAATGTTTCTTTTCCATATGTGGGTGCCCTTGTGTTTGGGGCATAAATGTTCAGAATTGAAACTTCATCTTGGTGGATCTTTCCTGTGACGAGGATGTAATGTCCTTCTCGTTCTCTTTTGATTGATTTTAGTTTGAAGTCTCTTTTGTTGGATATCAGGATGGCTACCCCTGCTTGTTTCTTAAGACCATTTGATTGAAAAGTCTTTTCCCAGCCTTTTATTCTTAGGTAGTGTCTGTCTTTGAATTTGAGATGTGTTTCTTGTATGCAGCAGAAAGTTGGGTTCTGCTTTCGTATCCATTCTGTAAGTCTATGTCTTTTTATAGGTGAATTAAGTCCATTGATATTAAGGGATATTAATGACCAGTGATTCTTCATCCCTGTTATTTTTGGTGGTAGTGTGTGTGTACTTCCCTTCTTTGGGGTTTACTGTTGTGGCTTTATCTATTGCCTGTGTTTTCGAGTGTGTATCTGACTTCCTTCGGTTGGAATTTTCCTTCTAGTGCTTTCTGTAGGGCTGGGTTTGTGGATAGGTATTGTTTAAATCTGGCTTTGTCTTCGAATGTCTTGTTCCTTCCATCTATGATGATTGAAAGTTTTGCTGGGTATATTAGTCTGGGCTGACATCCATGGTCTCTTAGTGTCTGCATTACATATGTCCAGGTCCTTCTGGCTTTCAAAGTCTCCATTGAGAAATCGGGTGTTATTCTGATGGGTTTACCTTTATAGGTCACTTGGCCTTTTTCCTTGGCTGCTCTTAATATTCTTTCTTTATTCTGTACATTTAGTTGTTTAATTATTATGTGTCGAGGGGACTTTTTTTGGGGGTCTAGTCTGTTTGGTGTTCTATAGGCTTCTTGTATCTTCATAGGCATTTCCTTCTTTAAGTTGGGAAAATTTTCTTCTATAATTTTGTTGAATATATTTTCTGTGCCTTTGAGTTGGTATTCTTCACCTTCTTCTATCCCTATAATTCGTAGGTTTGGTCTTTTTATGGTGTCCCAGATTTCTTGGACATTTTGGTTCATGACTTTGTTGGCTTTAGTGTTTCCTTTGACTGATGGAACTATTTCTTCTACTGTATCTTCAATGCCAGAAATCCTCTCTTCCATCTCTTGCATTCTGTTGGTTATACTTGCATCCGAAGTTCCTGATCTTTTACTCAGGTTTTCTATTTCCAGCATTCCCTCTGTTTGTGTCTTTTTTATTTTTTCAATTTCCCTTTTCAGTTCTTGGACTGTTTCCTTTGTTTGTTTCATTGCTTTTTCATGATTTTCTTTCAGTGCTTTATTGTTTTCTTCCAGGACTTTAATGTTTTCTTCCAGGACTTTATTGTTTTCTTGGAGTGCTTTATTGTTTTCTTCTAATTTGTTTGCCCTTTCCTCTAGTTGTTTACAGCGTTCTTCCAATTTTCTTGTCTTTTCCTCTACACAAGCCTCTACCTTCTTCATGAAGTTACTCATAAGGCTACTTTCTTCTGCTTCTTCCAATTTTTGGTGTTCAGGTCTAGATGTTGGAGGCGAGCTAGGTTCTGGTGATGCTGTATTGCTCTTCATTTTGCTGTATGTCCTTCTGCCTTGACGTCTGCCCATCTCCTTGTGGTTCCTTCTTGGTCTTATCAGTGTACTTGTTTCACAAAGAGCTGACAGATTCAGGAAGACTCTCTCTCTTGTCCAAAAGGGAGTTCTCTTGTCCAACTCTTTGGTCCAGAAGGGAAGTCAGGGGCAGGCTCTGGTCCAGAATGGCAGTCGGGGACAGGCTGGGAGCTGTCTCTAAGTCTCAGGAAGTGGCTGGGGTCTTGGGCAGATGGGCGTGGGAGCAGGGCGCGGAGATTGCAGGGGCTTCCGGGGGGGCCGGAAAAGGGGATCCCTCCCGATGGGGCTAGAAGGGGAGCTGTCCGGTGGCCAGAACCTGGTGCCAAGTTGGGCAGGTCCTCCCGGAGTGGCTGGTGCCCAGGGATGGGGTCCGGGCTGGACCCAGGCACTCACCTCTGGGCCAGAAGGGAAGTTGGGGGAAGGCTGGGAGCAGGGGGCCGGTCTCTAAGTCTCAGGAAGTGGCTGGGGTCTCGGGCAGATGGGCGTGGGGGCAGGGCGTGGAGACTGCAGGGGCTGCCGGGGGGGGGGCTTGGAAAAGGGGATCCCTCCTGGTGGGGCTAGAAGGGGAGCTGCCCAGTGGCCAGAACCCGGCGCCAAGCTGGGCAGGCCTCCCCGGCGTGGCTGGTGTCCAGGGATTCTACTCTTTAGAAAGCCACTCTTGGTCTAATGAGGACTGGCAGATTCCCTGTCTCCTGAGGTTACTCTTGATCCAATGACAGCTCTTTGTCCAAGGAGAGCTCTCTCTCTCTCTCTCTCTCTCTCTCTCTCTCTCTCTCTCTCTCGGACCCATGAGAGATGGGGGTTGGTTTGCAAGCCTCAGGAAGTAGCTGGGGTCTGGGGTGGCTTTGTATGGGGGCAAGGCATATAGATTGCAGGGTCTGCTGGGGTGTCATGGTGAAGGGAGCCCTTCCCGGGAACTGGAGCTGAGTTGGGTGGGTCTTCCTGAGGGAATGGCTCGGGCCCAGGAATGGGTCCTAGGGGCAGGGCTTACTGGGTTTGAACAGAGCCACTCAGCTCTAGGCACAATGAGAGCTGGGGGGTTGGCTTCCAAGCCTCAGGAAGTGGCTTGGGTCTCTGGTGGATGGGTATGGGTGGAGGGCGTGTAGATTGCTGGGTCTGTTGGGGGGGGTCTTCCCACAGGAGCCCTGCCTGCTGGTTGTCAACTGCAGCAGAGCTGGATGCATGTTCCTGGGGCCTCTGATTTTCTATGACTGGTTTTATTCACTTTATGTAACTTTCTTTTTGTATACATTTCCCTACAGGCAACATAACTTTCTCCTAGTAAGTGATGGGAAAAAATTAATATATATGTATATATCTGTATACATATGCATGTATATAATAGATTTTCACACACATATATACATCAAAGTTTGCTAGATTATGTCTGTGTTTGGGTTCAGGCTAATAATGGCTATCTAAAAAGATTTCAGAAGTTTTTCTTCTTTATACAAGGAAAAATGCCTGGTACTAGAAACCAACTACCCAGAGGAAGTGAAGTCATGGATTTAAGGAAAATCTGATACTGTAACTTTACTAAACCAACATGATTCCTGAGAGTGTCCAGACATCCATCCAGTAGATAACAGCTGTCAATTATAAGACCAAACCACCAGATGACAACCTATCTGATAGAGGAGACTTATAGACAGGGCCTATGAGAAACATTGCCTATAAATCCTGACTGCTTCTCTCTATGGTTCTCATGTGTGACAGTTCCCCTCTAAAACAGTGGTGGGACTTGTTTCACAGCCTTATCAGGGTAATTCTCATTCTTTTCTTTGGGCACTGTAATTCCAGTGTATTGACAGAAGGATGACTTCTCTTTACACTGTGTTAATCAGGTAAATAAAACAACATAGCAGAAACTTAGTGTGGATAAATAAAATGTGGTACATATACACAATGGAATACTACTCAGCAGAGAAAAACAATGACATCATGAGGTTTGCATGCAAATGGATGGATGTAGAAAAAATCATCCTGAGTGAGGTAACCCAGACTCAGAAAGACAAACGTGGTATGTACTCACACATAGGAGGATATTAGATGTGGAACAAGGATGACTGGACTGCTAATCATATCACCAGGGAGGCTACCTGGAAAACAGTACCCCAAGAAAGACATGGGGGTCGCCCAATGACAGAGAAATGGCTGAGTTCTACATGAACAGCCTGGACATGAGTGGGAGTAATAAAGTGCGAGGTTTGATGGAAAGAGAGCTTGTGGGAGCGGGAGATCCCAGCTGGATCAAGAACAGAAAGGGAGAACAAGGAATAGGAGACCATGGTAAATGAAGATCACATGAGAATAGGAAGAAGCAAAGTGCTAGAGAGACCCACAGAAATCCACAAAGATACCCCCACAATAGACTGCTGGCAATGGTCGAGAGACAGCCAGAACTGACCTACTCTGGTGATGGGATGGCCAAATACCCTAATTGTCATGCTAGAAACCCTGTCCAATGACTGAGGGAACTGGATGCAGAGATCCATGGCTAGTCCCTGGGTAGAGCTCCGGGAGTCTAATTAGCGAGAAAGAGGAGGGTTTATATGAGTGAGAATTGTTGAGACCAAGGTTGGATAAAGCACAGGGACAAATAGCCAAACGAATGGAAACACATGAACTATGAACCAATGGATGAGGGGCCCCCAACTTGATCAGGCCCTCCGAAGAGGTGAGACAGTTGACTGGCTAAGTACATGAGTTGGCTGTTTGAAACCTGGGGCTTATGCAGGGATGTGTGGCTTGGCCTGGGAGGAGGGTACTGGAGCTGCCTGGACTAAGTCTACCAGGTTGATCTCAATCCTCAGGGGAGTCTTTGCTCTAGAGGAGATGGGATTGGAGGGTGGGATGTGGGGAAGGTGAGGGGGCCTGGAGGGGGGGAGAGCAATGGAATCCCATGGTTGATATGTAGAATTAAAGTATATTGTAAAATAAATAAAAATAATAAAATAAGAAAAATTAATAGAAGCCAGACTTTTCCATCTCCACTGAATATATGACTGCAATGTATGGAAGGTGCTTAAGACACATATCTGTACTTTGGCCCCACACTATTTCATCAGGTAACTCAAGATTCTTTCCTACCTGTAGCAGAATGCTCCTGACAATTCTTTTGCAAAAAAAAAAGATTGGAGTGTGTTGCAAATACATTTAATTTCTTTATACTCATGGACTTAGGTGGCTGTGTTTGCATCCTGTTAGCCATGTTAAAGATCTTCTAGTATCCACTTTGACACACTCAGCTTTTGGATTGTAAGACTGACTTATCTTGTCTGTTTCTAAGGACAGGTATTGACAGTGGAAATAATGCTACTGTTCACAACAGAGAGTTATAAATGTCAAAATATGATGTCCAACCAAATTTACATCTGCCATTTCTTATAACTTTAATGATTCAAGAGGAGAGAACACAGAAAAATACAGTAGAATACAATAATGAATTTTAACTTGGAATCCACCAAAAGCAAAAGATCTAAGTGTGAGTATGGAGATAGGTTCTTTATCAGTACAGGCTATTAGGGAAATTAGGAAATACTCTATCTGAACTGCCTACATCGGGTGTCTTCACAACAAGGGATGAAGTAGTTTCTGCTAATCTGCCTCATAAAAATCACTGAAAATGGATCTGATGGGATCAGTGTGAGATCTTCAGAAGCAGAGAAATTGAGGAGTGCAGTTTACCACTTCCCCTCAAGCAAAAGATGCATATGAGTCAATATAAGATAAATAAGTCTCTGATTGCCTGGATCTAATGTGTTTTTAGGACATGTTGTTATTTCTTGCTGATATTTCAGTGAATATAAGGGAATAAAACATCATAGAAAATGGTCAGGCATGATTGAGGGAGCTGGAGACATGACACAGAGCTTTTGTTGTCCAGTTCACTGAGGGGAAAAGGACTGTGTTCACTGTTGAGTTAAGAAAGGAATCAAAGCAGTGAGATCTCAGTACTGGTTTTGGTCTTTAGGTCTGTGTTGATCCCCAGCTTGAGACATGATCAAGAAAGAAAGACTGCAGGACAGAAATGATTTATGCATACAATACAAATAAATCTTTAGAATTTTTATTTTCCAATATACAACGAACTCTTATTAAAATAAAACAAGGTGAGTATTTTAAAGTGAGAATGGTGTTTCAGTGGATGTGACTAGTATGAACACAGGGTACCTTATTGTGCAGAATGCTATGGCTGTGAAGACGAACATGAATTTCCTGAATTGGGCACAGTGATTGCTCAGGTCTGAGCAAAAGAGTGGTCTCACAATATGGTGGATGTTTGTCACGGTTTTTATAATTTAACATTGACTCTTGCCACACTACACTGAATGAGCTGGATACTCAATACTCAAATCTCAAGAACATGGAAGAGATATGTCTTAGTCTTTATCATTTAAGGAGTCTCAAAGGCCACATTGACTTTAAGGATGAAACATCTTGTTAAATTGTAATTTTTTCTATCTGTACAGATGTGGCAGGAGGGTCCACTGGCAACATCTTCCTGGGAAAGTTCATGTCCTCTCAGTAATTACAACACCAGGTAGGTAGAGCTTTAAAAATCTTTCAGGGATGTTGACTTTTTACGTGAGTCCTGTTGGACAGTGGGTGTCCTAAATGATGTCATTTTTCCAACATCAATGGTTACATCAGTGAAATCACAAATAATGGACACTTTTGTGATGTTGTTCTGACAATATTTCAGTGAACTCACTCCCAGTCAGCATCACAGTTCACAAGTATAGGATGATGTTTGTTGGGAACATGGTCTCAAACTGTGATTCCTTGAGGGTTGTGTACAGACAACAGCTGCCATTTAACCAACAACCTAAAACCAAACTCAGTTTCTTCCTTCTCTCCCTTGGACTCTCTCTTTCTTCATTTTTCTTCTTCCTCCTTCCTGACTTCCTTTTTTCTTTTTGTACAACTTTTTTTAATTTTCTTGCTTCCTTCTTTCTCTCTTCTCCTTCCCTTTGACTATTCCTCCCTACCCTTCTTTTCTCTCTGTTTTCTCTGACTCTTTCCTTCTTTCTTTCTTTCTTTCTTTCTTTCTTTCTTTCTTTCTTTCTTTCTTTCTTTCTTTCTTTCTTTCTTTCTTTCCTTCCTTCCTTCCTTCCTTCCTTCCTTCCTTCCTTCCTTCCTTCCTTCCTTCCTTCTTTCTTTCTTTCTTTCTTTCTTTCTTTCTTTCTTTCTTTCTTTCTTTCTTTCTTTCTTCTTTAATTTCTTTTCAAAATGTTATAAAATATAATTACTTTCTATAACATGAATTAATTTGTAATTGTAAAATGTGCTTCTCCGGGGCTGGAGAGATAGCTCAGCGGTTAAGAGCACTGACTGCTCTTCCAGAGGTCCTGAGTTCAATTCCCAGGAACCACATGGTGGCTCACAACCATCTGTAATGAGATCTGGTGCCCTCTTCTGGCCTGCTTTCATATATGCTGTATACGTAATAAAAAATAAAATAAAATAAAATCTTTAAAAAATATGTGCTTCTCCGCATACATAAACACTGAATAGAATGTTGAAAATAAAAAAGGTTGTGATTAGTGGTGTGTAGGGTTCAATTTGCTCCACTTAAGCGGGTGCCACTCATTTTCCAACATTTGTGTTGACATTCACATACAATGTAAGGGCAGCCATTCCTCAGTCATCCACCAGCATGCTCAATGTTTCAATTTTTAGCCTTTTCTACTGCTGTGGGCTGGTCTGTATATCAAATCTGTTGCTCTGATTGGTCAATAAATAAAACACTGATTGGCCAGTGGCCAGGCAGGACGTAGGTGGGACAAGGAGAGAGGAGAATTCTGGGAAGCAGAAGGCTGAGGCAGAGAGACACTGCAGCCACGGCCAGAAGAAGCAGCATGTAAAGATGCCAGTAAGCCACTAGCCACATGGCAAGGTATAGATTTATAAAAATGGGTTAATTTAAGATATAAGAACAGTTAGCAAGAAACCTGCCATGGCCATACCGTTTGTAAACAATATAAGTATCTGTGTTTACTTGGTTGTGTCTGAGTGGCTGTGGGACTGGCGGGTGACAAAGATTTGTCCTGACTGTGGGCAAGGCAGGAAAAGTCTAGCTACATTCTACCTTCAGTTTGTTTTGATTTTCATTTGTTTGGTTTCTTTAGTATTTTCTCTGTTTCATTATATTACTCAGTAACAAGTTTCCTCAAGGAATTTAATTCTTAATGTTTTTATTGGTCCAACTTCTCTGCTTCCCCCATTTGATTGTCCTATATCCATTATTACTTCCTTCTTTTTCAAAACACATGTATTGTTTTGTCTTCCCAATTTCCCCCCACCCCAGGTGTTCTAATAGAGTCTTTCTTGATCCTGGACTCTAAAGATAATTACACACACACACACAATCACCACCACCACTACCACCACCACCACCACCACCACCACCAACAACAACAACAACAACAACTGGAAGCTATGAAATAATTTGGAAAAGTAGTGTGTGTCTTTCTGGCTTGGTTTATATCACTTAATGGAGTAGTTTCCATTGTGGGCTGCAGCCATTCCCTGTGGTGCAGTACAATGCCAGTGCAGGAAGACAGGGACACTGCAAGTATTGATAGGTCCTAGGGTCTCAGCTCATCTCCCAACTCTGCTTAAACCTATGCAGATCCTAGGCTTCATTGGCTATTCTGCCCCAATTCTTGATTATCCAGCTGACTGTCCTTCCATGGCTGCAGAGTGAGGAGCAACAGTGATCTCCCTGGGTAGCATGGTTCAGCCTGGTGCTAATTCAAACTGCTCTTGTCTGCTTCTGCAAGATGACCTTACCCAATTTAGAATGATTATTTTTACTAGTTAATTTTGTTCTTCTTATTAAGAATTTTTTAATTCATTTTATATATCAATCATAGATGGCCCTCTTCCCTCCCCTCCAGGGTTTCCCAGCAACCCACCCCCCTTTCCCTCCCTCAGGAAGGTAAGGCATCTCCTGGGGAGTAAGCAGAGCTTTGTACCTTGAGCAGCAGCAATTCCAAAACCCTCTCCCTGTATCAAGGCTGTGAAAGGTGTACCACCATAGGCAGTGGACTCCAAAAAGCCAGCTCCTTTATCCTGATCCTACTGCCAGGGGGACCCCTTAAGCAGATCAAGCTACATAACTGTCTGGTTCATGCAGAGTGCCTAGGGAAATCCTGTGGAAGCTCCACAGGAGTTGATTTTATGTGTCTGTATAGTATCTATGAGTTATAAACAATAAAAATATTGCTCTCCCTCCCTTCCTCCCTCTCTCCCTCCCTCCCTCTCTCCCTCCCTCCCTCCCTCCCTCCCTCCCTCTCTCTCTCTCTCTCTCTCTCTCTCTCTCTCTCTCTCTGTATTCCTTCTTCCCTTTCTATTTTCTTAAGACAGGGTCTCTCTACAGAGAGCTGGCTCACATGGACATCTCTACATCAGTCAAATGTACATAGAACTTTCAGATATACATGGGTTTCTCCTGAAAAATGGGATTAAAGGTGTGCAACCCAACATCATCATCATAACAGTTTTTATAATGAATGTTTTATTAACTTAACATAATTCTGTTTGTATGACTGAATTACTCAATATAATACTCTCTTTGCATTCATTCTAATACAAACAATATTGTGTTGTCACAATAAGAGATAGAAGGCAAAATATATTATATACATATACATAATATCACAACACAATATGATTATATGTATTTGTATATTTATATGTACATATAAATTAACACACACTTATATATCATATTTTATTTTATTTTGTTTGGGTTTAGTTTCATGCTTATAATATCTCTTTAAAAGAACTTGGAAATGTGTCTTCTTTAGCCAAGGAAAAGATGCATTGTACAGAAACCCTAGAAAACTACAAAGAAATATTAAGTTCAGGGATCTTAGAGGAAAATCTTCTAAGGACATTTTACTAAATCAGCAACATTCTTAAAAACATCATAAACATTTATTCTTATAACCACAGATGAGTACAGGTCTTACCCCTCATCAGAGAAGTGTGGTTTGCAATAGATAGAAACATTAGAGAGAGCTTCAACAGACCAAAATGCTGAGAACAAGGGATCATGTGGTACTTAGCATCAAATGATACCTCTAAACACAACTACACCTACAGCTAAGGAAGAATAGTGGGAGAGAGGTTAGAAAGATTGCAAGAACCAAAGCAACAGGAAATTTGTGCTAATAATACAGCCCCTAAAATTGACACAGGAGCTACACCCACTAAATGTCATCTATGTGGCTATCTAAACAAGACCTGAACCAGGATGATACTGATAGACATGCTAACATGGAAGGATTGAATCTATTGAGTCCTCAACCATACACAGAGAACTAGAGACAACCAAGGAATACTAACATTGGGAGAAATAGGCTTCCCTCTGTGAACTTCTTAAGTGGTTATTCAAAGCAATACCAAGTGATCTGCACTGAAATATTATACATAAAAGTAACACTCTAATGGACAAATCATGCTGTATTTGTATATTAAAACCTGTGAGTGTATGTGTGTGTGACATGTGTGCAATAACAACTAAAGAAAGACAAGACATGAATTTGACAAATATTTAGGAAACACATGGGGAATGTTTTATGGAGAAAAGAAAATAGGAAACTAATATAATTATAGGCATATTTCAAAAAAAGAAAAATAATTTTGAAAAACAAGTTTGTTTCATGAAAATGTCCCTACTCTTTAATTTTTCATGCTATTATTATAAAATTCATTTGTTTTACATTATACTAAACATTCTAATAATCTCTTCCCTCATTAGATATTGTTTTCCATTGTTACTATGTTCCTCTGATCAGTACTCTAAAGTGGAGCAGTTTGTGTATTGGAAATTTAAAAAACTGAGAATAATCAAGAATGATTTCAATATCTTGTAGCATTTAGGGGTTTATGAGCTATAGGTGATAAGTCCTATTGTAGAAGCTACCATATTGTTGGGTCATTGTAGATGGAGAAATCAAATTGGAACCTTAAACGCTACAAGATATTTTGTATAGTTCTAGTAGTAATTATAAATATTATCCAGGTATGAACCCTGAGTATTATAACAACTACAAGCCTGTTGTAATATCGTGATGAATGTTATGAAAGCAACTGACTACTACAGGATTGAATAGAAGGCCAACTTCACAAGTTGCAACCATGCCAAGCATCATTATTAGGGACAAGGCCGTATGGATTGGAAGTTACATAGACGCTAGGGAAGTACTTAATACTATTATTCTACTAAAAGAACATAGCAATAAACTGTCCCTAAACTCTTATTTTTATAGTGTCTGGTTGGTCTGTCCTTCATCTTCAGTCACAGAAGCTTCTTTTTGCAGTCTATGGTGAGTAACAATGAGGCCCACAATCATCTGAGGTGCCGAGAATAAGGTACTATGAAGGTCCCAGTTCAGAAAAGGTCATCTATGTCACATGTCTTCCTCCCAAGACTCAGGGATCATCAGAAAAAAATGTAAGAACCATAGTTTGTAAGTGAATCTAAGGAAACGGTACTTTCACATGTGAGTTTACTTGCTATGACAGTATAACCCAAACCTTCAAAAGATCAAGCTAGACAAAATCCCATCATAGTGGAACTGGTCAGGAAGTCCATCTTGTACCTGAAGAGCTTCTGCTCACAGATGGCTTCTGGGAGAGAAAGTGTAAGTTTCCCCTCAGCCTTTGATCTTTGTGAAACAGGTTAACCATTCTTTCATAGATGCCTCTGCTCTAGGCACTTAACAGCACCACTAAGTAGACACTCCTTGTCCTTATTTTCTAATTTTTAATAAATTCATTTAGTTATTTTATATCCCTGGTTTCCCCTACCTCCAAACTTCCCATGCCCTCCACCCTCTGGGTTCCCTAACTGAGACTCCACTCTACATACATTTCTGTTTATGACAGGGCATGTCTGCCATGATTATCAACTAACCATGGCATATCTAGTTCCATGAGACTAAGCACATCCCTATGTATTAAGGCTGGATAAGGTGACCTAGTAGGAGGATTAGGATACAAATAGCTAGTAATATAGTTGGAGACAGCTCCTTCTCTTGAAAACTGGAGGGAATAGTCATGAAGGAAAAGAAGGAATTGTTTTTTATTTTGCTCTCTATTTGAAGACTGTTTTTTTAAAATTATTTATTTTTATGACTAATTATACTCAATTTTCTTCCTTTATCATGTAAGTATATTTTCAAGTATTCTTTACCTTTCAAAGAGTTTCTCTTTCAGAGGTTTTTTTGCATGCCTGTAGCAATTTTTTTATTGTATGAGCCAGGCCTTAAATGGCCATTCCCCCCACTCCCCTACAATCAATCAGACAGGAAATGTCAGTCCTAAGCAGCAAGTTCTCCAAGGTAAGTAGACTGGTTGTTACATTGATCTCTCCTTCTTAAAAAAGATTAATAAATTTATTATATATACAGTATTCTGTGCTCATGTATGCCTGCAGGTAAGAAGAGGGCACCAGATCTCATTATAGATGACTGTAGGCCACAAGTGGTTGCTGGGAAATGAACTCAGGGCCTCTGGAAGAGGAGATGGTGCACTTAAACTCTCAGCCATCTCTCCAGCCCCTGCATTGATCTCTTTAATCCAGGTTTAAAAAAACAGGCAGAACGCACATTAAGATACCCATCTAACTCAAGGTGCATTACCGCTGGCTAGGAGTTCCAACTAAACTTCCAGTATCTTAGAATGTAAGTGATATTTTCATAATGATGCATCACTACAGTTGAATGTACTCGTAACTGCACACATTGTCTTCAGTCCCTGCTGTTTGGAATGCAAGCTTTCTGACTATCCCACCTGGAATCTCAACTTCTGATGGGAAAGAAGAGTCATTGTACACTTTTGTCCTGCCCCTCTGTGATGCTCACTATTCACTTAAAAGTTTTTCTAACTTATGGATGGAATCAAATATTTTTAGAGGTGATGTCATCTCCCTCTGCGTAACTGTCATTGTCCCTTCCAGTGACATGATCCTGTCATCCTCTTGGGGGATGATCTCAGAGAACATTCAGCCTTCATCCTTGGGGGTTGCCATCAACTTTGTAGCTATATGAAAGTTGTAGGTCCCATTAACCACAGAGTCCCCATCCAGCAGCCAGCTTCACAGATGCATCCTATCTGCACAGGTGAGTTGCTTTCCTTCAGACACCCAGTATGCAGAGGACATGACAGTCTGGAAGTTGGACGAGAGCACTGCACCTCTGAACTGATCCTCCTCTTTCAGGAAACAGCTGCTGCACAGGATGAATGCTCATAGTGGGAGGACCCTCTCAAGACCTGAACACATCATGGTTTGATGGAGGCTGCAGGTGAGAGACAATAACCTGGATTCCTACTTTGTGTGTTATTTTCTAACAGATGACAGTGGATTTGTTCCCAGTAATGTGGGGTCCTGGTGACTAAAAACATTTATGACTACTTCTCAAAATTCACCTGCACTTTGTTTTCTTTTACGAATTCAGGACCCTGCTCACTGGGCTGGTAAAATAGCTCCTAAATTTAGTTGGTCACAAGAACCATTTGAGAGGTGTTTGGTGGCCTCTGCATACTTATACCTTAAATTCTGCTTCCCATGGGTGCTTTATATGAATGCAGAATATTTTCCCCTTTTGTAAATTGCTGTGTATTGTGGCATAATGAGAAGTTATCATTCTTTTAGCTGTCTTCTTCTCAACTGTGAAATGATGAGCATGTGACAAACCAGTTTCAATAATCAAATTTCAGGTCTGTTGGCCTTCAAGTCGCTGAATAAATTCAACCTCATGTAATACATGAATAAGTGCATTCATTGGATCCTGTTTTAAAAACTTTCACAAGTTATCTGATATTTCCTGTTTTTAGAATTGATTAAGTATTATAGAGTCATATTTTAAATTAATTACAATAAATTAAAAGATTAGAAAATAATTTTGAAAACACTTAGAGGCAGAGATAAGCAAATATATGTACACAAAGAATTATCATTTCCATTACATGTGAATGTGCAGACAAAGGAAAATTCAAATGTTTTCTTTGCTGGTGTCTGATGGTCACTAACCTTTTTTCTTGTTTTTTATTATTCTCTATATTTTGCATTCTCCACTTTGATTGCTCTTTTATTATTCTCTTTTACATTTTCTCATTTTTCAACTTTGGAGAAGTTTCTATAATATATCTTGGTCATTTTCACACCTCCCCCACTTCTCCCAAATTTACCATCTTCCTCTGCCTACCTACCTTTGTGTCTTTTAGAGTTTTTAACCCGTAAAGTGGAATTTGTGCTGCCCTATGCTCTTGGGTGTGAGACCATCCACTGGAGCACAGCTGATTTATTGGGGCCACCTTTTAAAGGAAACTGACTACCCTTTTCCTAGTAGCTATCAGTTGTTAATAGTATCTAACATTGTTTGACATGCTAAGAAGAAGGTATTACAACTTATGTAACAAGTGCTCTTTGGACCTGTTGTGCAGGTACCCAGGACCATGACAGAATGACCTCCAGAGACCTGGCTGTGGGGATCTTCTTCATGTCTCAGACTGCACTGGGAATGCTGGGGAACTCAGCCTTGCTTTGCTGTTTTATCATTGCCGACTTCTCTGGAATCAGGGCAAAGCCCACAGACCTGATTGTCAAACACCTGACCTGGGCCAACTTCATTGTTCTCTTCAAAGGAATCCCACAGACCACTGCTGCTTTTAGTCAGACTTACTATGTAGATTATGTTTCATGTAAAGTTACCTTATATTTTCATAGAGTTGGCAGAGGAGTATCCCTTGTCTCCACATCCCTTCTGAGTGTCTTTCAGGCCATCACCATCAGTCCCAGTAATTCCAAGTGGGCACAGCTGAAGAACAGAGCCCCCGGGATCATTGGCCCTTCCCTAGGCTTGTGCTGGGCCCTCCAGATGTTGATATATGCCTTCATTCCGGTGTATATAACTGACATAAGGGGTAGGAGAAATGTTACTGCTTTAAAATTTCACGAATTTTATGCTGTTGAGAATCCTGCAAGACCAATCAAAACACTTACTGTAATCCTATTGACATCCAATGATGTCATGTTTTTGGGACTGATGATGTGGGCCAGTGGCTACATGGTGTTTATCTTGCTCAAACACAAGCAGAGGGTCAAACACATCCACAGATGTCTGTCTCCTAGGTCATCCCCTGAGACCAGAGCCACTCAAAGAATCCTCACTTTAGTGAGCAGCTTTGTGCTCTTCTATGTAATGTCTATTGTCTTTACATCTTATCTGTCTGTCCTGGAAGGAACCAATTGGTGGGTGTCTAATGCAGGTGTAGCCATGGCTGCATGCTTCCCAGCATTCTGCCCTTTTCTGCTCCTCAGACACCACACCTACATTTTCAGTCTCTGCTGTCCCAGTTCTTACCAGACAACATTCTGTGCATGTGTTGTTAGGGAGCTCTAAAAGCTGTGCTGTCTGCATCCCCTTTCCTTGTCTCAGGGGTTAGAAGAATCCTCATTCAGAGGACTTGGGTTCAATTCCAGCAATCAGATGGGACTCAGAACTGTGAAACTACAGTTCCAGGGGAACTATTCAACTGGATGTGTGGCCAGCAAGAGTCAGTTAACTCTTTTACCTCTGTCTCTTCAGTGTTGCCATGATAGGTAGTTGTATCCTGGATGTTCAAAGTGTTTAAAGTTTTGTTTCATGAGTTCTCACATGCACATATTCTTTGATTTTATCCACCCATGATTATTATTTATAAACCCCTCTAGACTCCTTCTTCACCCCAACCAATATGTGTCCTACTTTTATGTCTTTATTTTTAATGCCCCATAGGGTTTAACTGAAGCTTCTTCGATGAACCTGAGTGTATGATTATTTATTTATATAAGTGCAGTTTACTGATCCCTATATTATTGAGCGATATGACTCCTTCTTCCAACAAGCAGGAAGTGTCTTCAGTTCTCCTGATATGGCTGTAATCTTGTGAGTCACACCTCCATCCATGATGGCATGTCTATAAGGATGATTTTGTGCAGGTAACCACAGCTGCTCCAAATGCATGAGTGCATGGCATTTCCAAGAGAAAGCAGTTCACTGCAGGGTATCCTTCTTCATCTTAATTTTTAAACCATTTGATTGTTTCATACATTTACGTAGGATGTCTTCGTTATTTCATCTCTCCATTCTACCCTTTCATCTTACTCCATGTCTGAGTGAAAGTGTTCTTCTCAATACATCTCCCTCCTACTTTTGTGTCCTGCTTTGTGTTGGCTCACAGTGTTTAATTGGATTTTTACAGAACATTGGTTGGTGGTTATGTACTTGGAGCAGGGGCAAATTTTTAGTGGCTTCATCATTGAGAAAGCACATCTTCCCGCACTCCCTTGAACTGTGAAGGTGAATCATCCCTCAGAGAAGACCAGATCCTTGCAGGAAACTCTCTCATCCATGATGAAATATTGAGGTACCCAGTCAGAGAAAGACATATGCTCTATGTTCTCTCTCGTATGAGGACACTTCCTTTGAGTCCTCATATTTGCCTGTTTAACTTGGTGAATTTGTGAAATCCATGGAGCTAGAAACATATCATGAAGGTGGAAATTGCCTTTAAGGAGCAGGCATAATAAAACATAGGTGATACGAAAATTGTAATGTGGAAATGTGGGGTGTAAAAGTTTATGCAATGATGGAGTTTGCAGTTTGTACAAATATAAATATTAGGAGGCAGTTTGTTCCCATGTCAAGTTAGCAAAACAATTGCTCTAATTCCTTAAGGGCTTAAGACCCCCTTTCTTCATGATAGGGAAACCTACAGAATCAACCCAACAAAACTAGTGGGAACTCATATAATTTAGAACAACACCCATGGAGCCTCTACAGGACTAGTCTAGGACTTCTGCATAAGCTATACAGTGATGTAGCTTGATCTGCGTAAAGGGTGCTCTGGCAGTACCATCAGGATCCATCCCTGGTACAAGAGCTGGCTTTTGGAATCCATTATCTATGATGGAACACCGAACACAGCCTTAAATCTGCCTCTGCTGAATGTACCAGGCTCTGCTGATTCCCAATGAAAGAACTTACCTTCTTGTAGGAGTGAATGGGGGGTGGGAGGATGTGAGAAGGCTGGAGGGGTGGGAGGAGAGAAGAATGGGGTAAGTGATTTGTATGTGAAATGAATAATAAAGTTTCTTAATAAATAAAAAAGACTCCCTATCTTAAGAATTTTATTTTTAAAATATTTATTTATTAATTATACACACAGTTTTCTGCCTGCATGTATGCCTACATGACCGAAGAGTGCACTAGATCTCATCACAGGTGGTTGTAAGCTTCCATGTGTTGCTAGGATTAGCACTCAGGATCTCTGGAAGAACAGCCAGTGCTTTTTAACCACTGAGCCATCTCTCCAACTATTAAATCATGAGTTTTTGAGAGAGCCTAAAGCACCATGAATTTCTTCCTGTGGACCTGCATTAAAGAACAAATACAGGGGGTGATTTCCTTCATAACAGTCATGCCACAATGTACTGATGGGTATAATTCCTTCTCTTCCTTTTTTCCCTCCTCTTCCTTTTTTTCCTCCTCCTCCTTTTTCTTCTCCTCCTATTCCTGTTCCTCCTTCTCCTTCTTTTTCCTCTTCTTCTTTAGTCAAGATAAAGGAATCCAGGCTCTAAAGCGTCCGTGGGTTGTATTACTTTGTTGGTTCTTCTTCATTTTCATTTCTGATTTTGTTATTTTGGATGTTCTCTCTGCTTTTTGGTTAGTTTGCATAAGGGTTTGTCTATCGTCTTGATTTTCTCAAAGAACCAACTCTGTTTCATTGATTCTTTGTATAGTTCTCTTTCTTTCTATTTTATTGATATTAGCCTTCAATTTGTTTATTTCCTGGTGTGTATTCCTCCTCGGTGATTTTACTTATTTTTGTTCTAGAGCTTTCTGGTGTGCTGTTAAGTTGCTAGTGTGAGAATTCTCAATCTTCTTTTTCTGGGCATTCAGTGCTATGATTGTGCCCCATGGTATTGGATATGTTGTGCATTAATTTTCATTGAATTCTAGGAAGTCTTCAATTTCTTACTTATTTCTTTCTTGTCCCAGTGGTGACTCAATTGAGCATTATTCAGTTACCATAAGCTTTTAGGCTTTCTGTAATTTTTTGTTGTTGTTGAATTATAACTTTAAGCAATGGTGATCTGATAAAATCCAGGAGGTTATTCCAATTTTTTGGATCTGTTGAGATTTGTTTTGTGACCAATTATGTAGTCAGTTTTAGAGAATGTTCTATGGAATCCTGAGAAGAAGGTATATTCTTTTGTGTTAGGATGAAGTGTTCTATAGATACCTATTAAGTCCTTTTTAGTCATAATGTCTGTTAGTTCCCTTATTTTTCTGTTGTTACTTTCTGGCAGACATATCCATTAATGAGAGTCAGGTATCGAAGCTTCCCACTACTAGTGTGTGGGATTTGATATTCGATGTAAGCTTTAGTAACATTTCTTTTCACATGTGTGGGTGCCCTTGTATTTGGGGTATAAATGTTCAGAATTAAGACTTCATCTTGTTTTATTTTTCCTGTGTTGTATGTGTAATGTCTTTCCTGAACACTTTTGATTGATTTTAGTTTGAAGTCTATTTTGTTAGATATTAGGATATTTACACCAGCTTGCTTCTTAAGTCCATTTGATTGGAAAAAAATTCCCAACCTTTTTCTTTGAGGTAGTGTTTGTCTTTGAAGTTGAGGTGTGTTTCTTGTGTGCAGCAGAAGGATGGATCCTATTTTCATATACGTTCTGTTACCCTGTGTCTTGTTGTCGGTGAATTGAGTCCATTGATATCAAGCAATATTAATGACCAGTGACTGATAATTCCTGTTGTTTTTTGGTGATAATGTGTGTGTTTTTCCATTCTTTGGGACTCCTGATGTGGGGTGTTCTATTGCCCATGTTTTGTTGGGTGCATCTAACTTCCTTAGGTTGGATATTTCATTCTAGTGCTTTCTGTAGGATTGCATTTGTGGAGAGGTATTGTTAAATCTGTTTTTTTCCTTGAATTGTCATGTGTACTCCATCTTTGGTGATTGAAAGTTTTGATGGGTATAGTAGTCAATGCTGGTATCTATGCTATCTTTTTTTTTTTTAAAAAAAAAGTTTTTTTATTAAGAGATTTTCTATTCATTTTACATACCAACCACAGATTCCCCTGTCCTTCCTCCTGTTGCCCTCCAGCTTTTCTCTCAAGCCACCTCCCACTCCAACCTCCTTATAGGCAAGGTCTCCCATGGAGGGTCAGGAGAGCCTAGTACATTTAGTTGAGGCAGCTCCAAGCCCCTCCTTCCTGCTGCAAGGCTGCACAAAGTGTCCCACCATAGGTACTAGGTCCCAAAAGCAAGGTCATGCACTAGGGATAGGTTTTAATCCCACTGCCTTGGGGCCCCCTATGCAGCTCAAGCCAAACAACTGTCTCAACTATCCAGAGGGCCCTGTCCAGTATTTTGGGCTATCCTAAGCTATTAGTCCACTAGTTTATGCCTTTCCACTAGGTCTGATAGTTGTCTCTGTACTTTTTTCAGTCATGGCTTTGATATCTTTTGCTCAAAGGATCCCTCCTCTCCCCCATCCCCTGGACTCCTGGAACTCCGCCTGGGACCCGGCCTTGGATCTCTGCATCTGTCTCTATCAGTCACTACATGAGTCTATGATGACAGTTAGGGTATGCAGCTATCCCATCACCAGAGTAGGTCAGCTCAGGCTATCTCTCCACCATTGCCAGTAGTCTACGGTGGAGTCATCTTTGGGGATTCCTGGGACTCCCCCCTCAAGCATTCTGTTTCTCCTTATTTCCATGGTGTCTTCCTTTATCATGTTATCTCTTTCCTTGTTCTCCCACTCTGTTACCTTTCCAGCTGGAACCTCCTGCTCCCCTAGGCTCTCATCCCCCTCACTTGCCCTCCATTACCCTTCTCTCACTCCCCCCGAGTTTGCTCATGTAGATTTCATCCATTTCTCCATCACTGGGTGATCCTTGTATCCTTACTAGGGTCTTCCTTACTTACTAGCCTCCCTGGAGCTGTGGGTTACAATCTGCTTATCCTTTGTCTTACATCTAGTATCCTCCTATGAGTGAGTACATACCATGTTTGTCCTTCTGAGTCTGGGTTACCTCACTCAGGATGATATTTTTCTACTTCCATCCATTTGCCTGCAAACCTCATGATGCCATTGTTTTCTCTGCTGAGTAGTACTCAATTGCATGTATGTACCACATTTTCTTTATCCATTCTTCAGTTGAGGGGCATCTAGGTTGTTTCCAGGTTCTTGCTATTGCAAATAACACTGCTATGATCATAGCTGAGCTTGTTTTCTTGTGGTATGATTGAGCATTCCTTAGGTATATGCCCAAGAGTGCTATAGCTGGGTCTTGAGAAAGACTGATTCCTAATTTTTTGAGAAGCCACCCTACTGATTTCCAGAGTGGCTGTACCAGTTTGTACTCCCACCAACAGTGGAGGAGTGTTCCACTTGTTCCACATCCTCTCTAATATAAGTTGTCTTCAGTGTTTTTGATCATAGACATTATGTCAGGTGTAAGATAATATCTCAGAGTCATTTTGATTTGCATTTCCCTGATGACTAAGGATCTTGAGTGATTCCTTATTTCTTTTGGTCATTTGAGCTTCTTCTTTTGAGAATTCTCTTTTTAGCTCTGTAGATTATTTTTAATTGGAGTGCTAGGTATTTTGATGTCTAATTTCTTGAGTTCTTTATATATTCTGTATATCAGCCCTCTGTCTGATGTGGGGATGGTGAAAATCTTTTCTCACTCTGTAGGCTGTCATTTTGTCTTATTGACTGTGTCCTTTGCCCTACAAAATCTTCTCCATTTTAAGAGATCCAATTTATTAATTGTTGCTGTCAGTGTCTGTTCCACTGGTGTTACGTTTAGGAAGTGATCTCTAGTGCCAATGCATTCAAGACTACTTCCTACTTTGTCTTCTATCAAGTTCAGAGTAACTGGATTGATCTTCAGATTTTAATCCACTTTGACTTAAGTTTTGTGCATGGTGACAAATATGGATCTATTTGCAGTCTTCTACATGTTGACATCTAGTTATACAAGCACCATTTTTTGAATATGCTTTCTTTTTCTATTGTGTAGTTTGGGGTCTTTGTCAAAAGTTAGGTGTTCATGTGTGTGGGTTAATATCAGGGTCTTCAATTAGACTCCATTGGTCTACATGTCAGTTTTTATGCCAGTACTTAGCTCTTTACCATTGTTGTAGATCTATAGTAGAGCTTGAAGTCAGGGGTTGTGATACTTCCAGAGGTTGCTTTATTGTACAAGATTCTTTTAGCTATCCTGGGTTTTCCATATGAAGTTGAATGTTGTTCTTTCCAGGTCTGTGAAGAATTGTGTTGGGATTTTGATGGGGATTGCACTGAATCTGTAGATTGCTTTTGGTAGGATTGCCATTTTTACTATGTTAATTCTACCTATCCATGAATATGGGAGATCTTTCTATTTTCTGATATCTTCTTCAATTTCCTTCTTCAGAGACTTAAAGTTCTTGTCATACAGGTTTTTCACTTGCTTAGATAGAGTTACCCCAAGGTATTTTATATTATTTGTGGCTATTGTAAAGGGTGATGTTTCTCTTATTTCTTCTCAGCCCTTTTATCATTTGTATATAGGAGGTCTACTGGTTTTTTTCTAAGTTAATCTTCTATCCTGCCATCTTACTGAAGGAGTTTATCAGTTCCCTGTAGAATTTTTGGAGTCACTTATATATACTATCATATCATCTACAACTAGTGAATGTTTGACTTCTTCCTTTCCAATTTGTATCCCCTTGATCTCCTTTTGTTGTCTTATTGCCCTAGCTAGAACTTCAAGTACCATATTGAATAAATATGGGGAGAGTGGACATCCTTGTCTGGTTCCTGATTTTGTTGGATATGGTTTGTGTTTCTCTCCATTTAATTTGATGTTGGCTGTCAGCCTGCTGTGAATCGACTTTATTATGTTTATATTTGTTTCTTGTATTTCTGATCTCTCTAGGACCTTTATCATGAAGGGGTGTTGGATTTTGACAAAGACTTTTTCAGCATCTAATGAGATGATCATGTGGTTTTTTCTTCAGTTTGTTTATATGATATATTACATTGACAGATTTTCATATGTTGAACCAAACTTGCATCCCAGGGATGAAGCCTACTTGAACATGGTGGATAATTTTTTTGATGTGTTTTTGGATTTAGTTTGTCAATATTTCATTGAGTATTTTTGCATGAATATTCATGAGAGAGTCTATAATTATCTTTTTTTGTTGAATCTTTGTGTGATTTGGGTATCAGGGTAACAGTAGTGTCATAAAAAGAGTTCAGTAATCTTCCTTCTGTTTGTATTGTGTGGAAAATTTTGTGTGTGTGTGTGGAAAATTTGACGAGTGGTGGAATTAGCTCTTCTTTAAAATTCTGGTAGAATTCTGCACTGAAACTATCTGGTCCTGGGCTTTTTTTGGTTGGGAGGCTCTTAATGACTGTTTCTATTTCCTTATGAGTTATTGGCCTATTTAAATAGTTTATCTGGTCTTGATTTAACTTTGGTATGTCGTGCCTATCGAGAAAATTGTCCATTCCTTTCAGATTTTCCAATTATGAGCAGTACAGGTTTTTGAAGTATGACCTGATGTTTCTCTGGATTTCCTCATTGTCTATTGTTATGTCTCTCTTTTCATTCCTGATTTTTTTGATTTGTTGATTTGGATGTTCTCTCTCTCTGCCTTTTGGTTAATTTGAATAAGGGCTTGTCTATTTTGTTGATTGTCCTCAAAGAACCAAAGCTTTGTTTTATTAATTCTTTGTATTCTTCTCTTTGTTTCTATTTCATTATTTACAGCCTTCAATTTGATTATTTTTTGGCATTGATTCCTCCTGGGGAACTTTGCTTCTTCTTGTCCTAGAGCTTTAAGTTGTGCTGTTAAGTCACTAGTGTGATATTTCTCAAACTGCTTTGTATGTGCATTTTGTGCTATGAATTTTAGCACTGCTTTCATAGTGTCCCATAAGTTTGGGTATGTTGTACTTTCATTTTCAATGAATTCTAGGAAATCTTTAATTTCTTTCTGTTTTTCTTCCTTGACCCATTTGTGATGCATTTGGGAATTGTTCAGTTTCCATGAGATTTTAGGCTTTCTGTAAATTTTGTTGTTGAAATCTAACTTTAACCCATGATGGTCCAATAAAATACAGGAGGTTATCCCAAATTTTTATATATGTTGAGATTTGCTTTGTTACTGAGCATGTGGTCAGTTTTAGAGAAAGTTCCATGGGGTGCCGAGAAGAAGGTATATTCTTTTTTGTTAGGGTGGAATAGATATCAATTAAGGTGGAATTGTAGATATCAATTAAGTCCATTTGAGTCATAATATCAGTTAATCCCATTATTTCTCTGTTAAGTTTTTAATGGCAGATCTGTCCATGGTGAGAGTGGTGTGTTGAAGTCTCCCACAATTAGTGTGTGAGGTTTGATATGCGATTTAAGCTTTAATAATTTTTTTTCTTTTATAAATGTGGGTTCCCTTGGGTTTGGGACATAAATGTTCAGAATTGAACTTGTCTTGGTGGATTTTCCCTGCAATAAGTATGTAATGTCCTTCCCAATCTCTTTCAATTGATTTTAGTTTGTAGTCTATTTTATTAGATATTAGGATAGCTACACCAGCTTGCTTCTTAAGTCTAAAGAAATTGAAATTGCTGGGGCAGGGGGTGGTGAATGCCTTTAATCCAAGCACGTGGGAGGCAGAGCCAGGCAAATCTCTATGAGTTCAATGCCAGCCTGGTCTGCACAGTGAGATACTGGACAGGCATCAAAGCTACACAGAGAAACCCTGTCTTGAAAAATCAAGACACACACACACACACACACACACACACACACACACACACACACACGCACACACACACGCACACACACATACGGGGGGGGGAGGATTGTGTACTAGTCTATATTTCTTGTTTATTTGACATTATTGCTTAACATTATGTGGCACAGCTGTCAGTTCTTCTTTGCAGCTTCTAGTAGAGGAGAAGAACTGCAGGCCCTTGGCTGGGAACCCCATGCAAATAACCAATGGGTGGAATGACATCTATGAGTAAACATGGTGACCTGTGTAAGTCAGAAGGGGAAGCAAACAGCACAGTTTCACAACAACATTTTTGCCAAAGGCTGACTGGCAGAAAAAAACATCTCAGATATAAAAACACAATTTCTGTCCTGCAGCCTCAGCATAGAGAGAACCTTGTCACTTTTTTTTTGTTCCAGGCTTTGAAGCCAGGCCATCTCCCTGTAGTTCTGGCCATCTGTGTAGCCATTCCCATTATAAGTAGGCATAAAGCTGAGTCCTTTATGGACTAGGTTTAATTGATTAGCTAGTTAATTGCCTGTAATCCACCTAAAATCCATGACTAAAAGCAGTTAGTAAACTGAGGTTAAAATCTAGGACCATAAACTAGGGTTAGAATGTTCATACAAAGTGATAATTATTAAAAGATCAGATCATGTAAGTGCTCAATTCCTTTATCACTGCTGCCAGGGGAAATACAGAGCATTTTATGTCGTCTTATTATCTGAAGGACTTTATTTCAACAAATATAGACATTTAATATTTATATCTTTGAGTTTAATCTGTGAAAGTCCCATTGTGATCTAACCACAGAGACACTGCATCTGTCCTGGTTTGCCCTCTCAGCATAGCTAGTTATAGAGAACAGGCTTCTAAGTTTATCACCATAATGCAGAATAATAGCAGAACAATTAAGAGGTTGTTCTATTTACCAGATTAACACAATGTGAAGAGAAGTCACCCTTCTATCAATACACTGGGATGACAGGGCCCAAAGAATGACAATAACCCTTCTAAGGTTGAGAAACAAGTCCCACAGATGTTTTAGAGGGGAAACATCCACAAGAGAACCATAGACAGAAGAAGTGAGAATTTATAGGCAATATTTCTCATAGGCCCTGTCTGTGAGTCTCCTCTATCAGATAGGTTGTCATCTGGTGGGTTGGCCTTATAATTGTCAGGTGTTACTACTGGATGTACTTGTGGACCCCATCAGGAATCATACTGGTTTAGTAAAGTGACAGTACCAGATCCCTCTTAAATCCATGAGTTCACTACTTCTGGGTAGTTGGATAGGCTTTGAGCACAGGCATTTTTCAGTGTCTAAAGGAGAAAAATTTCCAAAATCTTTGTAGGCAGTCATTATTAGCCTGATACAAAACACAGACAAATCTAACAAACCATGATCTCTCTCTCTCTCTCTCTCTCTCTCTCTCTCTCTCTCTCTCTCTCTATATATATATATATATATATATATATAATATTTGAATATGTATACAGATATATACATATATACTAAATTTTCATTCTTATCACTTATTAGAGGAAAGTTATGTTGCTTGTAGTGAAACATATGCAAAGAGATAGTTACATAAAGTGAATAAAATGCAGTCATAGAAAATCATAGAATTATATTGAGTGAATAAGCTAATTATAGAAAAAAACTGTTACAGGCCTGGTGTGGTGCACACCTTTAATCCCATCATTCTGGAGGCAAGGAAGGCAGATCTATGAGTTCCAAATCAACTTGTTCTATGTAGTATGTTCCAAGAAAGCCAACAATACATAGAGAGATCTTATCTCAAAAAATTAAAAAAAAAATAGAAGGAAAGAAAAATAAAAAGAAAGGCACTTACATATATATTTCTTGTTTATGGTTCATGCATGGCATAAATTTATATAAAATAATGGATGTATATACATTGCATAAAAAATGAGAAAAACTGCAAAGGGGAACAATGAGATTAGATAGAAAGAGCAAGAAGAAAAAGGAAGCTTAGCACTATGAGAGAAACATGCTCAGTGAAATAAATTGTTGCAAGAAAACACATATTGTGATACTGTTTCATGTTCAATAAACATTCACAATGAAAATCAAAACAAGAAGAGAAAATGATGTTTGATCCCTCATCCTAGCAACAATCTGCTCTGAAGGGTATTTTCTGACCTTTCCTCATTTTGCTACTCTAGCAACTTTTGTCTTCATTCCTCAATCATTTTTCTTTGTGTTTAAAATGTCTGTTACTGAATCTGGAGATGTACCTCAGTTGGCAGTCTCTTTCCCCAGCATACATGAAGCCCTGCATTTGATCTGTCACACCTCATAAATAGATGTAGTGTCACATTCTTGTAATTCTATAGCACTTAGAAGATAAAGACTAGATATCTAGGGTCATCCTCTGGTACATAGCTTCAGATCAACCTAGGATACATGAGACTCTATCAGACAGAGAGTATGAAAAGAGGGAATGATCTGTGAGTTCGAGGCCAGCCTGGGCTACCAAGTGAGCTCCAGGAAAGGCGCAAAGCTACGCAGAGAAACCCTGTCTCAAAAAAAAAAAGAGGGAATGAAAGGAGAAGCAGAGAAGAAATAAAATGAAATGAAAAGACAAAAATATAATTTTGAGAGTATGTGTCCTATTTTTCAAGTTTTTTTAAAGTATGGCTCCCCTTGTTTCCTCTCATTGGGAAGTTGCTCACAAGTTTCACATTGAACTCTGAACTTTATCCTCATTCCCTGTCATAAAATTTCCTATTTATAATTGCCACTAAGGTAGATTTTTGGCTGTTATCCCATAATTTACAGATGTTGTCCACATTTCATCATCTTATTTCCCATACATAGTAGCAGTATCTATTCTTATGTCTGCACCAGTCTTTCAGAATGAAAAGGAATAGGTGTAGATCCCGATTCCCTCCATCTTTTGGTCTTCCATGATCATCCTCTTCAGCATTTGCAACTGTCTTCTACAATGTCAGACTCTTCCCCTATTCATTTTCAACTGTTGAAAATCGATGCTAGCTTCTTCTGTATACTGGGCAGGAGCTCTAGCACTAAGCTTTGACTCCTTTTTAAAGGATTCAAAGCCCCATGTGTAGGCTTGATCACCAGCCTGCAGTGCTAATTGGAGATTGTAGAAACTTCAAAATGCAAAGTCTAGTAGTCAGAACTTGAGCCATTTAGGATGTGCATTTGAAGAAGACATTGGGATCCTGGCCACAACCTCTATCCTCTCTTTGGTTTCTAGAAGACAAGAGGTTTTCTCTTCCCCCACCATTTACTATCTCACTCCAGTCCCAGAAATCAATTCAAGCTAATTTCAGTCCATTGAAAACTTTTAATTCATATATTACAATGTGTCATATAGGTGACTGCTTTACTTCTGAAACCGTAAATTTTCAATATGAATTTTTTTCTAATTATCTTAGCATGATTTTGGACTCTGTCAATAATTTGAATTTTCTTTCTTTAAAACCCACAGCACTGGAGATTTGAATGGAAGAGTGATTTAGAAACACACATAGGTAACATATAATAACATATATATTCAGTATTTAATAAGGATGGACTACAAATAAAGATACTTCCTACCAAGCCTGAAAAGTTGGTTTGACCACTAGGATGCACATGGTGTAAGAGAAACCAACTCCTGCAAGTTGCCTTTGGAGACTACACACAAACCATAATTTACAGCCCCATGGACACACAAAAAAGTAATAAAACACAATAAATAATATTATCCAATCCCTAATAATATTATTCAATCCCTACTGTGTTCAGTTGTTTATATACTACTTTATAGAAAAAACTTCTTTATACATTCATTTCCTGCAATATATCAAGGGCATGGATTATGAAAGACAATACTTAGGGATGAAATAACAGACAGCTAATCCTGTTAACTTCGTATAATTTCCAGACCAATACATAGAATCCTATCTCATTGTTTGATTTTTAAATATGTCATATAGTTGCAAATATTTGAAAATGGTTCAAATAGGTCAACCTCACAGCAGACGTTCTGTTTTCTGTCACTTACAATATCTCTTCTTCCTCTTTTATGATGTTCTCTGCACCAAAAATGAAGGACCAGTGATACAGAAGTGTCCACTAGAGCTGGGTTAACCACAAGCCATTGATCTATAGTGTATTAAATTGTGGTTTTGCTGTGCTGGTCCCATTTAATGTATAGATAAGTTGCCTTGATGAGGGATATTAGCTACATTTATCTGTGGACTAAGATTAAGACTTAGGCATTCCCTGGGAACTCCAACCCAACTCTGCCCCAGTTGCCAACCAGCAGGGAAAACTACTGTGGGAAGCCCCCCCACACACACCAAAAACCACCATCAGACCATGCAAGTTACAAGTTCCATGCCCTGCCCCAATACCCAACTGCCTGTGACCCCAGTAACTTCCTGAGACACAGAAACCAAACTACCAGATCTCAATGACAAGGAGGTGAGTGACTCTTCTCATACCCAGAGGGTCCTGGCTCTAGGACTCAGGCCCTAGAGGACAGCCATTACCCAGGAACCCCCACCCAACTCTTTCCCAGTTTCTGGCCAGCAGAGACAACTCCTGTGGGAAGGCCCCACACCACCACCACAATACTACCAGACCCTGCAATCTATAAGTTCCACACCCTACCCCAACACCCATCCTCCAGTGACCCCAGTAGCTTCCTTAGACACAGAAACCAAACTACCAGCTCTCATTGGACCAAGAGAGGCTTCCTGAGACACAGAATCTGGCAGCTCTGACTGGACAAACAGCACTAGTAAGACCAAAAGTGGCTCTGTGAGTCACAGAATCAGGTAGCTTAGATTGGACTAAGAGCAGCTCCCAGAGATAATCCCCCAGCTTCAATTAGAACAAGAGCCAAGATTGGACCCAGAGGAGCCCCCTGAGACACAGACATAGGAAGCACCAATTGGACCAATAGCACCTTACCAAAACACAGGCACCTCTTGCACCTATTGGAGGAAGAGATGGGTAGAAGCCAGTGCAAAAATACATACAAAACATAAAGAGCAATATGGCATCACCAGAACCTAGCCCTTCTACAACAGCAAGACCTGAACATCACACTGTAGAAGTAGCCTACATAATGGAAAAAGATTTTCACCAACCCCACATCTGACAGAGGGCTGAAATCCAGAATACATAAAGAACTCAAGAATCTAGACATCAAAATACCTAACAGTCCAATTAAAAAATAGGCTGCAGAGATAAACAGAATTCTCAACGGAAGAATCTCAAATGGCCCAAAGACATTTAAGGAATTGCTAAACATTCTTAATCACCACAGAAATGCAAATCAAAATGACTCTGAGATACCATCTTATAACTGACAGAAAGGTTAAAATCAAAAACACTGAAGACAGTTTATGTTGAAGAGAATGTGGAGCATGGGGAACACCCCTACACTGTTGGTGGGAATGCAAACTTGTACAGCCATTTTGGAAATCAGTATTGCAGTTTCTCAGATAATTAGTAATCAATCTACCTCCAGACCTGGCTATACCACTTTGGGCATATACCCAAGGAATGCTCAATCATACCACAAGGACCCATGCTCAACTATGTTCATAGCAGCATTATTTGCAACAGGCAGAACCTGGAAACAACCTAGATGCCCCTCAACTGAGGAAGGGATAAAGAAAATGTGGTACATATACACAATGAAGTACTACTCAGCAGAGAAAAACAATGACATTATGAGATTTGCAGACAAATGGACAGAAATAGAAAATATCATCCTGAGTAAGGTAACCCAGACTCAGAAGGACAAACATGCTATGTACTCACTCATAAGAAGATACTAGATGTAAAGAAAGGGATCACCAAACTGCAACCCACAGTTCAAGGGAGACTAGCTAGTAAGGAGAACACTAGGAAGGATGTGTGGATCACCCAGCGATGGAGAAATAGATGAGATCTATATGAGTAAACTGAGATTGAGGGGAGGGTAATGGAGGGCAAGGGACAGTGGATGAAAGCTTATGGGAGTGGGAAGTTTAAGCCTGAACGTGTACAGAGTAAAAGAGCAAGGAAAGAGACATCATGATAAATGAAGACACCACGGGAATAGGGAGAAGCAGAGTGCTAAGAAGGTTCCCAGAAATCCACAAAGATGACTCCACCATAGATTACTGGTAATAGTTGAGAGGGTGCCTAAGCTGACCTACTTTGGTGATTGGAATGGTTCAATACCCTAACTATCATCATAGAACCCTCATCCAGTGATTAACGGAAGCAGATGCAGAGATCCATGGCTGGATCCCAGGCAGAGCTCCAGGAGTTCAATCTATGAGAGAAAGGAGGGATGCTATGAGCAAGAATTATCAAGACCATGATTGGAAAAACTACAGAGACAACTAGCCAAACTAGTAGAAACACATGAGCTGGAAACACAGGACCAATAGCTGAAGAGCCCCCATGGTACCAGACTAGTCCCCCCTGTTTAACAGCGACAGTTGTTTAGCTTGAATTGTTTAGGGGGCCCCCAGGCAGTGGGATTGGGATCTGTCCCTAGTGCATGAGTCTTTTTTCAGCCTAGTGCCTATGGTGAGATACTTTGTGCAGCCTTGGTGCAGGGAGGAGGGGCTTCAACCTTTCTCAAACAAATGTACCAGGTTCTGCTGACTCCCCATGGGAGACCATGCCTTGGAAGTGGTAGGAATGGGAGAAGGGTTGAAGAGGAAGGTTGTGGTGGGAGGATACTGTAATATGTGGGTGGTATGTAAAAGAAATAGAAAATCTCAATAAAAAAGAAATACCGTAAAAAATAAAATAAAATACAAATGAATAAGACTTATTAGTGACTATGCTTGTCTTGGAATGTTGCAGTTGATGTGTGATAAAACGTTTCCTGAGGACAAACAATACCCATGTCTACTCACCCCAAGTAGGAATCCCAGGGTGAACCAAAGTATAGACACCTTCAAAGTTCTTTTTTTTTTCTCATTTTTATTATTATTATTATTTTACAACACCATTCAGTTGAACATAATAGCCACAGATTCCCCTGTTCTCCCCCTCTCGCCCACCCCTCCCCCCAGCCCATCCCCCATTCCCACCTCCTCCCGATCAAGGTCTCCCCCTAGGACCGGGGTTGACCTGGTAGACTCAGTCCAGGCAGGTCCATTCCCCCCTCCCAGACCAAGCCAAGTGTCCCTGCATAAGTCCCAGGATTCAAACAGCCAACTCATGCAATGAGCCCAGGACCTGGCACCAATGCACAGCTGCCTCCCAAACAGATCAAGCCAAATGACTGTCTCACCCGTTCAGGGGGCCTGATCCAGTTGGGGGCCCCTCAGCCTTTGGTTCATAGATCCTGTGCTTCCATTCATTTGGTTATTTGTCCGGTGCTTTATCCAACCTTGGCTTCAACAATTCTCGCTCATATAAACCCTCTTCTTTCTCACTAATTAGACTCCCAGTGCTCCACCAGGGGCCCAGCCATGGATGTCTGCATTCAGATTCCTCAGTCCTTGGATGGGGTTTATGGCACCACTATCTGGGTGTCTGGCCATCCCATCACCAGAGTAGGTCAGTTCCTGCCGTCTCGCGACCATTGCCAGCAGTCTTTTGAGGGGGTATCTTTGTGGATCTCCGTGGGCCTCCCTAGCTCTCTGCTTCCTCCCCTTCTCACCTTCTCATGTGGTCTTCATTTACCATGGTCTCCTATTCTTTGTTCTCCCTCTATTTTCTTGATCCAGTTAGGATCTCCCATTCTCTTTCCCTCGACTGTCGCCCTTCATTGTTCCCACTCATGACCAGGCTGTTCATGTAGATCTCGTCCATTTCTCCGTGTCTTTTTTTGGGGTCCCGTTTTCCAGGTAGCCTCACTGGTGATGTGAGTAGCAGTTCAGTCATCCTTGTTCCACATCTAGCATCTTCCTATGAGTGAGTACATACCATATTTGTCTTTCTGAGTCTGGGTTACCTCACTCAGGATGATTTTTTCTAGATCCATCCATTTGCCTGCAAACCGTGTGATGTCATTGTTTTTCTCTGCTGAGTAGTATTCCATTGTGTATATGTGCCACAATTTATTTATCCATTCTTCAGTTGAAGGGCATCTAGGTTGTTTCCAGGTTTTGGCTATTACAAACAATGCTGATATGAACATAGCTGAGCAAGTGCTCTTGTGGTATGATTGAGCATTTCTTTTTTTTTTTTTCTTTTTATTATTATTATTATTATTATTATTATTATTATTATTATTATTATTATTTTACAACACCATTCCGTTCAACATAATAGCCACAGAATCCCCTGTTCTCCCCCTCTCGCCCACCCCTCCCCCCAGCCCACCCCCCATTCCCACCTCCTCCAGATCAAGGTCTCCCCCGAGGACCGGGGTTGACCTGGTAGACTCAGTCCAGGCAGGTCCATTCCCCCCTCCCAGACCGAGCCAAGTGTCCCTGCATAAGTCCCAGGATTCAAACAGCCAACTCATGCAACGAGCCCAGGACCTGGCACCAATGCACAGCTGCCTCCCAAACAGATCAAGCCAAATGACTGTCTCACCCGTTCAGGTGGCCTGATCCAGTTGGGGGCCCCTCAGCCTTTGGTTCATAGATCCTGTGCTTCCATTCATTTGGTTATTTGTCCCGGTGCTTTATCCAACCTTGGCTTCAACAATTCTCGCTCATATAAATCCTCTTCTTACTCACTAATTAGACTCCCAGTGCTCCACCAGGGGCCCAGCCGTGGATGTCTGCCTTCAGATTCCTCAGTCCTTGGATGGGGTTTATGGCACCACTATTTGGGTGTCTGGCCATCCCATCACCAGAGTAGGTCAGTTCCTGCCGTCTCGCGACCATTGCCAGCAGTCTTTTGAGGGGGTATCTTTGTGGATCTCCGTGGGCCTCCCTAGCTCTCTGCTTCCTCCCCTTCTCACCTTCTCATGTGGTCTTCATTTACCATGGTCTCCTATTCCTTGTTCTCCCTCTCTTTTCTTGATCCAGCTAGGATCTCCCACTCTTTCCCTCGACTGTCGCCCTTCATTGTTCCCACTCATGACCAGGCTATTCATGTAGATCTTGTCCATTTCTCCGTGTCTTTTTTTGGGGTCCCGTTTTCCAGGTAGCCTCACTGGTGATGTGAGTAGCAGTCTAGTCATCCTTGTTCCACATCTAGCATCTTCCTATGAGTGAGTACATACCATATTTGTCTTTCTGAGTCTGGGTTACCTCACTCAGGATGATTTTTTCTAGATCCATCCATTTGCCTGCAAACCGTGTGATGTCGTTGTTTTTCTCTGCTGAGTAGTATTCCATTGTGTATATGTGCCACAATTTATTTATCCATTCTTCAGTTGAAGGGCATCTAGGTTGTTTCCAGGTTTTGGCTATTACAAACAATGCTGATATGAACATAGCTGAGCAAGTGCTCTTGTGGTATGATTGAGCATTTCTTGGGTATATGCCCAGGAGTGGTATAGCTGGATCTTGGGGGAGATTGATTCCCAATTTTCTAAGAAAGCGCCATATTGATTTCCAAAGTGGTTGTACAAGCTTGCATTCCCACCAGCAGTGGAGGAGAGTTCCCCTAGTTCCACATCCTCTCCAGCATAAAGTGTCTTCAGTGTTTTTGATCTTAGCCACTCTGACAGGCGTAAGGTGGTATCTCAGAGTTGTCTTGATTTGCATTTCCCTGATGATTAGGGAAGTTGAGCAATTCCTTAAATGTCTTTCAGCCATTTGGGATTCCTCTGTTGAGAATTCTCTGTTTAGTTCTAAAGCCCATTTCTCAATTGGACTGTTGGTCCTTTTGATGTCTAATTTCTTGAGTTCCTTATATATTCTGGATATCAGTCCTCTGTCACATGTGGGATTGGTGAAGATCTTTTCCCATTCTGTAGGCTGTCGCTTTGCCTTGTTGACTGTATCCTTTGCTCTACAAAAGCTTCTCAGTTTCAAGAGGTCCCATTGATTGATTGTCTCAGTGTCTGTGCTACTTGTGTCATATTTAGGAAGTGATCTCCTATGCCAAGGCGTTCAAGACTATTTCCTAATTTCTCTTCTAGCAGGTTCAGAGTAGCTATATTTATGTTGAGGTCTTTGATCCACTTGGACTTAAGTTTTGTGCACGGTGACAGATATGGATCTATTTGCAGCCTTCTACACGCTGATATCCAGTTATGCCAGCACCATTTGTTGAAGATGCTTTCTTTTTTCCATTGTACACTTTTGGCTTCTTTGTCAAAAATTATATGTCCATAGGTGTGTGGGTTAATGTCAGGGTCTTCAATTCGATTCCATTGGTCCACATGTTGGTTTTTATGCCAATACCAGGCTGTTTTTATTACTGTAGCTCTATAGTAGAGCTTGAAGTCGGGGATTGTGATGCCTCCAGAAGTTGTTTTATTGTACAGGTTTCTTTTAGCTATCCTGGGTTTTTTGTTTTTCCATATGAAGTTGAGTATTGTTCTTTCCAGGTCTGTGAAGAATTGTGTTGGTATTTTGATGGGGATTGCATTGAATCTGTAAATTGCTTTTGGTAAGATTGCCATTTTTACTATGTTAACCCTGCCTATCCATGAGCATGGGATATCTTTCCATTTTCTGAGATCTTCTTCAGTTTCTTTTTTCAGGGACTTAAAGTTTTTGTCATATAGGTCCTTCACTTGCTTGGTTAGTGTTACCCCAAAGTATTTTATGTCATTTTTGGCTATTGTAAAGGGTGATGTATCTCTAATTGCCTTCTCAGCTTCTTGTCCATTGTATATAGGAGGGCTACTGATTTTTTTGAGTTGATCTTGTATCCTGCTATGTTGCTGAAGGTGTTTATAAGCTTTATCAATTCCTGGATGGAATCTTTGGGGTCACTCAAGTATACTATCATGTCGTCTGCAAATAGGGAAAGCTTGACTTCTTCCTTTCCAATTTGAATCCCCTTAATCTCCTTATGTTGTCTTATTGCTCTGGCTAGAACTTCAAGTACTATATTGAATAAGTATGGGGAGAGTGGACAGCCTTGTCTCGTTCCTGATTTTAGTGGAATTGCTTTGAGTTTCTCTCCATTTAATTTGATGTTGGCTGTTGGTTTGCTATATATTGCCTTTATTATGTTTAGGTATGTTCCCTGTATTCCTGATCGCTCCAAGACTTTTATCATGAAGGGGTGTTGGATTTTGTCAAATGCCTTTTCTGCATCTAGTGAGATGATCATGTAGTTTTTTTCTTTGAGTTTGTTTATATGGTGTATTACATTGATGGACTTTCGTATGTTGAACCACCCTTGCATCCCTGGGATGAAGCCTACTTGATCATGGTGGATAATTGTTCTGATGTGTTCTTGGAGTCTGTTTGCCAGTATTTTATTGAGTATTTTTGCATCAATGTTCATGAGGGAGATCGGTCTGTAGTTCTCTTTCTTTGTTGCATCCTTGTTTGGTTTAGGAATCAGGGTAATTGTAGCCTCATAGAAGGAGTTTGGTAATGTTCCTTCTGTTTCTATTATGTGGAACAATTTAGAGAGTATTGGTATTAACTCTTCTTTGAAGATCTGGTAGAATTCTGCGCTGAAACCATCTGGTCCTGGACTTTTTTTGGTTGGGAGACCTTTAATGACTGTTTCTATTTCCTTAGGGGTTATTGGACTATTTAAATAGTTTATCTGGTCTTGATTTAACTTAGGTATGTGGTATCTATCCAGAAAAATGTCCATCTCTTTTAGGTTTTCCAGTTTTGTGGAGTAGAGGTTTTTGAAATATGACCTTATAATTCTCTGGATTTCCTCAATGTCTGTTGTTATGTCCCCCTTTTCATTCTGATTTTGTTGATTTGGATTCTCTCTCTCTGTCTTTTGGTTAGTTTGGATAAGGGCTTGTCTATCTTGTTGATTTTCTCAAAGAACAAACTCTTTGTTTCATTAATTTTTTGTATTATTCTCTTAGTTTCTAATTTATTAATTTCACCTCTCACTTTGCTAATTTCCTGGCGTCTATTCTTCCTGGGAGACTTTGCTTCTTCTTGTTCTAGAGCTTTCAGATGTGCTGTTAATTCACTAGTGTGGGATTTCTCCAACTTCTTTATGTGGGCATTTAGTGCTATGAATTTCCCTCTTAACACTGCTTTCATAGTGTCCCATAAGTTTGGGTATGTGGTGTCTTCATTTTCATTGATTTCTAGGAAGTCTTTAATTTCTTTCTTTATTTCTTCCTTAACCCATTGGTGATTCTGTTGAGTATTATTCAGTTTCCATGAGATTGTAGGTTTTCTGTAGTTTTTGTTGTTGTTGAAATCTAGCTTTAAACCCTGGTGGTCTGATAGAACACCGGAGGTTATTCTGATTGTTTTGTATCTGTTGAGATTTGCTTTGTGGCCAAGTATGTGGTCGATTTTAGAGAAAGTTCCATGGGGTGCTGAGAAGAAAGTATATTCTTTCTTGTTAGGATGGAATGTTCTGTAGATATCTATTAGGTCCAATTGGGTCATGACATCAGTTAAGTCCTTTATTTCTCTGTTAAGTTTCGATTTGGGAGATCTGTCCAGTGGTGAAAGTGGGGTGTTGAGATCTCCCACTATTAATGTGTGGGGTTTTATATGTGGTTTAAGCTTTAGTAATGTTTCTTTTCCATATGTGGGTGCCCTTGTGTTTGGGGCATATATGTTCAGAATTGAAACTTCATCTTGGTGGATCTTTCCTGTGATGAGGATGTAATGTCCTTCTTGATCTCTTTTGATTGATTTTAGTTTGAAGTCTCTTTTGTTGGATATCAGGATGGCTACCCCTGCTTGTTTCTTAAGACCGTTTGATTGAAAAGTCTTTTCCCAGCCTTTTATTCTTAGGTAGTGTCTGTCTTTGAATTTGAGTTGTGTTTCTTGTATGCAGCAGAAAGATGGGTCCTGCTTTCATATCCATTCTGTAAGTCTATGTATTTTTATAGGTGAATTAAGTCCGTTGATATTAAGGGATATTAATGACCAGTGATTCTTCATCTCTGTTATTTTTTTTGGTAGTGTGTGTGTACTTCTCTTCTTTGGGTTTACTGTTGTGGCTTTATCTATTGCCTGTGTTTTCAAGTGTGTATCTCACTTCCCTCGGTTGGAATTTTCCTTCTAGTGCTTTCTGTAGGGCTGGGTTTGTGGATAGGTATTGTTTAAATCTGGCTTTGTCTTCGAATGTCTTGTTCCTTCTGTCTATGATGATTGAAAGTTTTGCTGGGTATATTAGTCTGGGCTGACATCCATAGTCTCTTAGTGTCTGCATTACATCTGTCCAGGTCCTTCTGGCTTTCAAAGTCTCCATTGAGAAGTCGGGTGTTATTCTGATGGGTTTACCTTTATATGTCACTTGGCCTTTTTCCTTGGCTGCTGTTAATATTCTTTCTTTATTCTGTACATTTAGTTGTTTAATTATTATGTGTCAAGGGGACTTTTTTTGGGGGTCTAGTCTGTTTGGTGTCCTACAGGCTTCTTGTATCTTCATAGGCATTTCCTTCTTTAAGTTGGGAAAGTTTTCTTCTATAATTTTGTTGAATATATTTTCTGTGCCTTTGAGTTGGTATTCTTCACCTTCTTCTATCCCTATAATTCGTAGGTTTGGTCTTTTCATGGTGTCCCAAATTTCTTGGACATTTTGGTTCATGACTTTGTTGGCTTTAGTGTTTCCTTCGACTGATGAAACTATTTCTTCTACTGTGTCTTCAATGCCAGAAATCCTCTCTTCCATCTCTTGCATTCTGTTGGTTATACTTGCATCTGAAGTTCCCGATCTTTTACTCAGGTTTTCTATTTCCAGCATTCCCTCTGTTTGTGTCTTCTTTATTTTTTCAATTTCCCTTTTCAGTTCTTGGACTGTTTCCTTTGTTTGTTTCATTACTTTTTCATGATTTTCTTTCAGTGCTTTATTGTTTTCTTGCAGGACTTTATTGTTTTCTTCCAGGAGTTTATTGTTTTCTTGGAGGGCTTTATTGTTTTCTTGGAGGGCTTTATTGTTTCCTTCTAATTTGTTTGCCCTTTCCTCTAGTTGTTTACAGCGTTCTTCCAATATTCTTGTCTTTTCCTCTACACAAGCCTCTACCTTCTTCATGAAGTTACTCATAAGGCTACTTTCTTCTGCTTCTTCCAATTTTTGGTGTTCAGGTCTAGATGTTGGAGGCGGGCTAGGTTCTGGTGATGCTGTATTGCTCTTCATTTTGTTGTATGTACTTCTGCCTTGACGTCTGTCCATGTCCTTATGGTTCCTTCTTGATTTTATCAGTGTACTTGTTTCACAAAGAGCTGACAGATTCAGGAAGACTCTCTCTCTTGTCCAAAAGGGAGTTCTCTTGTCCAACTCTCTGGTCCAGAAGGGAAGTCCGGGGCAGGCTCTGGTCCAGAATGGCAGTCGGGGACAGGCTGGGAGCTGGGGGCCGGTGTCTAAGTCTCAGGAAGTGGCTGTGGTCTCAGGAAGATGGGCGTGGGGGCAGGGCGCGGAGATTGCAGGGGCTGCTGGGGGGCTTGGAAAAGGGGATCCCTCCCGGTGGGGGTAGAAGGGGAGCTGCCCGGTGGCCAGAACCTGGTGCCAAGTTGGGCAGGTCTTCCCGGAGTGGCTGGTGCCCAGGGATGGGGTCTGGGTTGGACTCAGGTACTCACCTCTGGACCAGAAGGGAAGAAGGGGGCAGGCTGGGAGCTGGGGGCCGGTCTCTAAGTCTCAGGAAGTGGCTGTGGTCTCGGGCAGATGGGCGTGGGGGCAGGGCGCGGAGATTGCAGGGGCTGCCGGGGGACTTGGAAAAGGAGATCCCGCCCGGTGGGGCTAGAAGGGGAGCTGCCCGGTGGCCAGAACCTGGTGCCAAGTTGGGCAAGTCTACGCGGAGTGGCTGGTGCCCAGGGATGGGGTCCGGGTTCTTAGTTTATTTGGTGTTGTTTATAGAAATAAATGTGAGGGGTTACTTACAAGGGCAGAAATGATTCAAAATCAAATGTATGATCAGAGCCCACCCAAGCATGTGAGGCAACTCACAAAAGCTAGAAATCTTGAGCACACTGGACAGATCAGCAGATAACAGAGTTTCTGTTACAAGTGAATCCATTGGTCTAATACTCTTCTATTCAGTTCTGCTGTTTTTGTTTCTTCTAGGTTGCTAGTCTTTTCTCAATGATATTCTTTGCAGATTGGATTGTCTGAGAGGGAATCTCAGCTTTTTTTTGTTTGCTCCAGAAGAGAGGGACCTTGTCAGGGATTTTATGCTTTTTTGAGTTGTTTTACTTCCTGATTGTGATGGTGAGAATGAAAATGGGCAACATACGCTCATAGGGAGTAGTGCTATTAGGAGATGGAACATTGTTGGAGTAGATGTAGCCTTGTTGGAGGAAATATATCACTGGACGTGGAATTGAGGCTTCAAATGCTCAAGCCAAGACAAGCATGCCTTTCCCTTCATGCTGCCTGCCAATCTGAATGTAGAACTCTCGGCTCCTTCTCCAGCACAACATGTGCTGTGTGCATCCATACTTCCCACCATGATAATAATTCTCAAAACTTCTGATACTATAAGCCATCCCCAATTAAACATTTTTCTTTATGAGAGTACCCATGCCCTGGTCTCTTTTCACAATAATTGAAACCCCAAATAAAACAATGCTTAAGAACCTTCCCTGTAGGGTGCAAGGGTTCAATATGAAATAAATTTAAGGGTTGAAGTGAGGGAATGCATTAACATATGGTACGTTTGAGTGTCCCTCTGTATGTGTACATGTACCTGTGTGTGACTGAGAGAGATTTCTACTTTTCCCACATCCACTGAACATTCAATATCTCCTTCACCATCTTCCATTGATGCACTAATTCAACATGTTCTTGTCCTTCATAGCTTTTATATAAACTTGAGATTTTTGATTTTTTCTGCTGTCTGTGATCAGATTTTTGTCTGCTGCCTGTGATAGAACCACATTCCTGATAGAAAAATATTAATAGGCTGCCCATATCTCTGAAAGCTGTTCAAATTAATTTATAAAGATAGTTATCAGGACAGGCAGATTCATGGCTATGATACCAATACATAAATTATGAAATAACTATGTCTGAAATATGATGTAGAGCATTTGAAGAATCATAGCCAAAGTAAATTACTTGCACTGAGTTTCTAGCCCCAATGGCCTCCATTCATTTGAAAAGAAGATTTAATTTGTTCAAGTGGGTTCATGAAACTCTAACCACATAAACAAAACTCTGTATGTCTTATAATATAGTAATATAAGACTTTATTTGTGACCTAGAATATACTACTTTAGGCAGGGGCAAAAACAGAGAGAAGAAAAAAAGGGATAGACAAACAGATAAATAAGTGTTAGGAGGATTGAGAGAGATGCAGTATATACATCTTTGAGAAAATCCTGTCATATCACCAGATCACTCTATGCACAAAGTCAGAACAGCATCTCTTTTGACATCTTTGTTACAACCCTGCCTGACATTGTCCTCATTTATCCAAGATTAAAGATGTGACCATCAGACAGAAACACCTTTTACAACTATTGGAGGGAGAGGTGGGAAGATGGCAGGTACAAAAATAAATACAACTACATAAAGAGCAATATGGCACTGCCAGAACTTAGAGTTCTGCAAGAAAAAGACCAACATAGAAGAATCAAAAGAAAACTACCTTAAAATTAATTTATGAAGTTAATAGAGGCCTTTTAAGAAGAAATGAAAATTTTCCTGAAAGAAATGGGGGAAAAGAGAAACAAAAACTTGGAAAAAAATCAATAAATCCCTTCAAGTAAGCCAAGAAAAGGTGACCAAACAGGTGAAGGAAACAGTGTAAGACCTGAAAATTGAAACAGAAGCAAAGAAAAAAATGAATAAACAATGGAATGGAAAATCTGAGTAAATGAAGAGAAACTACAGTTGCAAGCCTAACCAATAGAATGCAAGAGATGGAGGAGAAAATATCTGGAATGGAAGATATGAGAGAGGAAATAGATTTGCAAGTCATAGAAGATATAGAAGCCAGAACAGTCATAAGAAAATGTGCCCCAATAAAAGATCAAACCTAAGAACAATAGGGATAGAAGGAGGAGAAGAATGCGAAATCAAAGACACAGAAAATATATTCAACAATATCATAGAAAACTCCCCCAATTTAAAGAAGGAAATACCTATGAAGGTACAAGAACATCAAACACACAATATACAAAAAGAGTCCCCTTACCACATAACAATAAAATCACTAAACATAGAGAATAAAGACAAACTATTTAGAGCTACAAAGGAAAAGGTCCATGTAACATATAAAGTAAAGACAGAACCATAAGAACAACACCTGACTTCTCTCAATTCAGACTCTGAAAGCCAGAAAGTTCTGGACAGAAGTTATGCAGACAATAAGAGACTATGGATGCCAACCCAGACTATTATATCCAGCAAAACTCTCAAATGCCATAGATGAAGTAAACAAAATATTCCAGGGTAAAACCAGATTTAAACAATACCTATCCACAAATCAAGCCCTACAAAAAGTACTAGTGGGAAACACGCAACCTAAGGAAGTTAGATATACCCATAAAAATACAGGCAATAGATAATCTCACACCAAAAAATACCAAAGAAGAGAAACACACAAGACTACCAACAGAAAATAACAGGAATTAACAATCACTGGTTATAAATATCAATTAATATCAATGGTCTCAATTCACCTAAAAAAGACACAGGCTAACAGAATGAATACAAAACCATGATCCATCCTTCTGCTGCCTACAAGAAACACACCTCAACTTAAAAGACAGACACTATCTCAAAATAAGAAGCTGTGAAAAGATTTTCCAATCAAATGGACTCAAGAAGCAAGCTGGTGTAACTATCCTAATAGCTAACAAAATAAACATCAAACTAAAATCAATCAGAAGAATTCAGGAAGGACATTACATATTCATCATAGGAAAAATTCACCAAGATTAAGTCTCAATTATTAACATTTATGCTCCAAATACAAGGGCACTGACATTTGTGAAAGAAACATTACTGAAGTTTAAAATACATAAAACTCCACATACCACTAGTGGGAGGCTACAACATCCCACTCTCATTAATGGACAGGTCTGCCAGACAGTAACTTAACAGAAATAAGGGAACTAACAGATGTTATGACTCAAATGGACTAAAGAGATATCTACAGAACATTCCACCCTAACACAAAAGAATATACCTTCTTCTCAGCACCCCATGGAACCTTCACTAAAATCAAACACATACTCAGTTATAAAGCAAATCTCAACCGATACAAAAAATTGGAATAACCTCCTGGATTTTATTGGATCACTATGGCTTAAAGTTAGATTTCAACAACTAAAAAAATTACAGAAAGCTTCCAAGCTCACGGAAACTGAATAATGCTCAACTGAATCACCACAGAGTCAAGGAAAAATAAGAAAGACATTAAAGATTTCTGAGAATTCGATGAAAATGAATGTGCAACATATAGAACCCCATGAGACACTATGAAAGCAGTGCTAAGAGAAAAGTTCATAGCACTAAATGCCCACATAAAGAAGTGGGAGAAATCTCACACTAGTGACTTAACAGCACACCTGAAAGCTCTAGAACAAAAAGAAACAAACATATCCAGGTGGAATATACACAAGGAAATAATCAAATTGAAGGCTAAAATCAATAAAATCGAAAGAAAGAGAACAATACAAAGAATCGATGAAACAGAGTTGGTTCTTTGAGAAAATCAACAAGATAGACAAGCCCTTATCCAAATTAACCAAAAGGCAGAGAGAGAGAGAACATCCAAACTAACAAAATCAGAAATGAAAAAGAAGACATAACAACACGCAAAGCAATTCAACCCATGGGTCCTTTACAGCCGGGAATTCCTTTACCTTCTTGACTAAGGAAGAAGGAGGAGGTGCAGGAGGAGGAGAATGAGGAGGAGGAGGAGAATGAGGAGGAGGAGAATGAGGAGGAGGAGGAGGAGGAGGAGGAGGAGGAGGAGGAGGAGGACTAGGAGGACGAGGAGGAAGAGGAGGAGGAGAAATTACACCCACTTGTCTATTAGTGGCACAGTTGTTATGAAGGCAACCAACTGCTCTATTTGTTCTTGAATGCAGTTCCATAGGAAGGAATTCATGATGCTTTAAGCTCTCTCAAAAACTCATACTTTAGGACCTGGAAAGATTGCTTAGTGCTTAAAAGCACTGCCTGTTCTTCCAGAGATCCTAAGTTCAAATCCTAGCAACCACATGGAAGCTTACAACCACCTGTAATGAGATCTGGTGCCCTCTTCTGGCCTTCAGGCAGAACAGCATATGCATAATAAATAAAGAAATCTTTAAAAAAAATTTGTAAGATAGGGGGTCTATTTTTATTTTTTAAGAAATTTTATCATTCATTTTACATACACCAATCACAGATCCCCCACTTCCCTCCTCATAACCTTCCAGACATCCCCAACCCACCCACCACCCACTTACTCCTACAAGAAGGTAAGCCTGGTACATTCAGTAGAGGCAGGTCCAAGCACCCCTTTCTCAAGGCTGTGCTTGGTGTCCAACCATCTCTAATGGGCTCCAAAAAGCCAGCTCATGCACCAGGGATGGATCATGAACCTACTGCCAGAGGTCCTTTAAGCAGATCAAGCTACACAATTGTCTCACTTATACAGAGGGCCTAGTCCATTCCCATGGAGGCTTCACAGATATTGGTCTAAGTTTCATTAGTTCTCACTAGTTTGCATAGGTTGTCTCTGGAGGTTTTCCCATCATGAAGATAGGGGTTCTTAAGCCCTTAAGGAACTAGTAGCATATGTTTTGCCAACTTGACATTGGAACAAACTGCCTCCTAATATTGGTATTTGTACAAACTGCAACCTCCATCATTGCATAAACTTTTCCACACCAAATTTCCTCCCTACAATTTTCCTATCACCTATATTTTATAACCCCAGCTCCTTAAAGGCATTTCCCACCTGTACAATATGTTTCTAGCTTCATCAGTTCCACAAAATTACCAAGTTAAACAGACAAATTTAAAGAGTGGAAGCAAGGGTCCACATATGAGAGAGAACATAGAACATCCCTCTTTCTGAGACTGGGTACCTCAACATTTCATCATGGATAAAAGGCTTTCCTACAAAGACCTACTCTACTCTAAGGGATTATTCACCTGCTGTGGATGATTGATTGATAAATAAAACACTGGTTGGCCAGTAACCAGACAGGAATTATAGGCAGGACAAAGAGAGGGCAGAGGGATGGGAAGTGGAAAGCTAAGGCAGAGAGAAAGAGGATATAAAGAACTGGTAACCCATGAGCCACATGGCAAGATACACATTAATAAAAATGGGTTCATTTAAGATTTAAAAACAGCTAGCAAGAAGGCTGTGACATTAGGACAAAGAGTTTAAATAATAGAAGCGTCTGTGTGCTTACTTAATAAGTGGGCTAAAAGACGGCTGGGACTGTGGTAACCCAGAGAAAAACTCTCCAGCTACACTCACCTTTAACAGTTCTAGGGAGTGCAGGAGGATGTGCTTTCTTCAATGATGTAGCCACTAATAATTTGCCCCTGCTCCAAGTAAATAACCTCCAATGAGTGTTCTGGTAAAGTCTAATTAAACACTGTGAGCCACACACAAAGCAGGACACAAAGGGAGGAGGGAGATGTATTAAGAAGAATATTTTTACTCGGAAAGGGAATGGGATGAAAGAGTAGAATGGAGAGGTGAAGTAATTAAGAAATCCTACATAAATGTATGAAACAATCAAATTGTTTTAAAATTAAGATGAAGAAGGATACCCTGCAGTGAACTACTTTCTCTTGAAAATGCCAGGCACGCATGCACACGGCAGTGGCTGTGGTTACCTGCACAAGACCATCCTTATCAGCATCCCACCATGGGTGGAAGTGTGCTCACATGATCACAGCCATATCAGGAGAACTGAAGTTACTTCCTGATTGTTTGAGGAAAGGAGTCAAATCCCTCAATGATTTAGGGAATCAGTAAAGTGCATTTATACAAATAAGTAATCATCCACCTATGCTCATCCAAGAAGCTTTAATTAAATCCCATGGGGCATTAAAAATAAAGACATGAAAGTAGGACAGATATTGGTTGGGGTGAAGAAGGAGTCTGTTGGGGTTTATAAATAAGAATCATGGATGGATAAAATCAAAGTACATGTGCATGTGTGAACTCATGAAACAAAACTTTAAACACTTTAAATGTCCAGGATAACAGAGCCTATCATGTCAGCACTGAAGAGACAGAGGCAAAAGAGTTAACTGACTGTTGCTGGCCACACATCCAGTTGAATAGTTACCCTGGAACTGTGGTTGTGACAGTTTCCATGTTGATGCTGGGAATTGAACCCAAGCCCTCTAAATGAGCAGTCTTCTTAATCCTTGAGACATGGAAAGGGGGATGCAGACAGCACAGCTTTTAGAGCTCCCTAACAATGCATGCTGAGTGTTGTCTAGTAAGAACTGGGACAGCAGAGACTGAAAATGGACCTGTAGTGTCTGAGGAGCAGAAAGGGACAGAATGCTGGGAAGCATGCAGCCATGGCTGCATCTGCATTAGACACCCACCTACCAGTTCCTTCAAGGACAGACAGGTAAGCTGTAAAGACAATAGACATTACATAGAAGAGCACAAAGCTGCTCACTAGGGTGAGGATTCCTTGGGTGGCTCTGGTCTCAGGGGATGACGTAATAGAGAGGGATCTGTGGATGTGTTGGACCCTATGCTTGTGTTTGAGCAAGATAAACACCATGTAGCCACTGGCCCACATCATCAGTCCCAAAAACAAGACATCACTGGATGTCAATAGGATTAGAGTAAGTGTGTTGATTGGTCTCTGAAGCTTCACAATAGCACAGTATTCAAAAATTTTTATCCCAGTAACGTTTCTTCCACCCTTTATGTCAGTTGTGTACACCAGAATGAAGGCATATACCAACATCTGGAGGGCCCAACACAGACCCAGGGAAGGGCTAATGATATTCAAGACTCGGACTTTGAGCTGTGCCCACATGGAATGACTGGGGCTGATGGTGATGGCCTGAATGGCACTCAGAAGGGATGTAGAGATAAGCGAAACTCCTCTGCCAACTCTATTAAAATATAAGACAAGTTTACATGAAACATAATCTACATAGTAAGTCTGACTAAAAACAGCAATGGTCTGTGGGATTCCTTTGAAAAGAACAATGAAGTTGGCCCAGGTCAGGTGTTTGACAATCAGGTCTGTGGGCTTTGCCCTGATTCCAGAGAAGTCAGCAATGATAAAACAGCAAAGCAAGGCTGAGTTCCCCAGCATTCCCAGTGCAGTCTGAGACATGAAGAAGATGCCCACAGCCATTTTTCTAGAGCTCATTCCTGTTATGGTCTTGGTACCTACACAACAGATCCAGAAAGCACTTGTTACATAAGCTGGACTGTCTTCTTAGAATGTCAAACAATGTACTGCAAAATCACTATAACCTTATGTTCATGAGTGGTGTTACAATGTGTCTTTCTAGTAAGAATTTTGGTAAGTCTTAGTGAATTCCTACTGTGCTTGAATTGCAGAAAATTAACTAGGGCATAGTGGAAAAAATTAAAATTTATATTTCCATTAGCATTTCTAAGTGCTTTACAATTATTATTTGGTTTAAAATCAACAGTGCTATTGTGAAAGTGACTAATGATCAACCTGCATTCATATGAGTGTCCTGGATGCAGAAAATCCTCAGATTTCCATTAAGAAGCATGGAAAAGGCAGATACCTACAAGAAAGGAAACTGTCCAGCTCCAGCTTAGTAACCTCTAAGTAAGATAGTATTAATAACTGGTAACTACTAGGAAAGGGTAGTCAGCTTCCTTTAAAAGGTGGCCCCAATAAATCAGCCATGCTACAGTCAGTGGTCATACACCCAAGATCACAAATGTGGTACATACACACAATGGAGTACTACTTAGCAGAGAAAAACAATGAAAGCATGAAATTTGCAGGCAAATGGATGGAACTAGAAAAAATCATCCTGAGTGAGGTAACCCAAACCCAGAAAGACAGTCATGATATGTACTCACTCATAAGTGGATTCTAGATATAAAATAAAGAACAATCAGACCACAACCCATAGAACCATGGAGGCTATATATATAGCATGGAGGTCCCTAGGACGACTGTGGCTTATAATAAATTTCAGTTTTACTCAACTATTAAAAAAATAGCCAAATGAATGGAAACATATGAACTATGAACCAAAGGCTGAGGGGCCCCCAGCTGGATCAGGCCCTCTGAATAGGTGAGACAGTTGATTGGTTTGATCAGTTTAGGAGGCAACTAGGCAGTGGGACCAAGTCCTGTGCTCATTGCATGAGTTGGCTGTTTGAAACCTGGGGCTTATGCAGGGACACTTGGCTCAGTCTGGGAGGAAGGGACTGGACCTGCCTGGACTGAGTCTAGCAGGTTGATCGCAGTCCTCGGGGCAGGATTTGTCCTGGAGGAGGTGGGAATAGGGGGTTGGCTGGGGGTAAGGGGAGGGGGTGGAAGGGGGGAGAATAGGGGAACCCGTGGCTGATATGTAGAAATGAGTGATATTGTAAAATAAAATAAAAAATAATAAAAGAACTGTAAAAAAAAAAAAAAACCTCTAAAAGACACAAAGGTAGGTAGGTAGAGGAAGAAGGTAAATTTGGGAGAATTCGGGGAGGTATGAAAATGATCAACATATATTATACAAACTTCTCCAAAGTCGAAAAATGAGAAAACATAATAGAGAAAAATAAAAGAGCAATCAAAGTGGAGAATGAAAAATGTAGAGTAATAAACAAACAAGAAAAGAGACAGTGACCCTCAGATTCCAGGAAAGAAAACATTTGAATTCTTCTGTGTCTGCATATTCACATGTAATGGAAGTTGCATGTCTGTGTGTATATTTATGTGCTTATTTTAGTCTTACGTGTTTGCAAAATTACTTTAATCTTTTAATTGATTGTATATAATTTAAAATATAACTATAATACTTAAACAAGTCTACAAAATGGAAAATAGCAGGTGATTTTTGAATGTGTTTAAAACAGGATCCAAAGAATGCATGTATTCGTTAGGAGGATCACTAGTGAGATCACTCACCTCATTGTAATGAAATAAAAGTCCAGTAGACACAATAAGGAAATAATGAACAAAAGTAGTATGTATTTTTAACTGAGGATATAAAATTACACTAATATAGGGATAAATGTTACAGAAATTGACAGCTATTAGAATACTGACATAGATAGAATGGGTCCCTAACAGTAGCCCAATAATAATTGACATATCTAACTGTTTGATTGAAAAGCAAGGTGTGTGTTGGGAACTGAATCACATACTTTTAATTACAACACATTTTAGGCAGAGTCACAAGGATCTCTAGGAGTTTGAGACTTGCCTGGTCTACATAACAAGCTCAAGAACAGCCAGGACTATGTGAAAAAGACATGTTTCAAAACCAAACAAATTAAAAGTAAGCTCTGGGGGACATGGACATATATGTCGGGGGAAGTTAAAAAATTAAGGGCCTTAGAACTGTATGACATGAGGTTGAATTCATTCTGCTACTCAAAGGCCAACAGACATAAAATTTGGATATTGAAACAGCAACTTGCCACTTGCTCCTCATTTCACAGCTGAGAAAAAGAAGACCTCTAAAAGATTAATAACTTCTCACTGTGCCACAATACACACCAATTTACAAAAGGGGAAAATATTCTGCATTCATATAAAGTCCCCATGGGCAACAGAATTTGAGGTGTAAATATGCAGAGGCCATCAAACACCTCTGAAATTTCTCTTGAAACTAACTATATTTAGGAGATATTTTACCAGCCCAGTGAACAGGATCTAGGTTTCATAAAAGAAAGCCAAGGGCAGATGAATTCTGAGAAACAGTCATAAACTGTTTTAGTCACCAGGACCTCACATTACTGGGAAAAAATACACTGTCAATTTCTCAGAAAAGAACACCAATAAGGAGGAATTCAGTTTTTTGTATCTCAACTGCAGCCTCCATGATGAGCATTCATCCTGTGCAGGAGCTGTTTCCTGAAAGAGGAGGATCAGTTCAGAGGTGCAGTGCTCTCACCCAACTTCCAGTGAAGGCCCTGTCCTTTGCATACTAGGTATCTGAGAGAACCAACTCATTGAATGTAAGTGATACTTTCATAATGAAGCAATCCCAAAGTCAAGTATACTTGTAACTTCACACATTGCCCTCAGTCCCTGCTTCCTAGAAAGTAAGCTTCCTGGTTATCCCACCCGAAATCTCAGCTTATGCAGGTAGGATATATCAGTGTTGCTGGCTTCTAGAAGGATATTCAGTGGCCAACGGGACCTACAAACCTCATATAGGTACAAAGTTGATGGAGACCCTTAAGATGAAGGATGAATGTTCTCAGAGCACATCCCCAAGAGGATGACAGAATCTTGTCACAGGAAGGGACAATAAAAGTTATGCTGAGACAGTTGACATCACCTCTGAAAAACACTTGTTCCCATCAGTAAACTGGAAAAACTTTTAACTGAGTAGTGAGGATCACAGAGGGACAGGCTAAAAGTGTAAAGTGACTCTTCTCTCCTGTGGTGTCAGAAGCTGAGATTTCAGGTTTTAGATTTTTGGTTAAATGGCAGCTATTGTCTGTACACAACCCTGATGGAATCACAGTTTGAGACCATGTACCCAAACAAACATCATCCTATACTTGTGAACTGTGATGCTGACTGGGTGTGAATTCACTGAAATGTTGTTGTCAGAACAGCATCACAAAATTGTTCATTATTTGTGATTTCACTGATGCAATGGTTGATCAAACATGTAGGAAATATAACATCGTTAAGATACCCACTGTCCAACAGGTATCATGTGCAAAGTCATGTAAAGCTCTGCCTCCCTGGTGTTGTACTTACTGAGAAGCCATGAACTTTCCCAGGAAGATGTTTTGAGTGGACCCTTCTGCCACATCTGTGCAGATGGAAAACAATACACTTTTTGTCAAGATGTTTCATCCTTAGAGTCGATGTGGCCTTTGAGACTCCTTGAATGACAATGACTAAGACATATCTTTACCACGTTCTTGAGATTTGAATATCCACCTCCATTCAGTATAATGTGGTAAGAGTCAATGTTAATGTATAAAAACAGTGAGCAACATCCACCGTATTGTGAGACCACTCCTCTGCTCAGACCTGTGCATCACTGTGCCCAATTCAGGAAATGATTATTAGTCTTCACAGCCATAACATACTGCACAAGAAGGAACCCTGTGTTCATATTGGTCACTTCCACTGAAACACCATTCATACTTTTAAATATTCACTTCAGATTATTTTTAATTAGAGTTAATTGTATATTGGAAAATATAATTTCTAAAGATTTATTTTTTATTGTATGCATAAAACTCTGTATCATTTCGTCCCTGCAGCCTTGCTTACCTAATCATGTCTCATGCTGTGGATCAACACAGACCTAAAGACAATACCAGTGCAGAGATCGCGTTGATTTTATTCCTTTCTTAAATCAACAGTGAACACAGTCCTTTTCCCCTCAGTGAATTGGACAACAAAAGCTCGATTTCATGTATACAACTCCCTCAATCATGCCTGAATATCTTCTATGATATTTTAGTCCCTTATAGTTATTGAAATATCAGCCATAAATAACGACATGTACTAGTAACACATTAGATTCTGTCAGTCGGGTACTTACTTATCTAATATTGACTCATGTGCACCTTTGCTTGAGGGAAAGTGGTAAATTGCACTCTTCAATTTCTCTGCTACTGAAGATCTCACACTGATCCCATCAGATTCACTTTCAGTGATTTCATGAGCCATGTTAGGAGAAAGTATTTCTTCCCTTGTTCTAAAGACATGCAATGTAGGAAGTTCAGATAGAGTATTTCCTAATTTCCCTAATACTCTGTACTGATAAAGAGCCTATTTCTATAATCAAACCTACATCTTTTGCTTTCTGTGGATTAAAAGTTAAAATTCATTGTTGTTTTCTACTGGTTTATTTATTTTTGTTCTCTCCTGTTGAATCCTTAAAATTATAAGAAATGGTAGATGTAACTTTCAATAGGTGTATAAAAGCCCAAAAGGAGAAACAATACATGAGTCACAGCTATCCTCTAAGTTTCACACCTATTTTGACTATATATATATAGTCACACCTATTTGACTATATATATCTGTTGTCAATAGAAGCACTGTTTCCACTGTTAATACCTGTCCTTAGAAACAGATATGACAAGTGACTCTTTCAATACAAAACCTGCATGTGTCAGAGTGGATCCTGAAAGGTCTTTAACATGGCTAACATGATGCAAAACCAGCCACCTAAGTCCATGAGTATAAAGCAATGAGATATATTTGCAGCACACTCCAATCTTAAATGCAACTTGTGTTCCCACTTGCTATCCTGTTCACTTTGTTGACATTTATTGCAGGCCTTTGGTTGTAAAAAGTTTTCATTTTAGGGGACTAGAGAGAAGGCACTGTGATAAGAAACACTTGCAGCTGTGTGAGAACAGCTGGGTTAGTTCAAAACAACTACCTGGTGGCTCATAACTGTTTGTAACTCTAGTTCAAAGAGAATTTAACAACGGATTCTCTCCTCTGGAGGCACTGCCATCTCATGGTGCACATGTTTGCATGTAGGAACAATGTTAAGATTCACAAAACAAAGACTGATAAACAAAAAATCTTTTTAAAAGTAAGTTTACATTTTTAAACAAAGATGTTTTTCGTAGGCAAATGTCAAGGGCAAATAAGACTTTTGATATTTGATTTAAATGCAATGTCCTGTAAGTACAGCCTGTTATGACAGAAAATGGTCATTTCCCAATTTGATTTCACAGCACCAGAGGGACCTATTGTTTATGATGCCACCAGACATATGCTTTCTTTGCATTGCAGGAGTAAATGCTAAAGTGATAACTATGGATGAAATACTAATGCCATTACTTTGTAAAATATGCATCATAAAACACAAATGTGTTCTGAAACAGCTTAAGAAAATTAAGTTAATATAACATTGCATTTCAAATTCTGCACATTTACTACTTTATAAAATCCCTAATACACTCAAATAAAGGCAATGCACATGAGATATCTAAAAATGAGACTGAAGAATATGAAAAATTTTAACGTTGTCCAAACTAAAATAACTAAGTGTGAATGTAAATATAGATGATGAGTAAAGCCCTACCCTACCATCCATAAAGCCCTGTGCTCTATTAGCAACAATGATGATCAGTAAGGGAAGGCATGTGATCAGTTTGTACTCATCATTAGATTATTTTTGAAACAGGATAGATAACTCAATTTCAAGTAAAGAAGGGAGGTTTCAAGCAAGTCATTTTACTTCTGGTCATTCAGTACAGAATGGGGTACTACCTGTCTCACTCATATATGTAATGTTACATAAGACTATATTATACTCAAGATAAAAATTTACATCTATATCTTCTAGGAATGTGTGTGTCCTATATATCCATGAAAATGTTTACTCGGTTATGAAACCATAGTAACAATAGTAATCATACTGCAAACTATAATCATACTGCAGTTATAAAAATAATCCTGCAAAAATTAGTCTATTTATCAAGTAAGGTAAGATGATTTATCACATTGACTCTTTGCCAGAATTCTTCAACACCTATTAGGCTGATAGCATTATTCTGGTGTTACCCACAGTCACCCTCTGTCAGAGACTCATTCTTGTGAGTTCTGTGTCTGTTCCACACATCTGTTTGTATGCAAGATTCCCATAACTAGACATCAGCTACTAGGAAAGCCCTCTCCTCTTTGCTGGCTTTGCTGCTCAGACCGAAATACAAAGCACTTACCTGGCTTCTTACCTCTACATGATGATGTGTTCAATGGGCAGATCCAGACTCATTAATAAGGAGCACTGTGTCAGTCATCTGAGGTAGAGGTTTTGTCTCTGTGAACTCACCTCCCTCCAGATCTGTAATTTTCAAATCACCTGCAGTGGCAATAAGAGTGCTGGCTTTGGGAAACAAAATAATTTCTCAAACTTTTTCTAATTACTAATTAACAAGGATACTTAAGAGTTTCTTGTGAATATCTCCAAATTGACGAGGTGTTTTGAAGAGCCATTGAGTTTTCATGATCCCTGAAGGGTGACAGGGATCCTATGGAAAGTGCTAGAAAGTTTGAAGTCAGGTTTGTAAGTTTAAAAAGTATCTATGTCCCATTATATTTCAGGATTTAGTAATTTCTTCCAGGACAGATCAACTTAGTTTTTATGATCTACATAATTTCTACTTAAATGTTTGAGTATTTTATTCATGCATATGTGTTTATGTCAAGTGTACCTGCCTTTATCTCCTTTCCAATTCTTTTCTTTTCTCACACCACAATTCCCTCAAAATTCATAAACTTAGTTGAGAGAGAGAAAGAAAGGAAGGCAGAAAGAAAGAAAAAAGAAAGAAAGGAAGAAACAAAGAGAAAAGAGAGAGAAACAAAGGGAAGTGAAGGAAGAAAAGAGACTGGTAACTGTTCCTAATATGTGCCATGTGCATGGGCATTTATGAAAGGGGTTAGCCTCTTTCTAAATGGCACGATTTCTGACACTTCCTCTCCCAGACGCCAGAAGTGCCCAACAGCTCTTCAGGTAGGAGTGGGACCATCTGACAACATGTGTATGCTTGGATTTTGCCCTCTTGACCTTGTGCAGGTTTTGTGTGAACTGTAATAACAAGCAAATTCCCACATACAAGTTTTACATTCTGTCTGGACAAAACTCATTTCCCTGGAATCATCTGCCACCTCCTGTTCTTATGTTCTTTCTGCCTCTTTTTCCATGAAGATCCTGAGTCTTGGGAGAAAGAGTGTGCTATGAATATCCCATTTTATCCCTGGGAACTGCAGGATCTATTACTCTGCACCTTTAATGATTGTGAGCTTCTCTTTTAATCACTATTGATTGCAAAAGAGAATGCATTTCTGGTGAGGATGATGGATAGACTAATCCTCCAGCATAAAAATATGAGCTTGAAGGTGTTTATTACTATGTCAGCTTATCAGAATATTAGTATTAGTTTCACCCCAGAACCTCTATACTCTCTAGCCACATATTCTTCTCCCTGATAACGATGCCAGGCAGGGGTTCCATCTTGTGAAATCAGCCTTCAAATAGTTCATGAAGCAGTTTATTGCACCCATGGTGATCATGAAAATATTACATCACATTTGTTGCTGGTGTTGCTCTCAAGGTTCATAACTCCATAATATTTATAAATATGTCTAACTCTGTGAAAACTGCCTAGTATAGATGGAGCTTCCACCATTCATTCTCCATGTTCTTTCTTAAGTATGTGATATCTTTACCAATAGGGTCTTACAATACAGGGATGATAGACTACTAAATGTTACAGGCTATTCACATTATTCTTGGTTTTCCTCAATCTAGTTCTTAAATTTCAAACCCTAACCTGCCCCATTTTAGAGAATTTGGCAGAAGAACATAGTCAGGATATCTGAGAAAACTATCTAAAGAAGTGGGACTTAAGGGGAAAACATTATGTCACAATTGTTGAATATTAGTTTAAGATGCGTTACATTTGTTTCTGCTGTCTAACATTTGTTTAATGAGGCAAAGATGTGTTGTATTCTTTTCTGTTGCATTTTTAAAATTCTGTCAAGCTGGGTTACTTTGCCTGTCTGAAAATCATAGTCACTCCCTTAACGTGCATACTCACAGACATACATAAATATTCTCAATATATAAATACAACCTGCTTAGTCTACACAGTGTTACTAGTATTTATAAAACTTCAGTGCTGAGGATTTGGTATTTGATGACCTATTCAGTGGCTCTTCCCTGGGAAAGACTATTACCCACAATCTTAGCATTTGTTGGTTTTTTGTGGTTCTCTGTCTATGGGTGGGGAATCAAAAGATTTGGGCCCTTCCAGGTTACCATGTCTAATAATATCATCCTTATTTATATCTTGTTTAGGAAGCCACATTAATGATACTTCATGGATATAGCCTCTACGACATTAGTAGAACCTGCATTCTCATAGCCAATTTCCTGTTCCTCTGGCTCTTCCAGTATTTTCAACCTCTCTTCCACTGTGATTCAGGAGCCTGTAGGGAAGTTCTGGTTAGATGAATCAAATGGGTCTGAGCACCACAAGGTCTCTTGTTCTCTTCAATTTCACTTGATGTCCTTATCTGTAAAGGTCCCCATCTATTGCAAAACATATTTCTAGGATGAGAGGTGAGGCCTATACTTATCTGTAGTTTAAGAAAAATGTTTACAATGTGGTTAGAATCCTAATATAAACTGTGGAGTTCTGCTCCAAGGCTACAACAAGGTTCAGAGAAAATAATCTACAGCATAGCAAAATGAAACTTATGACTCCCCCCCCCGTTTTTTAATATGAGGAAATAAATTTACACATGAGTTGTTTGGGTCATGGTCTTTATCATTCTTCTTCACTGTTTTATTCACAGCTTATATACACATTTAAAAGCAACTTTAGGCAGCATACAAAGGTTACAGAAAACTCTTTTTCGGGTCACAAAGCATTCTTTGGATAAGTAAAAAGAGAGATAGGCAGCATATTCTTTCTAGCTGTTGATAGTGAGAATCTGCAGCTTTGGTTGTAAGAAAAAAGTGAAGTTTTTGGCTCCACACTGTCTTCCTAAAGAGATTAGCCTAAGGAATTACAAGGGGGGAAGTCATTTCCTAGTCTTTTTTTTTTTTTGGAGACAGTGTCTGCCTTTGAAGTTGAGGCATGTTTCTTGTATGCAGCACTAGGATGGATCCTGTTTTTATATCCCTTCTGTTAACTTGTGTCTTCTCATAGGCAAATTGAGTCCATGGATACTAAGGAGTACTAATGACCAGTGATTGCTGATTTGAGTTACTTTTTAGTGGTAGTGTTGTGTGTTTCCCTTTTTTGGCGTTTGTTTGTATAGGATTATCTATTGCCTTTGTATTCATGGGTGCATCTAACTTTTTTAGTTGGATTTTTTGTCCTAGTGTTTTCTGTAGGTTTTGATTTGTGGATAGGTGTTTTTTAAGTCTGGTTTTATCATGGAATATTTTGTTTACTCCATCTATGTCAATTGAGAGTTTTTCTGGGTATAATTTTCTGGGACGGCATCCAAGGTCTCTTAGTGTCTGCATAATGTCTGTCTAGGACCTTCTGGCTTTCAGAGTATCCACTGAGAAGTCAAGTGTTATTCTGATGAGTTTTCCTTTGTATGTTACTTGGCCTTTTTCCTTTGTAGCTCTTAATATTTTTTTCTATTCTGTATGTTTAGTGGTTTGAGTATTATGTGATGAGTGGACTTTTCTATTGGATCCAGTCTATTTGGTATTTTGTAAGCTTCTTGTATCTTCATTGGCATTTTCTTCTTTAGGTTGGGAAAGTTTTCTTCAATGATTTTATTGAATATGTTTTCTGTGCTTTTGAGCTTGTGTTTTTCTCCTTCTTCTATCTGTGTTTTTCTTAGGTTTGGTCTTTTCATCATTTCCCAGATTTCTTGGACGTTTTGCTTTATGCCTTTGTTGGCTTTAGTGTTTTCTTTGACAGATGAGTCTATTTCCTCTATTGTATCTTCAGTGCCAGAGATTCTCTCTTCCATCTCTTGCATTCTGTAGGTTTTGCTTGCATCAATAGTTACTGTTTGTTTTCTCAGATTTTCAATTTCCATCATTCCATAAGTTTGTGTCTTCTTTATTGTCTCTATTCCAACTTTCAAATCTTAAACTGTTTCCTTCACCTGTTTAATTGCTTTTTCTTTGTTCCCTTTCTTTAAGAGTTTTATTGATTCTTTCCAAATTTTTGTTTGTCTTTTCCTCAATTTCTTTAAGAGAGTTTTTTATTTCCTTTTTAAATCTCATCTTCTCAAAATCATTTTTAAAGGTCTATTACTTCTGCTTCTCCTGCATTGAGATATTCAGGTCTTGCTGTTGTAGAACCATTAGGTTCTGGTTGTGCCATATTGTCCTTTATGTTGTTGATTTTATTTTTTGCACTGGCATGTACCCATCTCTTCCTCCACTTGGTGCAATTGTTGCCTATGTCTAAGCAAGCCTCTCTTGGTCCAGTTGAACTTCTTTTTCTAATACAGGTTCTTGGTCCAATAGGTAGAATGGACTCTGTGTTTCAGGGAGGAGCTGCAGTCTCCGAGGGTGGGTGGGTTTGGTGAATGGGTTGGGGATTGTATTTTACAGAGTCTTTTGCAAGATGGTGGTTGTCTGGCCTGCCTGCAGGTAACCTTCTTGCTGACTTGAAACTGGGACTGCAATGGATGGTGGTGTTGGGGCACAGGGTTGTGGCCCTGGCCCCAATAGCTAGAAGCTGGGGCATTCCATATGGGAAGAAAGACTTGCCTCATATTCAAATCAGAGGGCAGGCTCTGTCTTAAGGAGCAGCTGCATTCTTGGAGGCTGGATATGTTTGAAGTTTTGGAACTTGTAGGTTATAAGGTCTGCTGGGGGATGGTCATAGTCCTGCCTGCCGGCAGGTGATCTGCCTGCTGGCCTGAACCTGAGACTCTTAATATAATCAGTGCTGGCAGGCTCTCATGATTTTCATTTCACTTAAACATTCACTGACAGTATCTATATGGGGACTGGAGCTTATCTTCAGAGGAGCTTGTATACTATGCAAGTTCCCAAGTGCTACAGAAAATGATCCATAATGATGCCAGTCATGAAATGCAGAACTGGTTCCTGAGATATAATCCCAAACTTAACAATAATCCCACTGAATTGGAATCTCTCTTCTCCTTTCTGGTATCAATCCATGTAAGTGATTCCTCTTTTATTTTGTTGGCTAGTGAAGCCTTGTAGAGTGAGAAGACTTCCAAGGTTATGTTCCTTGGAGAGGGTTGGATATATTTTCAGAATGATGTCTTTACAACATTAGGTGAAACCATACTCGGTATAAATAGCATTGTTAAATGGATTTCATAATCACTTACAGCTGGGGGGTGTAGAGGTGCTCTCTGAGAAACAGAGACTGATAAGTCTATGGTTATCTGAGATGTGAGTATTGAAGTGCATCTTGGCTAGAATAGTGGTTGAAGAAGGACAGAAATGTAAGTGGATAAGTTTAGAATTGAGTTTGAAATGATAAAGAGGAGGAGAAGGAGAAAAACCAGCAGCAGCAGGAGGAAGGGGCAGAGGAAAATATTATTTTCCAAAAATAGAGGTCTGCCAAAACCAATTTATGAGATTTGATGCCTCATGCTTCACATGATTGTTAGGTTTTGGTTTCTGTTTGGAGAGAACAGATACTGGTGACAGTATAGTTCCAGGCCTATAGCCTTCTAGATTCTAGATGGAGTACAGCATCCAGTGTCAAGAGAGCTGTGATAGAAGATGATATTGAGGACCTGGTCAGTGGGAATTGGATATCCAGGGTTACTGAATACAGCCCAGTACAGTTCTTGTTATCACTATAACATCTTTTTCCCCAGGGGCCACATCCAGGCTACTTTTTCTCTAATCAGTGGTATTAGCAACATTGCCTTCTGGACACATTATTTGGCATGCTGTCACTGAAACTCTTCTGGAAGCATTATCAGATATTTGATGCAGAGCCCTTGGTCTACTAAGGTCATTGATATTAAAGAGACTGTATTCCTGGTGTTGTGGATAATTCTCCTCTGTGATTGAAACCCTTCCACCTGCAGAGAATGTTCTTAAACTGTGTCTTAGTTAGAATCTCAATTATTGTGAAAAGACACCAAGTCCATGGGGACTCTTATATAGGAAAACATTTAATTGGGGATGGCTTATAGGATCTGAGGTTTTGAGCATTACTATCATGCTGGAAAGAATGGATGCACACAGGCAGACATGGTCCTGGAGAAGGAGTCAAGAGTTTTACATTCAGACTGGCAGGCAGCATGAAGGGAAAGGTATAGCTGGTCTTGGCTTGAGTATCTGAAACCTCAAAGCCAACCTCCCGTAACACATTTCCTCCAGCAATGCCTCACTTACTCCAACCATGTCATATCTCCTAATAATGCCATTCCATAGGTGTAGCGGTAACGCCAGGATTACCGATACCCATTTACCATGTCTGAGCGAAGGGCTGTGGATTAAAAAATAGAGACAAGAGACAGCGGGTCTTTCGTACGATTGGATGTCGAATGCCGTTTATTGAAAGAGGGAAGAAACCTTAAATACATACAGGCTTACAGCACAAATGGAGGAACCCCCGGAGGGCAGAAGTTCGCTACCAATGGTCTACATTCCAGACTCAATGTTCTACATTCTTGCATCTAAGTTGTTAATGCCCAATATGCAGGATACACAAACAAGGAACTTCCCTTAAGCATTCAGAAGGGTGGATACTGGCAGGGAATCTGAATAGGGAGGACATCTGATCGAGGTCAGCAAGCAAGGCCACAGCCACTCCCAGTCGGGGGCCAGGGCCCATGGCGCCCACAGGTCCCCCCTTTTTATTAAATGAGCTTCTGACTTAGGTTGCGTGGGACCAGCAGACCACCTTACCCGTCATAGAGACACCTGCCCAGGCCACACAAGTGCTCTGTCTTAGGTTGATGGCAGCCCCCCAAGTATTACCCGTCTCTGAATACTCATTATCATACAGACTCAACCACGTGAGCTGTAGAGTGACTGCTGCCAAAGATCTCAAAGTGGCACTGGGCTTGCAATCTGTGCGACACAGAAAAGACCAACAGAAATCCTAACCCACCCATAGCCAGGAGGCTAAAGGCAATTGAACCATTCCCTTCTTAAACGAGCCTTACTGCAAATTGGAGTCCTTGTAAGGTGGTATCCCATAAGCAAATGGAACTTGAGTTTTAATAATTTTTTTCAACTTACAAAGCCAATTATAATGTATAAAAGTGGAATTAAATTTATCATGCCCAATAAGAAGAAAGATTAACTAACTGTGGTAGCTACTTTTGCTGCCAGGGTCTCCATTGTGCTAGCTGTAGTAACCAATTATGAAATAGCAATCCCAGAAACAATAGCAGCAGTGACCACCACTGCTATAACAGCAACAACGGCAACAGCGATGTCAGAGTCTCTTCTGGAGCATGTGAGCATCATCTGTGTCTAGCTGCCACGGTCCACTGGCATGGACACGGCTCCAGGAACATGAACCACCAAGGCCCATTTTTCTTGATCCCAGCACTACTTAGGCTGGCAGGTCTGCAAGAGAACAACTGAGAATCATAAAGAAAATAGAAAACAAAAACAGCAAACAAGGAGCAGAACTAATGGCCTCAATAATGGCTACATTCAGGCTCACAAATTTTGAGGTATCTTCAAAAAGGCTAGATGAATTTCAGGAGGCAAATAAATGTTGCACAGAGCCATTCCTGAAAAGTAGGTACTACACCAGCTTGAGGGGGGTTGCAAAATGCGAAAAAGGCTTAGCTGGCATGTTACTGTTAGCAAATGAAGTTCATTGACCTTCAGAGTTATCCTTAATCTCCAAAGTGTGATACATTCTCAATGTTTTTGAAAAAGGTTATCATACATTACCTTCTGAAGAATCCAACCACATGGCTACAGTTCCTAGGCTTACAATAATGTTTGCCAAGGCTGGCCGTATTGGGCTCTCAATCCCCATTGGCATCAGAAGGGGAGAGTTTTTTACGAAGGCCCAATAGGTCTCTGCCATGTTGGGATTCAGCAGCAGCCACAGGGCGCACACAGCGTTCAGGAACCCAAAGAGGAACTTCATTGTCCTGTGGAAAGACACAAACAGATCCCTGGGCCCACACCAACACCGGATCGGGTCCCCTCCAAGTGCCAGTAGAAAGATCTTTCCAACGCACCAGAGGATGATTTGCAACAGGAGCCCTCCAGTGCTTATCTGCAGCAGATACTCCAGCAGAATCCACCGATAAAAAATTTAAAATATATAAAACAAGGGAAAGAATAGAATGTGGAGAGGAGAGGTGAGCCCTTAGCTCCCCCCTTTTTACTTTAGCAATATAAGTTTTTAAGGTATGATGGCAGCATTCTACTATATCCTGCCCTTGAGGATTATAAGGAATACCAGTCTTATTAACAATAGAAAAATCTTGGCAGAATTTTGAAAATCCCGTACTACTGTAGGCGGGACCATTATCAGTTTTTATGCATTTTGGCACTCCCATGTAAGCAAAAGCATGAAGACAATGATTCTTTACATCCTTAACCTTTTCCCCTGAATGGACAGAAGCAAAAATTAGAGAAGAATATGTATCAATAGACACATGGACATATTGTAATTTTCCAAAGGAAGGCACGTGTGTGACGTCCATCTGCCACACATGATTAGGTAAAAGTCCTCGAGGATTAACTCCTAAATGAGGAACAGGTAAAAATTCCACACAAATAGGGCATGATTTAACTATCTGGATGGCTTGTTCCCGGGTTATGCCTGTATGATAACGGAGAGATCCAGCATTAAGATGATAACGCTGATGCAACTGAGTAGCCTTATCAAAGGCAGAACAGACTAATGTGACAGCCATACGAGTAATGGCGTCAGCCCTCTGATTACCTTCACTTAGAGGTCCAGGCAATTGAGTATGAGCTCTAATGTGGCCCACATAAAGGTTATGTGAGCGGGACCATATAAGTCCTTGCACTTGCAATAAGTATTCATGAATGGAAGAAATGGATGGTATGTCGGCTGTTGTTTCCAAAGGCATAATGGCATGTGCCACATATTGACTATCGGTATAAATATTTACACTCTCATCAGAAAACATTTGTAAAGCAAGCAACAGTGCCTGTACCTCTGCCACCTGGGCAGAAGTGCCCTGGACTTTTATTCTCTTTACTATGTTACCAGAAACCACCACAGCAAAACCACGTGAAGTGCCATCAGTAAATACCACACGGGCCTGAGGAATAGGAGTCATTTGTACTATCTTGGGAGATATAACAGGATGAAATTTAAAAAATTGACACACATCATTGGAGGGGTAGTGAGTATCAAACTGACCCTGCATGGAGCATGTCAATATGGCCCAATCATTATCATTAGCTTGCAACCATGCTACTTGAGACTGGGTGTATGGGGTCACCACAATATCTGGCTCTTTACCAAAAGTTTGAACACTGATCTTGATTCCCTTAAATATAATCTGAGCGACAGCCAGTGGATAAGGAGTGATGATTTTTGCTGGAGAAGCTGGGGAATGTACCCAAGAAATAGGACCTGATTGCTAAAACACTCCAGTAGGTGAATGAGTAAAACAAAATATCAAATACAATAAGGGAGAATTAAGATCTATATACTGCACGTGAGCCTGTTCCAGGGCCTCTAGTGACACAGTTTTTGTCTGCCACAGGTTGTGGACCTCCTTGAAACATTTTTCCTAAGCCTCTGTCCGGGCAGTAGCCCTGACTCTTCAGTAGTATTTTATAAAATTTTAAAGAGGATTCTTTTTTATAGATCCCAAATAACACATTAGCACAAATAGCCAATTATTAACAATGTGGACCAAACAATTTACCTGTATTTTATTTACTGGAAAAATAATTTTGTAACCTCTTTATCAGGAAGAGATTATCATTTATGGGTTTATCTTAGCAACATTATTTAATAAGCTAATAACCCAAACCATTTCAGGTGTTATATTTTTATAGAATTAAACCAAGAATTTCTAGAAAGCAACTTAAATTGTTGAGCCAAATTTTCAGTAATGATCAACAGACAAGAGCACACCTAATATATAGTTCAAAATTATGAATCCTGTTCCTTTAGTTTATCTACCATGAAAATCCAAACATTCATCCAAACATTTATTAAGACAATCAAAAGAACAGAACATCCTTTATTCAAACAGCATTGACTTAGCATTCAATGTCCTGACCGAAACCATTTTTCACCAGAAGTTAGGCCCATTTAAACTTTTAGTGCTAGTCCCTTTCCAGCCTCAGCTCGCTTGGCGAGAGCTGAGGCTGTCGCTTAGATTTGCTCTGCCCACTGCTCGGGCTCTATTGCCAGCACCTGCCTGGGCCGCACTCCATCACGGCCCTGCCTCCCACCGGCATGTATCTGTCCGCCTGCTGCTTCAGGCTATCTCATGCACGCCTTTGTCCGCCACAGCCGCTGGGCGCACCCCGCACACAAACTCATGTTTAAACTTCCTACTCCCATGAAGGGACTACCTAATAATGAGTTATTCCCACCATAAGGGAAAAACAGAAAAACATTTCCCACAAAGGGATCCTAAATATTGAATTATTCCCACTCTGAGGGAAAAATAAAAAACATTTGAACCAAAATTAAGCAAACAGACAGCAAAACTTCTAACCCCTGGGCTCACTTGCTGTTTAGCCAGCAGCAATGAGGCCTACCTGCCGATTCTTTGTAATTCAGATGCTGCCACTCTGCACTGGCAGGAAGAAAATACTCAAGAGTTTTCAGCTATCCTGAAAACTCTACAACTGGAAAAAGTCTTTACATCTTACATTACCACGGGAAGAGGCTTCTCTCTTTCCTTCATTCTTTCTCTACAGAGCCCCAATCTTTAGGCCTAGTTTCAAAAATTTTTCCCCTTTTTACCGGGAAAATTCATTTTTCTTGATTAAAATTTTTCCCCCTTTTCTAACAGGAAACTTCCTTTCCTTCCCTCTTCTCTTTTGGGAAGATTTCCTTTTTCATTTAAAATCTTTAGCTATCTTGCCCTTACTTAACTTTGGTGCCTTCCTGCTTCAACAGTCCAATTAACTGACTGTGAGCTAATTACACCCATTTCAATTCACTCTTACCATTAAAATGCCGGCTGGCCTTCCAAGAGTGTCTGTCAGCTGGTCCTTCTTCCTCAGATCTCGGTAGGAACCTCCATTTGTAGCGGTAACACCAGCATTACTGATACCCGTTTACCATGTCTGAGCGAAGGGCTGCAGATTAAAAAATAGAGACAAGAGACAGCGGGTCATTCGTACGATTAGATGTCGAATGCCGTTTATTGAAAGAGGGAAGAAACCTTAAATACATACAGGCTTACAGCACAAATGGAGGAACCCCCAGAGGGCAGAAGTTTGCTACCAATGGTCTACATTCCAGACTCAATGTTCTACATTCTTGCATCTAAGTTGTTAACGCCCAATATGCAGGATACACAAACAAGGAACTTCCCTTAAGCATCCAGAAGGGTGGATACCGGCAGGGAATCTGAATAGGGAGGACATCTGATCGAGGTCAGCAAGCAAGGCCGCAGCCACTCCCAGTCGAGGGCCAGGGCCCATGGCACCCACACATAGGAGCCTATGGTGATGATTTTCATTGTAACCATCACAAGCAGGAAGTAAACAACTCAACATAGCAGAAAGTCCCTGATGCTCAAGGTCCCTCTCTTCTGGAACTACAATAAAAGCTGAGTGTCCCTCTCAGACTTTCCAATCTGTGGAAAAGACCATTGAGAAAAGACTGGCCACCTGGAAGAAACACTATTAGCAGAACTGAATAGAAGAATATTCAACCAACTGACTCACTTGTAACAGACACTCTCTTACCTGTTGAGCTGTCTGAAGGATGTCCAGTGTACTCTAGATTTCTAGCTTTTGTGAGTTGTCTCACATGCTCTGTTGTGATCTGATTTTTAATCCTTTATGCTCTTGTAAGTAACCCCTTGTCTTTATTCCTGTAAATAACACCAAAAAAAAAATCTCAGGACTTTGGAGGTATCTATACTTTGGGCCACCCTGGGATTCCTACCTAGGGTGAGTAGACATGGGTGTTGTGTATCCCCAGGAAAAGTTTTATCCCACATCAACTACAACTTTACAGGACAAGCATAGTCCCTACTAAATCTTTTTCTTAGCCCTCAGATAAATGTAGGTAATATCCCTCATCAAGGAATCTTCTCTATACATTAAATGAGACCAGCACAACACACCACAATTTGACCCACTGCAGATCATCAGATTGTGGGTAGCCCAATTATTTTGGTTACATCTACATCCCAGTCCTTCATCTTTGGCTCAGAGAACATCACAGAAGAGAAAGAAGAGCCATTTTAAGTGGCAGATAATAGAAAGTCTGCTGTGAAGTTAGCCTATTTGAACCATTTTGGAATATTTGAAACTGTAGGATATGTTTCCAATCAAATAGTGAGATAAGATTCTATGTATCAATCTGGAAATTATATGCAAGTGAACAGGATTAGCTGTCTGTTAGTTCATCCCTAAGTACTGTCATCCATAAGATATGCTCTTGATACATCACAGGAAATGAATGTATAGAGAAGTTTTTTCTGTAAAGCAGTTTATAAACAACTGAACACAGTAGGGATTGTACAATATTATTTATTGTGTTTTATTAACATTTTTTGTGTGTCTTTTGGGCAGAAATTCATGGTGTTTTCATTGTGGCCAAATGCAACTTGTAGGAGTTAGATTTCTCTTTACACCTTGTGGGTCTTGGTGGTCAAACTAACTTTTCTGGCTTGGCAGGAAATAACTTTATTTGTAGTCCATCACTATTAAATATTGAATGTGTATAATGTTAATATTTATTACCTATGTGTGTCTCTAAATCAGTCTTCTATTCAAATCTCCAGTGCTATGAAATTTAAAGGAAAAAAATCAAATAATTGACAGAGTCCAAAATCATGCTAAGTTAATTTAAAAAAATTCTTGTTGAAAATCTATATTGTCAGAAGTAAAGCAGTCACCTTTATACCTCATTATAATATATGAATTAAAAGTTTTCAATGACAGGAATTTGCCAGCATTGATTTCTGGAACTGCAATGAGACAGTAAATGGGGGAAAAGAAAACCTGTGTACCCCTTGTCTTTTAGGAAACAAAGAGAGAAGAGAGGTTGTGGCCAGGATCCTCAGTGTCTTCTTCAAATGTCCATCCTCAATGGCCCCAGTTCTGACTACTAGATAGAACTGTTTTGTTGTTTCCACAATCTCCAAATGGCATTTCAGGCTAGTGACTAAGCCTACACATGGACTTTGAATCCTCTAAAATGAATCAAATCTTAGTGTTAGAGCTACTGCTCAGTGTACAAAAGGAGCTAGCACCAATTTCCAAATGTAAAATGTACACTTCAAAATGTAAAAAGGAAGAGTCTGACATTGTACAAGACAGTTGCAAATACTAAAGTGGATGAACAAGGAAGACCAAGTGAACAAGGGCATCTAGATCTACACCTATTCCTTTTCATTCTGAAAGACCAATGTAGACATTAGGCTAGAACTGGACTGGCTACTACATATGGGGAATATGATGAGGAGACATGGACAACAACTGTAAACTATGAAATAACAGACAAAAATCTACATTAGTGGCAATGGTGAACTAGAAATACTAGAAGGAGAAATGAGGATAAAATTCAGAGTTGAATTTGAAACTTGTGATCAACTTCCCAAACGGAGGAAACAATGGGAGCCATACTTAAGAAAGAACTTCAAAAGTAGGGCAAATACTCTCAAAATTAGATTTTTGTCTTTTCGTTTCATTTTATTTCTTTTCTGTTTCTCTTTCCATTCCTTCTTTTTATATTCTCTTGTGATAGAGTCTCATGTAGCCCAGGCTGATCTGAAGCTATGTACAAGAGGATGACCCTAGATGTCTTGCCTTTATCTTCTAAGTGCTAGAGGGATACATGAATGTGGCACTACACCTATTTATGAGGTGTGAGAGATAAAATGCAGGGCTTCATGTATGCTAGGGTAACAGACTGCCAACTGAGCTACATCTACAGATTCAGTAACAGACATATTAAACAAAGAAAAATGATTGAGGAATGAAGACAAAAGTTGTTGTTACAACAGTAAAATGAGAAAAGGTCAGAAAATACCCTTTAGACCAGATTATTGCTAGGATGAGGGATCAAACTTAATTTTATCTTATTGTTTGCATTTTCACTGTAAAGGTTTATTGAACATGATACAGTGTCACAATATGTGTTTTCATGCAACAATGTATTTCACTGAGCACATTTCCCTCCTTCTGCAGCTTGCTTTTACTTCTTGATCTTTATCTCTGTTCTCATTGTCCCCTTGGCATTTTTCCTCATTTATTTATGCAACATATATATATATATATATATATATATCAATAATTTTATGTACTTTTATACCATGTATGAACCATAAACAAGGAAAATATATGGAACTGTGTTTTCCTTTTTCTTTTCTTACTTATTTCTTTCCTCATTCTTTGTTTTATTTTGTTTTTTGAGATAGGAGCTCTTTATATAGTGCTGGCTTTCCTGGGCCAGTGATGAATATTGCCTATAAATTCTGACTGCTTCTGTCTATGGTTCTCTTGTGTGATGGTTCTCCTCTGAAACAGCTGGAGGACTTGTTTCACAACCTTGGCAGGGTTATTCTCATTCTGTGGACACTGTCATTCCTATGTATTGACAGAAGGATGACTTCTCTTTACAGTGTGTTAATCAGGTAAATAAAACAACCTCTCATGGTTCTTCTATTGTTCCACATTATGGTGATAAACTTAGAAGCCTGTTCTCTATAATTAGCTATGCTGACAAGGTAAAACAGGACAAATGTAGTGTCTCTGTGGTTAGGTCACAAGTGGGACTTTTGGAGAATAAACTCAAGGATGAAATCAGGAAGTGTCTGGATTTGTTGAATTAAAGTCCTTCAGATAATAAGGCAACACAATAGCCCCGTGCTTCCTATGGCAGCAGCTGATAAGGAGATCCAGCACTTACTTGCTCTGATCTTGTAATAAACATCACTTTGTATGAACATTCTGACCTTTCTTTTTGGTCCTAGATTTAATCTTAATTTCCTAATTGTTTTCATTAGTCATGGGTTTTATGTGGATTGCTGGAAATTAACTAGCTAATCAATCAAACCTTATCTGCAAATGCCTCAGCTTTATGCCTAGTTACAGAGAGAATGGCTATACAAATGGCCAGAAGTACAGGGAGATGGCCTGGCTTCATAGCCTTGAACAAAAAATGTTAAAGGTTTCTCTGGATTCTGTGGCTTTGGAAAGAAATTGTATTTTTAGATCTGATATGTTTTTTTTTCTTGGCCAGTCAGCCTTTGGCAAAAGTGCTGTTTTCAAACTGCTTGCTTCCCCTTTTGATTTACACAGGACACCATGCTTACCCAAAGACCACAGTCCACCCATTGGTTATTTGCATGTGGCTCCCAGCCAAGGTGCTGCAGCTGTTCTCTGCTGGAAGCTGCAGAGAGGAACTGACAGCTTTGTCACATAATGTAGAGTAGTATATAATCTGTCTCTGTCTCTGTCTCTGTCTCTGTCTCTCTCTCTCTCTCTCATTTTTGAGACAGGGTCTCTGTATAGCTTTCTCTCTGTAGACCAGTCTGGCCTTGAACTCATAGAGATCTGCCTGCCTTCACGTCCCAAGTGATGGGAGTAGAGGCATGCACAACCACCTCTCAGCAATTTCTTTACATTTTCTTTAGATCTCTTAATAGCTTAGCCTTCTCCTCTTGTAACTCCTTAGGCTAATCTCTTTAGGAAGACAGTGTGCAGCCAAAAATCCCCACTTTTTTTTTACAAGCACAGCTGCAGTCACCCACTATCAACAGCAGGGAAGAGTATGCTGCCTGTGTCTCTTATCCCTTATACAAGGAATGCTTTGTGACCCTGAGAAGAGTTTTTTTTGGTAACCTTTTTTTTTTAAAATTTTGCTGCCTAAAGTTCCAGTTAAATGTGTATATTAGCTGTGAAGAAAATTTTGAAGCAGAATGATAAAGACCATGACCAGAACAACTCATGTGTGAATTTATTCCCTCATATTAAAAAAAGTGTGTGTGTGTGTGTGTGTGTGTGTGTGTGTGTGTGTGTTGGTGAGACCTTAATTAAGTTTCATTTCACTCCACTGTAGATTTTTTTCTCTTAACCTTCTTGTAGCCTTGGAGCTGGACTCCACACTATACATTAGGATCCTAGTCATATTGTACATATTTGTTCTTAAACTACAGAAAAGCATAGGTCTCACCCCTCATCCTGGAAATGTGGTTTGCATCAGAAGGACATCAAATCAAATTGAAGAGAACAAGAGACCTTGTGATGCTCAGACCCATTTGATTCATCTAACCAGAACTGCACTACAGGCTCCTGGATTGCAGTGGAAGAGAGGTTGAAAAGACTGGAAGAGCCAGAGGAACAGGAAATTGGCTCTGAGAATGCAGGTTCTACTAATGTCAGAGAGACTATACTCATGAAGTATCATAAATGTGGCTTCCCAAACAAAATATGAACAAGGATGATATTGATAGACATGGTAACATGGAATGGTGGAATCTTTTGTGACCCAACCCATAGACAGGAAACTACAGAAAACCAAGGAATGTTGAGAGTGTGAGTAATAGACTTTCCCAGGGAAGAGCCACTGAATAGGTCATCAAATACCAAATTTTCAGCACTGAAATTTTATACATAAAGGTAACACTGGATACACTAAGGTGGTTGTATTTATATATTGAGAATATTTATGTATGTCTGTGTGAGTGTGCATGTTAAGGGAGTGACAATAATTTTCAGCCAGGCAAAGTAACACAGCTTCACAGAATTAAACAAATGAACTGAATTAAACAGAAGCGAATGCAACACATCTTTTCATCATCAAACAAATGTGACACCTCTTAAACTAATATTCAACAGCAATTTTAACATCATGTTTTCCCCTTTAGTCCCACTTCTTTAGATAGTTTTCTATATAGCCTATGCTCTTCTGCCAAGAACTCTAAAATGAGGCATGTTAGGCACTTGAAAGTTAAGAAATAGATTGAGGAAAACCAAGAACAATATAAATAGCCTATAACACTTACGAGTTTTTCATCCAGATTGTAGGACCATGTTGGTAAAGCTATCACATACCTGAGTGAAAGAACATAAAGAATGAATGGTGGAAGCTCCATCTCTACTAGGCAGTTTTCACAGTGTTGGACATAATTATAAATATTGTGGAACTATGAACCTTGAGAGCAACAACAACAACAAATGTGGTGCAATACTTTCATGATCACCATGTGTGTAATAAATTGCTTCATGAAGTATTTGAAGGCAGAGTTCACAAGATAGAACCCCTGCCTAGCATCGTTATCAGGGACAAGAATATGTGGCTAAAGAATATAGAGACCGTGGTGGAGAAACTAATACTAATATTCTGCTAAGTTGACATAGCAATAAACACAATCAAGCTCATAGTTTTATACTGTAGGATAAGTCTATCCATCAACCTCAACAGAAAACCATTTTCTTTTGCAATCAATTGTGATTAACACAGAAGCTCACAATCATTCAAGGTGCAGAGAATAAGAGACTCTGGACTTTCCAGGGAAAAAATCGGATGTACATAGCACACTCTTCTTCCCAAGACTCAGGGATCTTCATGGAAGAAGAGGCAGATAGAATATAAGAATAAGAGGTGGAAGATGCTTCCAAGGAAATGAATTTTTTCCAGACAGAACATGGAACTTGCATATGGGAATTCGCTTATCATTACAGTACACACAAAACCTGCACGAGGTAAAGAAGGCAAGATCCAAGCATACACATGTTGTCAGATGGTCCCTCTTCTACCTGAAGAGCTGTTGGGCACTTCTGGCTTCTGGGAGAGGAAGTGTCAGAATTCTTTCAGGATTCTGCCATTTAGAGAGTAGCAAACTTTGCTTTCATAGATGCCCTGCACTAGGCACATATTAGCACCACTTAGCAGTCTCTTTCCTTCCTTCCTTTCTTCCTTCCTTCCTTCCTTCCTTCCTTCCTTCCTTCCTTCCTTCCTTCCTTCCTTCCTTCCTTCCTTCCTTCCTTCCTTCCTTCCTTCTTTCCTTCCTTCATTCTTTTCTTCATTCCTTCCTTCCTCACTTCCTTCTTTTCTTTGTTTTTTGTTTGTTTCTTTCTTTCTTTTTCTCTCTCTTTCTCAATGAAGCATATGAAATTTGAGGGAATTATGTTGTAAATAAAAGGAATTGGAAAGGAGACAATGCAGGTACACTTGATATAAACACATATGCATGAATAAAATACTCAAACATTTAAGTAGAAATTATGTAAATCATAAAAAAAACTAAGTTGATCTGTCTTGGAAGAAATTACTAAATCCTAAAGTCCAATGGGACATAGAGACTTTTCTGACTTTCTCATAAACCTGTCCTCAAACTTTCTAGGACTTCCCCTAGGACACTTGTCAGCTTTTGGGGATCATAAAAACCTAATGGCTCTTCAAAAACACCTTATCCATTTGGAGATATTCACAAGAAACTGCTAAGTATCTTTGTTAATTAGTAACTGGAAAAAGTTTGAGAAATGATTGTGTCTCTCGAGGCCACATTGTCATTGTCACTGCCGGTGAAATGAAAATTGCAGTTCTGGAGGGAGGGAAGTTCACAGAGTCAAATCCTCTACCTCGGGTGACTCTTTCACTGTGCTGGTGATTAACGATTCTGGATCTAACCATTGAGCACATCATCATGTAGAGGCAAGACACCAGGTGAGTACTTTGTATTTCAGTCTGAGCAGCAGAGCCAGCAAAGAAGAGAGGGGCTTCTCAGTTGTTCATGTCTAGTAATGAGAATCTTGGTAGAAAAAGGTCAGTGGGACAGAGAGAGATCTCACAAGAATGACTGCTTAACTAAGAGGTAAGTGAGAAAGACCAAAGTGTGCAGAACTACGTGGCAGTCCGTTTGTTAATTCTTACTGAAATATAAGTCTCTAACAGAGGGTGACTGTGGGTAACACCAGGATAATGCTGTCAGCCTATAAAAAAGTGTTGAAGGATTGTGGTTAAAAGTCAATGTGATAATTCATCTTACCTTACCTGATACATAGATTATTTTTCGCAGTATTATTTTTTATAGCTGCAGTATAATTATAGTTTGCAGGATGATTACTATTGTTACTATGGTTTCATAACCATTGTAAATATTTTTATGGATATAGAGGACACACACAGTCCTGGAAGATATAGCTGTAAATCTTTATCTTGTGCATGAGATATTCTTATGTAACATTACACATATGAGTTAGACAGGCAGTACCTCAGTCTACTGAATGACTAGAAGTAAAATGGTTTGCTTGAAACCTCCCTGTTTTACTTGGGATTGAGGTATCTGTCCCAATTCAAAAATAATCTAAGGATGAGTACAAACTGATCACAAGCCTTTCCTTACCGTTCATCATTGTTGCTAATAGAGCACTGGGCTTTATGGATGGCAGGGCAAGGCTTACTCATCAGATATATTTGTATTCACACTTAGTTCTTTCTTTTAGTTTGGATAACGTTAAAGTTTTCCACATTCTTTGGTTTCTTTATTACATATCTCATGTGCATTGCCTTTATTTGAGTGTATTATGAATTTTATTATAAGAGATTTATCAATAAAAAGTAGTAAGTATGCAGAATTTGAAATGAAGTATTTACCTGTCTTCTTATGCTATTTCAGAACACATTAGTTTTTTATGATGCCTATTTTACAAAGTAATGGCATTAGTAATTCATCTATAGTTATCACTTTAGCCTTTACTCCTGCAATGAAAAGAAAGCATATTTCAGGCCCACCTTGTGCTGTGAAATCAAACTGGGAAATGACAGTTTTTCTGTCATGACAGACTGTATTTAGAGGACACTGCATTTTAGTCAAATCTCAAAAGTCTTATTTGCACTTGATATTTGCCTATGGAAAAAATCTTTGTTTGCAAATGAAAACTTACTTTTAAAAAGATTTCTTTATTTATCTATTTTTGTTTTGTGTATCCTTTATTTTTCCTGCATGCATATATGTGCACCATGAGATGGCAGTGCCTCCAGAGGAGAGAATCAGTTGTCAGATCCTCTTTGAACTAGAGTTACAATAGTTATGCACCAGCATGTGGTTGCTATGAACTAACCCAGCTGTTCTCACAGAGCTGCAAGTGTTCTTACCACAGTGTCTTCTCTTTAGTCCCCTAAAATGAAAACTTTTTACAACCAAAATAAATGTCACACAATAAATGTTAAAAAAGTGAGCAGGATAGCAAGTGGGAACACAAAATGCATCTAAGATTGGAGTGTGTTGCAAATATATCTCATTGTTTTATACTCATAGACTTAGGTGTCTGTGTTTGCATCCTGTTAGCCATGTTAAAGACCTTTTAGTATCTACTATGACTCATGAAGCTTTTGTATTGAAAGAGTCACTTGTCATATCTGTTTCTAAGGACAGGTATTGACAGTGGAAATAATGCTACTGCCCAAAACAGACAGTTATAAATGTCAAAAAATAGTGTCAAACTTATAGGATAGCTGTGACTCTTGTATTGTTAGTCCTGCTGGGCTTTTATATACTTAACTATTAAAAGTTCAGTCTGATGTTTCTTATAACTTTAAGGATTCAAGAGGAGAGAATACAGACAAAAAAACAGTAGAAATCAACAGCGAATTCTTACTTACTTGTAATTGAATTACTTGTAATCCACAGGAAGCAAAAGATCTAAGTGTGAGTATGGAGAAAGGTTCTTTATCAGTACAGGGTATGAGGGAAATTAGGAAATACTCTTTCTGAGCTGACACATTGCGTGTCTTTAGAACAAGGGAAGAAGGAGTCTCTTCTACCTGGCTCATGAAAACACTGAAAGTGGATCTGATGGAGTAAGTGTGAGATCTTCAGAAGCAGAGAAATTGGGGAGTGCAATTTACCACTTCCCCTCAAGCAAAGGATGCACCTGACTCAATATAAGATAATAAGTCTCTGATTGACAGGACCTAATGCTTTTCCTGTATATATTGTTAATTCTGGCTGATAGTTTGGTGAATATAAGAGACTAAAACATTGTAGAAGATGGTCAGGCGTGATTGAGGGAGTTGTACACATGAAACAGCTTTTGTTGTGCAATTACTGAGGAGAAAAGGACTGTGTTCACTGCTGAGTTAAGAAACAATTCAAAGCAGTGAGATCTCAATACTGGTATTCGTCTTTATGTCTGTGTTGATCCACAGCATGAGACATGATTAGGTAAGAAAGGCTGCAGGGCTGAAATGATTCAGAGTCTAATGCATACAATTAAAGTAAATCTTTGGAAATTATATTTTCCAATATGCAATTAACTCTTATTAAAATAAAACAAGGTGAGTGTTTAAAAGTGTGAATGGTGTTTCAGTGGAAGTGACCAATATGAACACAGGGTACCTCCTTGTGCAGCATACTATGACTATGAAGACAATTTCCTGTTTCCTGAATTGGGCACGGTGATTGCTCATGTCTGAGCACAGAAGTGGTCTCACAATATGGTGGATGTTTGTCACTGTCTTTTTAACATTCATTCTTACCACACTACACTGAATGGAGTTGGATAATCACATCTCAAGAACATTGTCCAGATATGTCTTAGTCATTGTCATTCAAGGAGTATCAAAGGCCACAACAACTCTAAGGATGAAATATTTTGTCAAAAAGTGTAATTTTTTTCATCCTCACAGATGTTGTAGGATGTCCATTGGAAACATCTTCCTGGGAAAGTTCATGGCCTCTCAGTAGGTACAATACCAGGTAGTCAGAGCTTTAAATACCCTCCAGGGATGTTGTCTTTTTACATGAGCCTTTTGGACTGTGGTATCCTAAATGATGTCATATTTCCTACATGTATGATCAACAGTAGCATCAGTGAAATCACAAAAAATGAACACATTTGTGATGTTGTTCTTACAACATTTTAGTGAACTCACACTCAGTCAGTATCACAGTTCAAAAGTATAGGATGATGTTTGTTGGGAGTATGGTCTCAAGCTGTGATTCCATGAGGGTTGTGTACAGACAATAGCTGGCATTTAACCAACAACCTAAAACTAAACTCAGTTCCCTCCTTTCTTCTTTCACTCTCTAGCTTCCACTCTCTCTTTCTTTATTTTTTCTTCCTCCTTCCTGACTTCCTTTCTTCTCTTTGTACAACTGTTTTTGTTTTCTTGCTTCTTTCTTCTTCTCCTGTCCTTCCCTTTGACTATTCCTCCCTTTCCTTCCTTCCTTCCTTCCTTCCTTCCTTCCTTCCTTCCTTCCTTCCTTCCTTCCTTTCTTCTCTCTCTCTGTTACTCTTTCTTTCTTTCTTTCTTTCTTTCTTTCTTTCTTTCTTTCTTTCTTTCTTTCTTTCTTTCTTTCTTTCTTCTCTCTCTCTCTCTCTCTCTCTCTCTTTCTTTCTTTCTTTCTTTCTTTCTGTGGGTCTTTGTCTCTTTCTTTTTTTCAACAGGTTTAAAAATATACTTAATTTCTTTAATATGAATTAATATGTAATTATAAAATGTCCTTCTCAAGAGTACACAAATACTGAATAGAATTTTGAAAAAATAAAAAAGGATGTGATTAATGGTGTGTAGGATTCTATCTTAAGCAGGTGCAACTCATTTTCAAACATTATTGATGACATTCCCATACATGGTAAGGACATGAGATTCCTCAGTCATCCACCAGCATGCCCAAGTTTTCTATTTTCAGCCTTTTCTACCTTCGGTTTGCTTTGATTTTATTTGTTTGATTTCTTTCATATTTTTTTCTGTTTTTTTTAGATTACTCAGTAACAAGTTTCCTTAAGACATTTTAATCCTTAATGTTTTGATTGGTCCAACTTCTCTGCTTCCCCCGTTTCATTGTCCTATGTCCACTATTACTTTTCTTCACTTTCAAAACATATGAATTGTTTTTCCTTCCCAATCCTCCCCCTACGTGTTCTAATAGAGCCTTTCTTGATTCCTGGACTCTAAAGACACTCACTCTCACATACACACACACATAACAACCCGAAGCTATGAAATCACATTCAGCAAAGTAGTATGTGTCTTTCTGACTTGGTTAATATCACTTAATGGAGTAGTTTCCATTTTCTGCTGCAGCAATACCCTGTGGTATAGTACAATGCCAGAGCATGAAGACAGGGTCACTGCAAGTATTTGATAGGTCCTAGGTTTCCAGCTCATCTCACCACTCTGCTTAAACTTCTTTATATCTTAGGCTGAGTTGCTAATTCTACCCCTGTTCTGGATTGTCCAGCTGACTCTCCTTCCATGGCTTCAGAGTGAGAGGATCAACAGTGATCTCCCTGGGGTGCATGGTTCAGCTTCGTGCTTATACAATGCTGCTGCCTGCTTCTGCAAGAGGATCTCACCCAATTTAGAACGTTTCCTTTTACTAGTTAATTTACTTTTTTTAATTAAGAAATATTTTTATTCATTTTACATACCAATCACAGATTCCCCTCTTTCCTCTTCCCTGCACTCTAGTTTTCCCCAGCAACCAATTCCCCATTCCCTCTTAAAAGAAGGTAAGTCCTCCAATGGGGAGTGAGCAGAGCCTTGTAACTTGAATAGAGGCAGGTCTAAGGCACATGAAGGCTGTGCAAGGTGTACCACTATCGGTAGTGAGCTCCAAAAATGCAGCTTATGCACCAGGGTTGTATCTTGATCCTACTGCCAGGTGGACCCCTTAAGCAGATCAAGATATATAACTGTCTCGCTTATGCAGAGGACCTATGCCAATCCCTTGAGGCTCCACAGGTGTTGATTTTATATATATCTATAATATCTATCAGTCATAAACCACAAAAGACTATTTCTTTCTCTCTCTTTCTTCCTTCTTTCCTTTCTTTTTTTCTCAAGACAAAGTCTATCTACAGAGATCTGGCTCACATGGAAATCTCTACATCAGTGAGATGCACACAGAACATTCAGATATCCTTGTGTTTCTCCTGAAAGCTGGGATTACAGGTGTGCAACCCAACATCATGATCATAACAGGTTTTATAATGAATAATTTATTCACTTAATATAATTCTCTTTGTGTGACTGATTTATTCACCTAATTAATTCTCTCTTTGAATTCATTCCACCACAAACAATATTATGTTGTCACAATAAGAGCAAGAAAGCAAAATCTATTATGTATATAATATCACAATATAATGTGATTATATGTATATATAAATTCACATAGACCTATATATCACATTGTATTTTATTTTGTTTGTGTTTAGTTTCTTGCTTATTAAGGCTCTTTAAAAGAATTTGGAAATGTATACTGTTTAGACACAGAAGAGATGCATGGTACAGGAACCCCATAAAAATACCCAGAAATATTAAGGTCATGGATCTTAGAGGAAAATCTTCTAAGGACACTTTATTAAATCAGCAACATTCCTAACCACATCATAAATATTTAATCTTATACCCACAAATGAGTACGGGTCTTACTCTCATCAGAGAAATGTGGTTTGCAATAGAAGGAGAAATTAGAGCTTCAACAGACCAAGGGACCATGTGGTGCTCAGCATCAAATGATACCTCTAAACACAACTACACCTATAGCTCAGGAATCATAGTTGGAGAGATATTAGAAAGATTGCAAGAACCAAAGGAACAGGAACTTTGTGCTAAGAAAGCCCCTAAAATTATCATAGAGCTACACCCATGAAATGTCAACAATGTAGCTGTCTAAACCAGACCTGAACAAGGATGATACTGGTAGACGTGCTAACATGCAATGCTTGAATCTCTTGATTCCTCAATTAATCACAGAGAACTACATACAACCAAGGAATGCTAACATTGGGACAAATAATCTTCCCCCTATGAACCTTGCAAGTGGTTATTCAAAACAATACTAGGTGATCAGCACTGAAATTTTATACATATAAGTAACACTCTAATGGGCAAATCAGGCTGTATTTGTATATTAAACCTGTGAATGTATGTGTGTGTGTGTGATGTGTATGTGTGCAACAACAATTAAAGAAAAAGACATGAATTTAAAAAATATTTAGGATGAATGTGGGGAATGTTTTAGGGAGGAAAGGAAAGAAGAAAATAATGTAATTATAGTCATATTTCAAAAATTAAAAATAATTTTTAAAACTGAAGTTTGTTTCATGAAAATGTCACTACTTTTTATTTTTCCATGCCGTCATTATAAATTCAATTTATTTTACATTATAGTAAGTGTTCTAATAATCTCCTACTTCATTAGATAAACTTCTTCATTTTTACTGTGTTCCTCTGATGCATACTCTAAAGTGGAATAGGTTGATTATTGCAAATTTAAAAAATGAAGGATAATCAAGAATGATTTCAGTACTCTATAACATTTAGGGGGTCTATGACCTATAGATTGTAAATCCTATTGGAGAAGCTACCATATTGTTGAGTCACTGTAGATAGAGAAATCAAGTTGGAAGCTTAAACCCTACAAGCTATTTTGCACAGTTCTATTAGTAATTATAAATATTACCCAGGTATGAACCCTGAGTGTTGAAACAACTTCAAGCCTGGTGTAATATTGTGATGAATGTTACGAAAGCAACTGACTACTACAGGATTGAATAGAAGGCCAACTTCACAAAATGGAACCCATGCCAGGCACCATTATTAGGGACAAGGCTGTATTGCTAAGTTACATAGACCCTAGGGAAGTACCTACTATTATTATTCTACTAAAAGAACATAGCAATAAACTATTCCCTAAAATATTTTTATAGTGTCTGGTTGGTCTATCCCTCAGCCCCAGTTACAGGAGCTTCTTTTTGCAGTCTATGGCGATTAACACATAGACCCACAATTATCCAACATGCTGTGAATAAGGGACTATGAAGGTCCTAGCTCAGAACTGGCCATCTATATCACATGTCTTCCTCCCAAGACTCAGGGATCATCAAAAAAATTGTAAAAACCATAGGTTGTAAATGAATCCAAGGAAACAGGTTTTGTGCAGAAAGAACAGGATACTTGCAGATGTGAGTTTACTTGTTATGACATTATACCTTCAAAAGAAAAAACTAGATAAAATCCCACCATAGTGGAACTGGTCAGGAATTCGGTCTTGTACCTGAAGAGCTATTGTTTACAGATATCTTCTGGGACAGAAAATGTAAGTTTTCTTTCAGGATTTGTTCTTTGATAGACAGGCTAACCATTCTTTCATAGATGCCTCTTCTTTAGGCACATAATATCATCACTAAGTGGACTCTTTTTCTTTATTGTATTAACTTTTAATAAATTTATTTATTTATTTTATGTCCCAGCTGAAATTTCCACTCCCCCCACTCCTCCCAGCCCCCACACTCTGGGTTCCCAACTGAAAATCCTCTCTTCATCTGTTTCTGTTTATGCAAGGGCATGTGTCCCATGATTATCAACTACCCATGGCATATCCAGTTCCAAAGAGACTAAGCTCATCCATATGTACTAAGGCTGGACAAGGTGACCCAGTATGAGGATTAGGATACAAACCTAGTAACATAGTGAGGACCGCTTCTGTGCTCGAACAGTGGAGGGAATAGGCATTATGGGATAAGAAAGGAATTGTTTTTTATATTACTTTACTCTCTCTTTGAAGACTTTACTATTTTAAAATTATTTTATGACTCTTTATACTCATTTTCTTTCTTTACCATGTATGTATAGTTTCAGTATTCTGTAACTTTCAGAGGTTTTCTGAGTTGGAACTTGGTGTTCTGAATACAGAGTCCTTTTTTGACTCTATGATCCAGGCCTTGAAGGGCCAGACCCCCCACCTGCCATAATCCATCAGATAGGAAAGAACAGTCCTACTCATCAAGTACTCACAGGTCTATCAGAGAGTCTAAAGTTGTGACCTATGGCTCTGTATCTAGAACTCTTCTCTGCTTTCTCAGGCACTATGCTTCAATATCTGTGCCTCACATTGTGGATCAAATATAGTTGGACTTTCTTGGACTGCCAGCTTCCGAATAATGAAACAGAGACTTTTTATGAATTATGAAACCTTGGCTTTAGGTTAAGCTTGATTCCACTTAGCTATTAAACCATTATATCTCCTCAATACTATAAATTCGAATTCCTCTGCATATGGCTGGCGAATCCTCCATGCCAGATTATTACCCAGAATTCTTATCTCTGCCCAGAATGTCTGCCTATCTTCTCCTGCCTAGATATTGGCCATTAGCTCTTTATTAGACCAATCAAAATTGCCTTACATACATGAGGAATAACAGAGATGCATCTACACACAGTTTACAAAAATATTTTCCCAATATTTATCAGATGTTTAGTTAGTAAAAATGTTTTTCCATTCTGAGGCCTGAAGCTTTGTCTCAATGACAGTGTCTTTTTTCATGCGGAAGCTTCTCAGTTTCATGTGATCCCATTTATTTATTGCTGATCTTTATCACCTGTGTTGACATTGTTTTATATAGAAAGTTTATCCTGGGCCAATGAGATCAAGGATACTCCCCACATTCTCTTCTATCAGCTTCAGTGTATCAAGTATATATTTTTTTGAGATCTTTGTCACATTTGGAGTTGACTTTTGTGCAGGCTAATAAGACGAATGTATCAATTTGAATTCTACATGCAGATATCCATGTTGATCAGCATATTTGTTGAACATGCCGTCTTTTTCAGTGTGTACTTCTGGATTCCTTATCAAAAATCTTATTTCTATAAGAGTGTAGATTTATGTCTAGGACTTCAGTTAGATTCCATTGATCAATATGTCTGTCTTTGTGCCAATACCATCTGTTTTTATTACTATAGCACCATAGTAAAACTCAAAATCAGGGATGATGATACCTCTAGCAGTTATTATAGTCCTCAGGATTGTTTTAGCAATGTTCAGTTTTTTGTTTCCATATGCAACTGTGAATTGACCTTTCAAGTGTAGTGAAGTTATGTTTTAGAATTTTGATTTAGACTGCCTTGAATCTCAAAATTCAGTTTCTTTTAGGTAGGATGGGCATTTTTAATACAATATTCCTCCAGATCCATGAGCATGAGTGATCTCTTTATGCTCTAATATCTTCTTAAACGAGTCAAAGTTGTCATCATACATGTCCTTCATTTGCTTGGTTAGACATACTCCAGATATTTTATATTACTTCAGGTTATTGTCATGGAGCAAGTGATCTTTCACTAAATATTGTATGGCCCTTGTTATTTGTATATAGGATAGCTAATGATTTCTCTGAGTTAATTTTGGATCAGGAGACATTACTGAAAATGTTTATCATCTGTAGGTGTTTTCCAGTAAAATTTTTAGGGTCAATTACATACAATAAAATTATGTAGAAAGAAAGATTCTTTGACTTCTATTTCAATTCATAACTCCTTGATCACCTTCACTTGTGTTATTGCTCTTGCTAGTACTTCAAGTTCTATATTGAATATTTATGGAGAGAGTGGACAAGATTGTATTGTTCTTGATTTTAGTGGAATTGCTTTTAGTTTCTCTCCATTTAATTTGATGTTGGCTATAAGTTCAGTCCAAACTCTTTTATTATGTTGAAAATGTTCATAATATTCATAATCTCTCCAGGACATACATAACGATGAATATTGGATTTTGTCAAAAGCCTTTTCTGCATTTACAAAAATGATCATGTTTTTTTTAAAGTTTGTTTAGTTGGCACATTAATTACATTTACTGGTTTATAAATGCTAAACTGCTCTTGCACCTTCAGAATGAAGCCTGCTTGAACATGGTGGATATTTTCTTTGTTTTGATGTGTTCTTAGACTGTTTGCAAGTACAGTATTTAGGAATTTTGTGTCTATGATCACAATGGATTGTGGTCGCACATACTTTGGCTTTTTTTGTGTCTCTTTGTGGTTCTGGTATCTCAGTAACTGCTACAGTGTAAAGCAAATTGCCAGTGACCCTTTTGTGTCTAGTTTGTAGAATAATTTGAAGAGAACTGGGATTAACTCTTCTTTGAAAATCCATCAGAATTCTGTCCTAAAGCCACCTGGTCCTGAACTTAAATGTATAAAGGAATTAGTGGAACAAGGGGAATTAGTAAAGGAAGTGTGTGTGGACACAGCACGTGAGGACAGGAGGAGGAAGTTAAATTTTGTGCAGACAGACCATTGGATTGACCGCATTACTAGTAACCCTGAAGTATTTAATATGTGTCAGGGCCATGTTAAGGAAAATAAATTAAGAAGTTCTCTTCCAACCATTTAACCAAGAACAACCCAGATTTAAATTCTTTACCTCTTTTTCCAAGTGTCTTCCATCATTTTCTGTCTGCTGTATGAGTCTAAATCAGTTCCTACCTGATTGATGAATTGTGAATTTGTCTCTCCCTGTCTCTGTGTGCCTCACCAAACACTTAGCACTATATTTATTGAACAGTGTGGAATTTTCACATGGAGGAAAGAATTGGAGATACTTTACAGAAATCTTTAAATGTGTCCTACAGTGTAATAAATCACTGAATCCAAATTCACCCAACTGATGGAGATATCAAACAGTGTTGTAAACACCATTGTATAAAGATCTATGTACCTTAATCTGGGACATTTTCAACACGTATTGTGGATATTTTTTCATCAGGTTGCTTTCAAACTACTTCTTCTATTCATCATTTATTACTATAACATATATACATACCTTCACTACTTTTTGATCAGGAGCAAAGAAGACTATGTAATTTAGGATTAAATCTATGCATTAGATTAGGTTTTAAAAGCTGACTACATGAGAAATCCAAGGCAAGTACAGCAGCTGTTGCATTGATTTCTTCATTTCACAAAAGATTTATTTATTTATTACATACACAGTATTCTGTCTGCATGTATGCCTGCAGGTAAGAAGAGGGCACCAGATCTCATTGCAGATGATTGTAGGCCACCAGTGGTGGAAATTGAACTCAGGGCCTCTGGAAGAGCAGCTGGTGCTCTTCACCTCTGAGATATCTCTCCAGTCCCTGCATTGATCTCTTTAAGTCAGGCTTAAAAAACAGGCAGAATGGACAGTAGGATAGCAGTCTAGCTCAAGTTGCATTATCTCTGGCTACGGAGTACAACAAAACTTCCAGTCTCTTAGAATGTAATTGATATTTTCATAATGATGCATCCCTACAGTAAAGTGTACTTGTAACTTCACACATTGTCCTCATTCCCTGCTTCCTCAAATGCAATGGCCATCTGGTTGTTCCACCTGGAATCTCAGCGTCTGACACCACAGGAGAGAAGAGTCACTTTACACTTTTAGCCTGCCTCTCTGTAATGTTCACTGCTCAGTTAAAAGTTTTTCCTTTTTATTGATGGAAACAAATGTTTTCCAGAGGTGATGTCATCTACCTCTGCATAACTGTCATCGTCCCTTCCCGTGACATGATGACATCCTCTTGGGGGATGATCTCAGAGAACATTCATCCTTCATCTGGGGAGTTGAAATCAACTTTGTAGCTATATGAGGGTTGTAGGTCCCATTGGCCACTGATTCCCCATCCAGCAGCCAGCTTCACAGATGCATCCTATCTGCACAGGTGAGTTGCTTTCCTTCAGACACCCAGTATGCAGAGGACAGGGCAGTCTCTGGAAGTTGGACGAGAGCACTGCACCTCTGAACTGATCCTTCTCTTTCAGAAAACAGGTGCTGCACAGGATGAATGCTCATAGTGGGAGGATCCTCGCAAGACATGAACACATCATGGTTTGATGGAGGCTGCAGGTGAGAGACAATAACCTGGATTCCTACTTTTTGTGTTTTTTTTTCCCAAGAAAGTGACAGTGTATTTGCTCCTAGTAATGTGGGAATCCGGGTGACTAAATTAGTTTATGAATATTTCTCAGAATTCACATGCACTTGGTTTTCTTTTGTGAATCCCAGACCCTGTACACTGGGCTGGTAAAATATCTCCTAAATTTAGTTAGTTACAAGAGCAATTTGATAAGTGTTTGATGGCTTCTGTATATTTACACCCAAAATTCTGCTACCCACTGGGCTTTATATGATGCAGAATATTCTCCCCTTTAAATTGCTGTATATTGTGGAAAAGTAATATACATATCATTTTTTTAGAGGTTTTCTTGTTCTCAGCTGTGGAATGAAGAGCAACGGTCAAACCAATGTTTCAATAACCACATTTCACGAATGTTGGCCTATGATTCACTGAATGAATTCAACTTTATGTCATAAAGTTCTGAGGCACTTAATTTTTTAACTTACCCCAGACATATATGTCCATGTAACCCAGAGCTTACTTTTCATTTGTTTGGTTTTGAGACAGTGTTTTCTTTTCTTTTTCTTTCTTTCTTCTTTTTTTTTTTACTTAGTCCTGGCTGTTCTGGAGCTTGTTATACACCAGGCAAGCCTCAAAGTCATAGAGATCCTCATGACTCTGCCTATCATGTGTTGGAGTTAAAAGTATGTGTCTCCAGTCCCAACACATACATTGCTTTTGAATCAAACAGTTAGATAGGTATTATTGGGCTAGCTATATTTTATGCCGTGCATTGTTTAACAAGCTAAGAAGAAGACAGTCCAACTTGCATAACAAGTGCTTTCTGGATCTGTTGTGCAGGTACCCAGGACCATAACAGAATGAACTCTAGAGACTTGGCTGTCAGCATCTTCTTCATGTCTCAGACTGCACTGGGAATGCTGGGGAACTCAGCCTTGCTTTGTTGTTTTATCATTGCTGACTTCTCTGGAATCAGGGCAAAGCCCACAGACCTGATTGTCAAACACCTGACCTGGGCCAACTTCATTGTTCTCTTCAAAGGAATCCCAGAGTCCATTGCTGCTTTTAGTCAGACTTACTATGTAGATTATGTTTCATGTAAACTTGTCTTATATTTTCATCGAGTTGGCAGAGGAGTATCCCTTGTCTCTACATCCCTTCTGAGTGTCTTTCAGGCCATTACCATCAGCCCCAGTAATTCCATGTGGGCACCCCTCAAAGTCAGAGCCATGGGTATAGTTGGGCCTTCCTTGAGCTTGTGCTGGACCCTCCAGATGGCTATGTATGCCTATGTTTTGGTGTACACAACTGACATAAAGGGTGAAAGAAATATTACCGGGATAAGATTTTTTGAATACTGTGCTGTTGTGAATCCTGGGAGACCAATTAACACACTTACTCTAATTCTATTGACATCCAATGATGTCATGTTCTTGGGACTGATGATGTGGGCAAGTGGCTACATGGTGTTTATCTTGCTCAAACACAAGCAGAGGGTCAAACAAATCCACAGATCCCTCTCTATTAGGTCATCCCCTGAGACCAGAGCCACCCAAAGCATCCTCACCCTAGTGAGCAGCTTTGTGCTCTTCTATGTAATATCTATTGTCTTGACATCTTATATGTTTGCCCTAGAGGCAACCAGTAGGTGGCTGTCTAATGCAGGTGTAGCCATGGCTGCATGCTTTCCAGCATTCTGTCCCTTTCTGCTCCTCAGACACTACACCTCCATTTCTAGGATCTGCTGTCCCAGTTCTTACCAGACAACATTCTGTGCATGTGTTGTTAGGGAACTCTAAAAGCTGTTCTGTCTGCATCCCCCTTTCCATGTCTCAGGGGTAAAGATGAGTGCTCATTCAGAGGACTTGGGTTCAATTCCCAGCACCCACATGGGAACTCAGAACTGTGAGATCCACAGTTCCGAGGGAACTATTCAGCTAGATATCTTGGCCAGCAAGAGTCCGTTAACTTTTTTGACCCTGCTTTTTCAGTGTTGACATGATAGGCATTGTGATTCTGGCTGTTTAAAGTGTTTAAAGTTTATTTTCATCAGTTCTCACACACACATATACTTTGATTTTATCCACCCATATTTCTTATTTTTAAACCCCACCAGATTTCTTCTTCACTTTACTTATACGTCTTAATTTTTAATGTCCTATATTATTTAATTAAAGCTTCTTTTATGAGCATGGGTGGATGATCATTTATTTGTATGAGTGTAGTTTACTGGTGCCTTCATCATTGAGGGATTTGACTCTCTCCCTCCAGCAAGTAGGAAGTGTCTTCAGCTTCCCTGAAATGGCTGGGATCTTGTGAATCACACCTCCACCCTGAGGGGATGCTGATAAGGATGGTCTTGTGCAGGTAACCACAGCTGCTCTCTGTATGTGAGTGGTTCACTGCAGGGCATCCTTCTTCATCATAATTTAAAAACCATATGATTGTTTCATACATTCATGTAGGATTTCTTAGTTATTCCACCTCTCCATTGTACTCTTTCATCCCACTCCCTTTGCGAGTGAAACTGTTCTTCTCAATATATCTCCCTCCTACTTTTGTGTCCTACTTAGTGTGTGGCTCACAGTGTTTAATTAGAGTTTGCCAGAACACTGATTAGAGGTCATTTACTTGGAGCAGGGCAAATTATTAGTTTCTACATCACTGAAGAAACCACATGTTCCAGCACCTCCTAGAACTAAGGTGAATCATCTCTCAGAGAAGTCTAGATCCTTGTAGGAAACCCTCTCATCTATGATGCAATGAGGCACCCAGGCACAGATAAACAGATGGTCTATATTCTCTCTTATATATGGACACTTGCTTTAACTCTCTAGGCTTGCCCAAATAAATGGTGTATTTATAGAATTCAGGGAACTAGAAACAAATTTTAAAGTTGCAAAATGACTTTAAGGAACAGGGATAATAAAACATAGGTGATACAAAAATTGTAGGGAAAATTTTGGGGTGTAAAAGTTTATGCAATGATGGAGGTTGCAGTTTGTACAAAAATAAATATTAGGAGGCAGTTTGTTCCCATGTCAAGTTAGCAAAACAATTGCTCTAAGTTCCTTAACTTAAGGTTAAGGTCTTAAGAAGTCCTATTTTCATAATGGGGAAACCTACAGAGAAAACCAAACCAAACTAGTTGGAACTCATGAAATTCAGATCAACAACTGTGGAGCCTCCACAGGACTGGACTAGGCCCCCTGCATAAACGAGACAGTTGTGTAGCTTGATCTGCTTAAAGGGCCCCCTGGCAGTAGAATCAGCATCTAACCCTGGAGCATGAGCTGACTTTTTAGTGCTCACTACCTATGTGTGGTGTGATACCTCGCACAGCCTTGAGGCAGTGGGAGGGGCTTGGACCTGCCTCTACTGAATGTACCAGTCTCTGGTGACTTACCATCCGAGATCTTACCTTCTTGTAGTAGGGAATGGGATGTGTGTGATTGGTGGGAGGCTGGAGGATTGGGAGGAAGGAAGAGAGGCATCTGTGTTTGCTATGTGAAATGAATAATAATAATTCTTAACAAATAAACAGACCCCCATGTTACAAATTTTCTCTCTTTAAAGATGTATTTATTTGTTATGCATACAGTGTTCTGCATGCGTGTATGCCCGCATGCCAAAAGAGGGCACCAAATCTCATTACACATTGTTGTAAGCTACCATGTACTTGCTAGGATTTGAACTCAGGATCTCTGTAAGAACAGTGTGTGCTCTTAAATATTGAGCTGTCTCTGCAGGTCCTAAATTATGATTTTACTTCATTTATTTTTATTAAGAAATTTTCTATTCACTCTACATACCACCCATAGATTTCATCTCCTCTCATGTCCCACCCCCAGCCCTCTCTCCCAAGCTACTCTACATCCTCACATCCACCAAATCAAGGTCTCCCCTGAGGAGTCAGCAGAGCCTGCACAGAGCCTAGGCAGGTCCAAGCCCCTTCCCACTGCACCAAGGAATCCCAAAGTATCACACTATAGACACTGGCTCCTAAAAGCCTGCCCATGCACCATGGATGGCTCACAATCCCCCTCTCTGGATGCCCCCCAAACAGTTCAAGCCAGACTACCATCTTCTGTATCCAGAAGGCCTATTCCAGTCCCTTTGGGGCTACACAGTTCATGGGCTTACACCAGTGTGGTCGGTCATCTCTGCAAGTCTTCCCATCATGATCTCAACGTCCCTCACCTGCAGAATCCCTCCTCTCTCTCATCGATTGGATTGCCAGAGCTCAGCCTGGTAACTGGCCATGGATTTTTGCATCTGCTTCCATCAGTCACTGGATGAAGGCTCTATGATAATGGTTAGGGTATTCACTAGACTGGTCACCAGAGTAGACCAGTCCAGGCAGCCTCTAGACCACTGCCAGCATTTCCAGGTGGGGTCATCCTTGTGGATTACTGAGAGCCTCCCCAGCAGCCTGCCTCTTCCTATACCCATGATGTCCTCATCTCTCATGGATTCTCCTGCCCTGCCCTCCCACTCTGTCCCTCTTCCAGCTCTACCCTCCCATTTTCATATGTTCTCATCCTTTCTCCTCACCAATTTTGTGGAGTGCAGGTTTTTGAAGTATGACCTAATATTTCTCTGGATTTCCTCATTGTCTGTTCTTATGTCTCCCTTCTTACTTCTGATTTTGTTAATTTCGATGCTCTCTCTTTGTTTTTTGGTTAATTTGGATAAGAGCTTATCTGTCTTGTTGATTTTCTCAAAGAACCAACTCTTTGTTTCATGGATTCTTTGTGTTGTGCTCTTTGTTTCTCTTTTATTGATTTCAGCCCTCAATTTGATTATTTCCTGGCATGTGATTCTCCTGGGTGAGTTTGCTTCTTCTTGTTCTAGAGCTTTCAGTTGTGCAGTTAAGTCACTAATGTGAGATTTCTCCAATTTCTTTATGTGGGCATTTAGAGCTACCAGTTTTCCTCTTAGCACTGCTTTCATGGTGTCCTCTAAGTTTGGGCATGCTGTACATTCGTTTTCATTGAATTCTTGGAAATCTTTAATTTCTTTCTTTATTTCCTCCTCTCTTCTCCCCCTCCCCTCTTTTTTCCCCTCCTTTCCTTTCCTTTCCCTCCCTTCACTTCTCTTCTCTTTTCTTTTTTCTTTCCTTCCTTCTTTCTTTCTCTCTCAACTAAGTGTATGAAATTTGAGGTAATTGTGGTATGAGAAAAGAAAGGAATTGGAAAGGAGATAATGGCAGCTACACTTGACATAAACGTATATGCATGAATAAAATACTCAAACATTTAAGTAGAAACTATGTAGATCATAAAAACTAAGTTGATCTGTCTTGGAAGAAATTACTAAATCCTGAAATCCAATAGGACATAGATACTTTTCTACCTTTCTCACAAACCTGACCTCAAACTTTCTAGCACTTTCCATAGGACCCTGGTCAACTTTCTGGGATCATGAAAACTCAATTGCTCTTCAGAACACCTCATTCATTTGGGGATATTCACTAGAAACTCTAAATATCCTTGTTAATTAGCAACTGAAAAAAGTTTGAGAAATAATTTTGTCTCCCAAGGCCAGCACTGTTATTGCCACTGCAGTTGAAATGAAAATTACAGTTCTGGAGGGAGATCAGGTCACAGAGACAAAATCTCTACCTCAGATGACTCACACCGTGCTCCTTATTAATGAGCTTGTATCACCATTGGGCACATGATCATTTAGAGGTAAGCAGGCAGGTGAGTACTTTGTATTTCAGTCTGAGCAGCAGAGCCACCAAAGAAGAGAGGGACTTCCTACTAGCTGATGTCTAGTGCTGGGAATCTTGTCTATAAACAGATCTGTGGGACAGAGAGAGAACTCACAAGAATGGTTGCATAGCTAAGAGGTAAGTGAGAAAATCACAAGTGTAGAGAACGACGCTGTTGGTTCTTACTGAAATATAAGTCTCTGACAGAGGTTGACTGTGGGTAACACCAGGATAATGTTGTCACCCTATAAAGGTGTTGAAGGATTGTGGTAAAAAGTCAATGTGATAATTCATCTTACCTTACCTGATACATAGACATTTTATTGTAGTATTATTTTTATAGCTGAAGTATGATTATAGTTTGCAGTATGATTACTATTGTTACTATGGGTTCATAGCCATAGTAAATATTTTTATGGATATAGAGGGCACACACAACACTGGAAGATACAGATGTAAATCTTTTTCTAGAGTATAAGATATTCCTATGTAACATTGCATGTATGAGTTAGACAGGCAGTACCACAGTCTGTGTTGAATCACCAGAGGTAAAATGACTTGCTTGACACCTCCCTGTTTTACTTGGGATTGAGTTATCTATCTTGTATCAAAAATAATCTAAAGATGAGTACAGACTTATCACATGCCTTTCCTCACTGATCATCATTGTTTGTAATAGAGCACAGGGCTTTATGGATGGCAGGGCAGGGCTTACTCTTCAGCTATATTTGTATTCACACTTAGTTTTGTTTTAGTTTGGACAAAGTTAACATTTTGTACATTATTCAGTTTCATTTTTCCATATCTCATATTGATTCCCTATTTTGAGTGTATTATGTATTTTAAAGAAGTAGTAATTATGCAGAATTTGAAATGCAATGTTATATTAACTTAATTTTCTTCTTAAGCTATTTCAGAACACATTAGTTTTTTATGATGCCTATTCTACAAAGTAATGACATTAGTATTTAATCTATAGTTACCCCTTTAGCCTTTACTCCTGCAATGAAAAGAAAGCATATGTCTAGTGGCATCACAAACATCAGGTCCCTCTTTTGCTGGTAAATCAAATTGGGAAATGACAGTTCATCTGTCATGACAGACTGTACTTACTTACAGGACACTGCATTTTATTCAAATCTCAAAAGTCTTATTTGCACTTGACATTTGCCTATGAAAAGAATCTTTGTTTAAAAATGAAAATTTACTTTTAAAAAGGTTTCTTTATTTATCTATTTTTGTTTTGTGTGTCTTAATATTTTTCCTGCATGCATATATGTGAACTATGAGATGGCAGTGCCTCCAGAGGAAAGAATCCATTGTCAGATCCTGTTTGAACTAAATTTATAAACAGTTATGAGCCAGAATGTGGTTGCTTTCAACTAACCCATCTGTTCTCATACAGCTGCAAGTGTTTCTTACCACAGTGCCTTCTCTTTATTCCCTTAAAATGGAAAGTTTTTTCAACCAAAACATACAATAAATATCAACAAAGTAAACAGGATAGCAAGTGGTAACACAAAATGCTTTTAAGATTCGAGTGTGTTGCAAATATCTCTCATTGCTTTATATGCATGGACTTAGGTACCTGGGTTTGCATTATGTTAGCCAGGTGGAAGAACTACGACACTCGCAGCTTTTGGATTTAAAGAGTCACTTGTCATATCTGTTTCTAAGGACAGGTATTGACAGTGGAAATAATTCTAGTGTCCACAACACACAGTTATAAATGTTAAAAAAATCTGTCAAACTGACAGGAGAGCTGGGACTCATGTATGGTTCTTCCTTTTGGGCTTTTATACACTTAGCTATTAAAAGTTCAATCTTCCATTTCTTACAACTTTAAAGATTCAAGAGGAGAGATTACAGACAAAAAACCAGTAGAAAATACCAGTGAAATCTAAGTTGTAATCCAAAGAAAGCAAAAGATCTAAGTTTGGGTATGGAGATAGGTTCTTTATCACTACAGGGTATTAGGGATATTAAGAAATACACCATCTGATCTGCCTATATTGGGTGTCTTCAGAACAAGGAAGTAAGTAGTCTCTCTTATCGTGACTCATGAAATCACTGAAAATGGGTCTGATGGGATCAGTGTGAGATTTTCAGAAGCATTGAAATTGAGGAGTGCAATTTACCACTTCCTTTCAAGCAAAAGATGTACATGAGTAAATATAAGATAAACATGTCTACAATTGACAGAATCTAATGTGTTATTGGTACATGTTATTATTTCTGGCTGATATTTCAGTAACTGTAATGGACTAAAACATCATAGAAGATATTCAGGCATGATTGAGGGAATTGTCCACATGAAACAGAGCTTTTGTTGTCCAATTCACTGAGGGGAAAGGACTGTGTTCACTGTTGAGTTAAGAAAGGAATCAAAGCAGTGAGATCTCAATACTGGTTTTGGTATTTAGGTCTGTGTTGATTCCCAGATTGAGACATGATCAAGAAAGAAAGGCTACAGAGCTGAAATGATATAGAGTTTTATGCATACAATAAAATATAAATCTTTAGAAATTATATTTTCCAATATACAATTAACTCTTATTAAAATAAAACAATGTGAGCATATTGAAGTGAGAATGGTGTTTCAGTGGATGTGACCAGAATGAACACAGGGTACCTTCTTGTGCAGAATGCTATGGCTGTGAAGACAAACACCCATTTCCTGAATTGGGCACAGTGATTGCACAGGTCTGAGCAAAGGAGTGGTCTCAAAATATGGTGGTTGTTGGTCAGTTTTTTATACTTAAACATTGACTTTTGCCACACTACACTGAATGGAGTTGAATACTCAAATCTCAAAAATATTGTCCCAATATGTCCTAGTCATTGTCATTTAAGGAGTCTCAAAGGCCACATTGACTCTAAGGATGAAGCATCTTGATAAAATGTGTGTTTTTTCCATCCCCACAGATGTGGCAGGAGGGTCCACTGGAAACATCTTCCTGGGAAAGTTCATGGCTTCTCAGTAAGTACAACACCAGGGAGGCAGAGCTTTAAAAATCTTCCAGAGATGTTGACTTTGCACATGAATCCTGTTGGACAGTGGGTATCCTAAATGATGTCATAATTCCTACATATATGGTCAACAGTTGCGTCAGTGAAATCACAAATAATGAAAATTTTTGTGATATTGTTCTGACAACATTTCCGTGAATTCACACCCAGTCAGCATCACAGTTCACAAGTATAGGATGATGTCTTTTGGGAACATGGTCTCAAACTGTGATTTCATCAGGTTTGTGTACAGACAACAGCTGCCATTTAATCAAAAACCTTAAACCAAACTATTTCTTCCTTCCTTCTCTCTCTTCTTTCCACTCTCTCTCTTTCATTATTTTATCCTCTCCTTACTTCCAGACATCCTTTCTTCTTATTGTATAATTACTTTGTTTTCTTGCATCCTTCTTCTCTTTTCTCCTTCACTTTGACTATTCCTCCTCATCCTTCCTGTTTCTGTCTGTGTCTTTGTCTCTTTCTTTCTTTCATTTCCTTTTTTTTTTTTGGTTTTTCGAGACAGGGTTTCTCTGTGTAGCTTTGGGCCTTTCCTGGACCTTACTCTGTAGCCCTGGACCTTACTCCTCGAACTCATGGAGATCTGCCTGCCTCTGTCTCTCCAGTGTTGGGATTAAAGGCGTGTGCCACCACCGCCTGGCTCTTTCTTTCATTGCTTTTCAACATCTTATAAAAATATACTTTTTTTTTTAACATGAATTAATAGTTGCTTTTAAAATGTCCTTCTCTAGAGTACATAAATACTGAATAGAATGTTGGGAAAAAATCTTGTGATTACTGGTATGTAAGGTTCTATTTGTTCCACTTAAGCAGATGCAACTCATTCCCCCACCTTTGGGATGATATTCACCAACATCATATGGGTATGAGATTCCTCAGTCCTCCACTAGCATGCCCAAATTTTCTATTTTTATCCTTTTCTACCTTCTGTTTGTACTGATTTTTATTTGTTTTTTCTTTTGTATTTTCTGTTTTATTAGATTTCTCAATAACAAGTTTCCTTAAGGCATTTTAATTCTTAATGTTTTGACTGAACTAATTTCTCCTCTTGCCCAATTTCACTGTCCTATGTCTGTTATTTCTTCTTTCAGTGTCAAAACACATGTATTGTTTTGTCTTCCCACTCCTCCCACTAGATGTTCTAATAGAGCTTTCTTGTTCCCTGGACTCTAAAGACAGTCACTTGCACGTGACCACACAAATAAATACTGGGAACTATGAAATCACATTTGGAACAGTGGTATCTGTCTTTCTGGACTTGGTTTATATCACTTAATGGAGTAGTTTCCATTTTCTGCTGCAGCCATTCCCTGTGTCATAGTATAATGCCAGTGCATGGAGACAGGGTCACTGCAAGGATTTGATAGGTCCTAGGGTCTCAGCTCATCTCCCCACTCTGTTTAAACTTCCTCAGATCCTAGGCTTCATTGAAAATTCTGCCCCAGTTCTGCATTGTCCAGCTGACTCTTCTTCCATGGCTGCAGACTGAGGAGCAACAGTGATCTCCCTGGGCTGCATGGTTCAGCCTGGTGCTAATTCAGACTGCTGCTGCCTGCTTCTGCAAGGGGTTCTCACCCAATTTAGAATGTTTCTTTTTACTAGTTACTTATCTTTTATTCATTTTACATACCAATCACAGATTCCCCCCTTTGCTCCTCCCTCCCCTCCAGCCTTTCCGCAGCACTCATCCTCCATTCCCCCCTACAAGAAGGTAAGGCCTCCCATGCAGAGTCAAGAGAGCCTGATACATTCAGTAGAGGCAGGTCCAAGCCCCTCCCCTTACCTCAAGGCTGTGAAAGGTGTCCAAAAAGCCAGCTTACACATGGCTTTTTGGATTCTGACCCTACTGCCAGGGGGACCACTTATCTAGATCAAGGTACACAACTGTCTGGCTTATGGAGATTGCCTAGTCCAGTATTGTGGAGGCTCCACTAGTGTTGATTATATATATATATCTATATAGTATCTATGAGTCATAAACAACAAAAGAATATTTAAAAGACTCTTCTTTTTCATTACTTTATTCTCTCTCTCTCTCTCTCTCTTTCTTACTTCTTTTATTTTTCTTAAGACAGGGTCTTACTACATAGATTTCACTCATGAGGAAATCTCTGCATCAGTGAAATGTACATAGAATGTTCAGATATACTTGGGTTTCTCCTGAAAGCTGGGATTAATGGTGTGCAAATCAACATAAGGATTACTACAGATTTTAAAACGTATGTTTTAGAAACTTAATATAATTCTGACTTTATTCACTTAATATAATTCTCTCTTTGCATTCATTCCAATACAAACAATATTACATTGTCATAATAAGAGATAGAAATCAAAATCTATTATATATATAATATCACAACACAATGTGATATATATATAAATATATGTATATACAGACATATATTATACCACATTTTATTTTATTTTGTCTGGGTTTTGTTTCATGCTTTTAAATGTCTCTTTAAAGAATTTTGAAATGTGTCTCCTTTAGGCAGGGAAATGATGCTTGGTACAGGAACCCTAGAAAACTACCCAGAATTATTAAGGTCATGGATCTTAGAAGAAAATGTTCTATGGCCACTTTACTAAATCAGCAATATTCCTAACACATCATTAATGTTTAATCTTTTACCCACAGATGAGTACAGGTCTTACCCATGATCAGAGAAATGTGATTTGCAATAGATGGAGAAATTGGGGCTCCAACAGACCAAAATTCTGAGAACAAGGGACCATGTGGTGCTCAGCATCAAATGATACCTCTAAACACAATTACATCTACATCTCAGGAATCATAGTGAGAGAGAGGTTAGAAAGATGGCAAGAACCAAAGGAACAAGAAATTTGTGATAATAATACAGCCCCTGAAATTGTCATAGAAGCCACACCCATGAAATGTCATCAATGTGGCTGTCTAAACAAGACCTGAACAAGAATGATACTGATAGACATACTGATAGGGAAGGATTGAATCTATTGTGTCCTAAACTATACACAGAGAACTACAGATAATCAAGGAATGATAACATTGGGAGAAATAGTCTTCCCCCTGTGAACCTAGAAAGTGGTTATTTAAAACTCAGTATCAGTGGATCAGCACTGAAATATTATACATATAAGTAACACTCTAATGGACAAAACATGCTGTATTTTTATATTAAAATCTGTGAGTGTATGTGTGTGTGATGTGTATGTGTGCAATAACAATTAAAAAAAGAGAACATGAATTTGAAAAATATTTAGGCTGTACATGTGAAATGTTTTAGGGAGGAATAGAAAGAAGAAAATAATGTAATTATAGTCATATTTCAAAAGTAAAAGTAATTAAAAACTTAAGTTTGTTTCATGAAAATGTCTCTACTTTATAATTTTTTTCCAGAATATTTTCATTCTATAATTACAAAATCATTTTTTACATTATACTAAGTGTTCTAATAATCCCCTACTTCATTAGATACTCATTTCCAATTTTACTATGTTCCTCTGATGAGTACTCCAAAATGGAGCAGGTTGGGTATTGGAAATTTAAAAAATTAAGAAAATCAAGAACAATTTCAATACCCTGTAACATTTAGGGGGTCTGTGACCCATAGATTGTAACTCCTATTGCAGAAGCTACCATATAGTTGAGTCATAGTAGATGGAGAAATCAAGTTGAAAGCTTAAACCTTACAAAATATTTTGTAAATTTATAGTAATAATTATAAATGTTCCCCAGGTATGAACCCTGAATTTTGTAACAACCACAAGCCTGGTGTAATATCATGATGAATGTTATAACAGCAATCCACCACTACAGTATTGAATAGAAGGCCAACATCACAAGATGAAACCATGCCAGGCACCATTATCAGGGACAAGTCTATATGGCTATAAAGTTACATAGAACCTAGGAAAGTACCCAATACTATTAGTCTACTAAAAAAACAGCAATAAACTGTCTGCTAAACTCTTATTTTTATATTGGCTGGTTGGTTTTGGCCTGAGGCTCTGTATCCAGAATTTTTCTCAGTTTTTTTTCAGGTGCAATGACTGCATATATGTGCCTCACACTGTGGACCAAATATAGTTGAATTTTCTTGGGATTGCCAGCTCCCGCATACTGACACAGAGACTTTTTATTAATTATGAAAACTTGGCTTTAGCTTAGATTTGATTCAACCTAGCTACTAAACCTTGTATTAACCAGGTAAATATTAATCTATATTCTGCCATATAACCCATTACCTCTCCTCAATATCATAAATTAGACTTCCTCTGCATCTGCATGGGGAATCCTCCATGCCAGATTATTTTTGCCAAGAATGTCTGCCTATCCTCTCCTGCTTAGATATTGGCCATTAGCTTTTTATTAGACCAATCAAAAGTGCCTTACATAGATGAGGAATAACAAAGACACATCTTCACACAGTTTAAAAGAAATATTTTCCCAACATCTATCAGATGAGTAGTTAGTAAAAATGTTTTCCCATTCTGAGGCCTGAAGCTTTGTCTCCATGACAATGTCTTTTTTCATGCGGAAGATTCTCAGTTTCATGTGATCTCATTTATTTATTGCTGATCTTTATTGCCTGTGTTGACATTGTTTTATTCAGAAAGATTATCCTGGTCCAGTGAGATCAAGGATACTCCCCAATTCTCTTCTATCAGGTTCAGTGTATCTTTGATACATTTAGAGTTGCCTTTTGTGCAGGCTAATAAGAAGAATGTGTCAATTTGAATTCTTCTACATGCAGATATCCAGGATGAACATCATATTTGTTGAAGATGCTGTATTTTCAATGTGTATTTCTGGATTCTTTATAAAAAAATCTTGTGTCCATAAGAGTGTGGATTTATGTCTAGGAATTCAATTGGAATTCATAGATCAATATGTCTGTCTTTGTGCCAATACCATCTCTTTTTATTACTATATCTCTGTAGTAGAATTTAAAATCAGGTATGGTAATACATCCAGCAGTTATTATATTCCTTAGGGTTGTTTTAACACTGTTCATTTTTTTGTTTCCATATGCAACTGTGAATTGACCATCCAAGTTCTGTGAAGATATGTTTTTGAATTTTGTTTAAGATTGCCTTGAATCTCAAAATTCAGTTGTTTTAGGTAGGATGGCCATTTTTACTACATTACTCCTCCAGATCCATAAGCATGAGTGATCTCTTTGTCTTGTAATATCTTCTTAAAGGAGTCAAAGGCTTTATCATACAAGTCTTTCATTTGCTTGGTTAAATGTACTCCATATATTGATATTATTTCAGGCTATTGTCATGGATCATATGATCTTTCACTAATTTCTTTCATATAGTACTAGTAATTTGTATATAGGGTAGGTAGTGATTTCTCTGATTAATATTGGATCAGGAGACATTACTGAAAGTGTTTATCATCTGTAGGTGTTTTCTAGTAGAATTTTAGTCACTTACATACATTATAAAATTACATAGAAAGAATGATACTTTGACTTCTATTTCAATTTATAACTCCTTGATCTAATTCAGTTGTCTTATTACCCTTGCTAGCACTTCAAGTACTATATTGAATATTTATGGAGAGAGTGGACCAATTGCAGTGTTCTGGATTTTAGTGGAATTGCTTTTAGTTTCTCTCCATTTAATTTCATGTTGGCTGTAAGTTTGGTTTAAACCGCCTTTATTATGTTGAGAAATGTCCATAATATCCATAATCTCTCCAAGACATCCTTAATGATGAATATTGGATTTTGTCAAAAGCCTTTTCTGCATCTAAAAAAAGATAATATTTTATTTCTTTCAGTTTGTTTAGTGCACACATTAGTTTCATTTACTGATTCATAAATGGTGAACTGCTCTTGCACCTCCAGAATGAAGCCTGCTTGAACATGGTGGGTGTTTTCTTCTTGTTCTAATGTGTTCTTAGACTCTGTTTGCAAGTACTGTATTGAGGAATTTGCATCTATGATCACAAGGGAAAGTGGTCTGTAATACTCTGTCTTTTTTTGTGTCTCTTTGTCATCCTGGTATCATGGTAACTGCTGCAGTGTAAAGGAAATTGCCAATGACCCTTCTGTTTCTAGTTTGTAGAATGGTTTGAAAATACTGGGATTTACTCTTCTTTGAAAATCCAGGAGAATTCTGTCCTAAAGCCATCTGGTTCTGAACTTTAAAGTATAAAGGGATGAGTGGAAGAAGGGAAGTTAGTAAAGAAAGTGTGTAGTCCACTGTATGTGAGGACAGAAGGAGGAAGTTAAATTTTGTGCAGACAGACTAAAAGAATCAGGGGCTATTGGATTGAATGTTTTACTAGTAGCCCTGAAGTATTTAATATGTGTCAGGAGAATAGATTAAGAAGCACTTTCTCCAACCATTTAACCAAAAAACAACCCAGATTTAAATTCCTTACCTCTCTTTCCTGGTGTTTTCCATCATTCTCTGTCTGCTGTTGGAGTCTAAATCAGTACCTACATGATTGATGAATTGTGAATATGCCTCTCCCTGTCTCTGTGTGCCTCACCAAACACTTAGCACTGTATTTATTGAAAAATATGGAAGTTTCACATGAAGGAAAGACTGGGAGATACTTTAGAGAAGTCTTTAAAAGTGTTCTACCGAGTATTAAATCACTGAATCCAACATCAACCGAATGTCCAAGATATCAAACAGTGTTGTAAAGATCATTACATATAAATCTATATACCTATATCTGGGACATGTTCGACACATATATTGAAAATTTGTTTCATAAGGTTGCTTTCAAACTACTTCTTCTATTCATCATTTATTACCATGACATATATACACACCTTCACTACTTTTGGGTCAGGTATTGGAAGATTACAAGCTTTAGGATTAAAGCAATGCATTAGCTTAGGTTTTAAAATCTAATTACATGGGAAATCCAAGGCAAGTAGGGCAGTTGTTGCACTGATCTCTCCTTTTAAAAACAGATTTATTTATTTATTTATTCATTCATTTAATTAATTAATTAATTAATTAATTTATACACAGTGTTCTGCCTGCATGTATGTCTGTGAGTAAGAAGTTGCACTAGATCTGATTATAGATGGTTATAGGCCACCATGTGGTTGCTGGGAATTGAACGCAGGACTTCTGGAAGAGCAGCTGGTACTCTTAATCTCTGAGTCATCTCTCCAGTCCCTGCATTGATCTTTTTAAGTGAGGTTTAAACAACAGGCAGAATGCACAGTAGAATAGTAGTCTAGCTCATGGTGCATTTTCTCTGGCTAGGAGATACAACAAAACTTCCAATTTCTTAGTATGTAAGTAATATTTTCATAATGATGCATCTCCACAGTTGAGTGTACTTGTAACTTCACACATTGCCATCAGTCCCTGCCTCCTAGATTGCAATGGCTGTCTGGTTATCCCACCTGGAATCTCGGCTTCTGACACTGCAGAAGAGAAGAGTCACTTTACACTTTTATCCTGTCCCTCTGTAATGCTCACTACTCGGTTAAAAGTTTTTCCAGTTTATTGATGGGAACAAGTATTTTTCAGAGGTGATGTCAATTGACTCACCATAACTGTGATTGTCCCTTCCTGTGACAGATCCTGTCATCCTCTTGGTGGATGATCTCTGAGAACATTCAAACTTCATCTGGGGGATTGCCATCAACTTTGTACCTATATGAGGTTTTAGTCCCGATTAGCCTCTGAGTCTCTTTCTAGAAGCCAGCATCATAGATATATCCTACCTGCACTGATGAGTTGCTTTCCCTCAGACACCCAGTCTGCAGAGTTCAGGGCAGTCTCTGGAAGGTGAGTGAGAGCACCGAACCTCTGAACTGATCCTCTTCCTTCAGCTGCTGCACCAGATAAATGCTCATAGGGGCAGGATCCTCCCACGACCTGAACCCAACATGGTTTGACGGAGGCTGCAGGTGAGAGACAATAACCTGGATTCCTACTTTTTGTGTTTTTTTCCAAGAAAGTGACAGTGTATTTGTTCCCAGTAACGTGGGGTCCTGGTGACTAAAACAGTTTGTGATTGTTTCTCAGAATTCACCTGCACTTGCTTTTCTTTTATGAATCTCAGACCCTGGTCACTGGGTTTGTAAAATATCTCCTAAATTTATTTAGTTACAAGAGCAATTTGCGGTGTATGATGGCCTCTGCATAATTATACCTCAAATTCTGTTGCCCATGGGGACTTTATAAGAATGCAGACTATTTCCCACTTTTAAATTGCTGTGTATTGTGGCATAGTGAGAAGTTGTTAATCTTTTAGAGGTCTTCTTTTTCTCAGCTGTGAAATGAGGAGCAAGTGGCAAGTTGCTGTTTCAATATCCAAATTTTATGTCTGTTGGCCTTTGAGTAGCAGAATGAATTCAACCTCATGTCATACAGTTCTAAGGCCCTGAATTTTTTAACTTCCCCCGGCATATATGTCCATGTCCCCCAGAGCTTACTTTTTATTTCTTTGATTTTGAGACAGTTTTTTTTTTTACATATTCCTGACTGTTCTGGAGCTTGTTATGTAGACCAGGCAAGTCTCCAACTCCAAGAGATCCTTGTGACTCTGCCTAAAATATGTCGTAATTAAAAGTATGTGTCTCCGTTCCCAACACATAACATGCTTTTGAATCAAACAGTTAGATATGTCAATTATTATTGGGCTATCTGTTAGGGACCCATTGCATCTTTGACAGTATTCTAATATCTGTCAATTTCTATAACATTTATCGCTGTATTAGTGAAATTTTATATCCCACAGATACAAATACATACTACTATTGTTCATTATTTTCATATTGTGTCTACTGTACGTTAATATCATTACAACAAAATGAATGATCTCACCTAATAAGTAAGTGCATCCATTGGATCCTGTTTTAAACATATTCAGATTTCACCTGCTATTTCCTGTTTTGTAGACTTGTTTAAGTATTATAGTTATATTTTAAATTATTTACAATAAATTAAATATGTAGAAAGTAATTTTGAAAACACCTAAAGGTAAAAATAAACACATATATGTACACACAGCTATACAAATGCCATTACATGTGAATGTGCAGACAAAGAAGAATTCAAATATTTTCCTTCCTGGTATCTGAGTGTTCCTAGTCTCTTTTCTTGTTTTTTATTACTCTCCATTTTTCATTCTCCACTTTGATTGTTCTTTTATTATTCTCTATGATGTTTTTTCATTTTTCAACTTTGGAGAAATTTATGTAATGTATTTTGATCGTTTTCATACTTCCCTGACTTCTCCCAAATTTACCACCTTCCTCTACCTACCTACCTTTGTGTCTTTCAGAGTTTTTAACCCGTAAAGCACAGGTTGTGCTGCCCTACACTCTTGGGTGTGTGACCACTGACTGGAGTGGTCAGTGGCTGATTTATCAGGGCCACCTTTTAAAAGAATCTGACTACCCTTTCCTAGTAGTTATCAGTTATTAATAGTATCTTATTTAGATATCTCTGGAGCTTGAGAGTGTCCTTTCTTGCAGGTCTCTGCCTTTTCCATTCTGGGTCATGGAAATCTGAGTGTTGTTTGCATCCAAGACACTCATCTGAATGCTGGTTAATCATTAGACTCTCTCACAAAATCACTGTGGATTTTAAACCAAATAATAATTGTAAAGCACTGGAAATGCTAATGGGAATATACATTTTAATTTTTTCCACTATGGCCCAGTTAATTTTTGCAATTCAAACACTGTAGGAATTCATTGAGACCTAGGAAACTTCTTACTAGAAAGACACATTTCAACACCACTCATGAACATAAGGTCATAGTGACTATGCAGTCCATTGTTTGACATGCTAAGAAGATAGTTCAACTTGTGTAACAAGTGTTTTCTGGATCTGTTCTGTAGGTACCAGGACCAAAACAGAATGAACTCTAGAGACCTGGCTGTGGGGATCTTCTTCATGTCTCAGACTGCACTGGGAATGCTTGGGAACTCAGCCTTGCTTTGTTGTTTTATCATTGCTGACTTCTCTGGAATCAAGGCAAAGCCCACAGACCTGATTGTCAAACACCTGACCTGGGCCAACTTCATTGTTCTCTTCAAAGGAATCCCAGAGTCCATTGCTGCTTTTAGTCAGACTTACTATGTAGATTATGTTTCATGTAAACTTGTCTTATATTTTCATCGAGTTGCCAGAGGAGTATCCCTTGTCTCCACATCCCTTCTGAGTGTCTTTCAGGCCATCATCATCAGTCCCAGTAATTCCAAGTGGGCACAGCTCCAAATCAGAGCTTTAGATATCATTGGCCCTTCCCTAGGCCTGTGCTGGGCCCTCCAGATGCTGGTATATGCCTTCATTCTGGTGTACGCTACTGACATAAGGGGTGGAGGAAATGTTACTGGGATAAAAATGTTTGAATACTGTGCTGTTGTGAAGCCTCGAAGACCAATCAACACACTTACTTTAATCCTATTGACATCTAATGATGTCATGTTTTTGGGACTGATGATGTGGGCCAGTGGCCACATGGTGTTTATCTTGCTCAAACACAAGCAGAGGGTCCAACACATCCACAGATCCCAGTCTCTTAGGTCATCCCCTGAGACCAGAGCCACCCAAAGAATCCTCACCATAGTCAGCAGCTTTGTGCTCTTCTATGTAATGTCTATTGTCTTTACAGCTTATCTGTCTGTCCTTGAAGGAACCAGTAAGTGGGTGTCCAATGCAGGTGCAACCGTGGCTGCATGCTTCCCAGCATTCTGTCCCTTTCTGCTCCTCAGACACTACAGCTCCATTTCCAGGCTCTGCTGTCCCAGTTCTTACTAGAAAACATTCTGTGTTTGTGATGTCGGGGAGCTCTAAAAGCTGTGCTGTCTGCATCCCCCTTTCCATGTCTCAGGGGTAAAGATGAGTGCTCATTCAGAGGCCCTGGGTTCAATTCCCAGCACCCACATGGGAACTCAGAACTGTGAGATCCACAGTTCCAAGGGAACCATTCAGCTAGATGTGCTGGCCAGCAAGAGTCAGTTAACTCTTTTGCCTCTGTCTCTTCAGTGCTGACATGTTATGCACTACTGTGCCTGGGTGTTCAAAGTTTAAAAATTTTTTTCATGAATTTTCACAGCCTCATATACTTTAATTTTGTTCACTCACGATTGTCATTTATAACCCTGCTCACCAGAGTCCATCTTCACCCCAACCGATCTGTGTCCTATTTTCATGTCTTTATTTTTAATGCCCCATAGGGTTTAATTAAAGCTTCTTTTACGAACATGTGTGGGGATTATTTACTTGTATAAGTGCAGTTTACTGTTGCCAACATCATTGAGGGATATGACTCCTTTCCTCCAACAAGCAGGAAGTGTCTTGAGCTGCCCTGATATGGCTGGGATCTTATTAGTCCCACCTCCATCCATGATGGAACACTGATAAAGATGGTATTGTGCCGTTAACTATAGTTGCTATATGTGCATGGGTGCATCACATTTCCAAGAGAAAGCAGTTTATCTGCAGAATATCCTTCTTTATCTTGATTTAAAAAACCATTTGATTATGTCATACATTTATGTAGGATGACTTAGTTATTTTACCTCTCCGTTCTACTCTTTCATCTCCCTCTCTTTCTGAGTGAAACTGTTCTTTTGAGTACATCTCCCTTCTACTCTTGTGTCCTGCTTTGTGTGTGGCTCACAGTGTTTAATTAGAGTTTGCCAGAACATTAGTTGAAGGTTATTTACCTGGAGCGGGGGCAAATTATTAATGGTTACATCACTGAAGAAAGCACAGCTCCCTTCACCCTTTACTAGAACTCTTACTGGTGAATGATCCCTCAGAGAAGACTAGGTCCTTGTAGGAAATCTCATCAAGATTGAAACCTTGAGGTACTCAGGCACTCAAAGACAAGTGCTTTATGTTCTCTCTCCTATGTGGACCCTTGCCTTGACTCTTTAGATTTGTGTGTTTAACTTCTTAATTTTATAGAATTGAGAAAGCTAGAAATAGATTGTGAAGGTGAGAAATTCCTTTAAGGAGCAGGGATAATATAAATGTTACAAAAATTGTGAGGGGGAAATATTTTTCCATTCTGAAGGCTGTCATTTTGTCTTATTGACCATGTCCTTTGCTCTACAAAAGCTTCTCAGTTTCAGGAGGTTCCATTTATTAATGGTTGCTCTCAGTGTCTGTGCTACTGGTGTTATATTTAGGAAGTGGTCTCCTATGCCAGTGCATTGAAGACTAATTCCTATTTTCTCTTCTATCAAGTTCAGTATAACTTGATTTATGTTGAGGTCTTTGATCCACTTAGACTTGAGTTTTGTGCACAGCAATAGTTATGGATCTATTTGCAATCTTCTGCATGTTGACATCTAGTTATACCAGCACCATTTGTTGAAGATGCTTTCTTTTTCCATGTTACAGATTTGGCTTCTTTGCTGAAAATCATATGTTCATACGTGTGTGGATTAATGACAGGGTCTTCAATTTGATTCCATTGGTCCATTGTCAGTTTTTATACCAGTACCAAGCTGTTTTTATTACTATAGCTCTATAGTAGAGCTTGAGGTCAGGGATTGTGATGCCTCCATTGGTTGCTTCATTATGCAGGATTCTCTTAGCTATCCTAGGTTTTTTGTTTTTCCATATAAAGATAAGTATTGTTCTTTCTAAGTCTGTGAAGAATTGGGTTGGGTTTTTATGGGGATTGCATTGAATCTGTAACATGCTTTTTTGTAAGATTACCATTTTTACTGTGTTAATTCTACCTATCCATGAGCATCAGGGATCTTTCCATTTTCTGATATGTTCTTCAATTTCTTTCTTCAGAGACTTAAAGTTCTTATCATACAGGGCTTTCACTTTCTTAGTTAGAGTTACCCCTAGGTATTTTATACTATTTGTGGCTATTATAAAGGGTGATGTTTCTCTGATTTCTTATCATTTGTATATAGAAGGTCTACTGATTTTTTTGAGTTAATTTTGTATGCTGCCACATTACTGAAGGAGTTTATAAGCTTTAGGAATTTTCATGTAGAATTTTTGGCATCACCTATGTTTACTATCCTATCATCTGCAAATAGTGAAAGTTGGACTTCTTTCTTTCCGTTTTGTATCCCCTTTTTCTCCTTTTGTTGTCTTGTTGCTCTAGCTAGAACTTCAAGTACTATGTGGAATAAGTATGGGGAGAGTAGACAGCCTTGTCTTGTTCCTGATTTTAGTGGAATCATTTTGAGTTTCTCTCCATTTAATTTGATATTGGCTTTTACCTTGGTGTAAATTGCCTTTATTATATTTAGGTATGTTTCTTGTATTCCTGATCTCTCTAGAACCTTTTTCATGAAGGGGTGTTGGATTTTGTCAAAGGTTTTTTCAGTATCTAATTAGATGATTATGTGATTTTTTTTCTTTCAGTTTGTTTATATGGTATATTATTTTGACAGATTTTTGTATGTTGAACCATCCTTGCATCCCTGAGATGAAGTCTACTTGGTCATGGTGAATAATTCTTTTGATGTGTTCCTGGGTTCAGCTAGCCAGTATTTTATTGAGTATTTTTGCATCAATGTTCATGAGAGAGATTGGTCCGTAATTCTTTTTCTTTGTAGCATCTTTGTGTAGTTTGGGTATCAGGGTAACTGTTGCCTCATAAAAGTATTTGGTAATATTCTTTCTGTTTCTATTGTATGGAACAATTTGGAGAGTATTGGTATTAGCTCTTCTGTGAAAATTTAGTAGAATTCTGTGCTGAAACCATCTGGTCCTGAGCTTTTTTTGTTTGGGAGACTTTTAATGACCGTTTCTATTTCCTTAGGGGTTATTGGTGTATTTAAATAGTTTATCTGGTTGGTCTTGATTTAACTTTGGTATGGGGTACCTATCCAGAAAATCATCCATTTTTTCAGATTTTCCAATTTTGTGGAGTACAGGTTTTTGAAGTATGACCTGATGATTCTCTGGATTACCTCACTGTTTGTTGTTATGTCTCCCTTTTCATTTCTGATTTTGTTGATTTGGATGCTCTCTTTCTGCTTTTTGGTTAATTTGCATAAGGGCTTGTCTATCTTGTTGATTTTCTCAAAGAACCAACTCTTGGTTTTATTGATTCTTTGTATTGTTCTCTTTGTTTCTATTTTATTGATTTCAGTCCTCAATTTGATTATTTCCTGGCATGTGTTTCTCCCGGGTGAGTTTGCTTCTTCTTGATCTAGAGCTTTTAGTTGTGCTGTTAAGTCACTAGTGTGAGATTTCTCTAACTTCTTAATGTGGGCATTTAGAGTTATGAATTTTCCTCATAGCATTTCTTTCATAGTGTCCCATAAGTTTGGTATGTTGTTCATTCATTTTCATTGAATTCTAGGGAGACTTTAATTCATTTCTTTATTTCTTCGTTACCCCATTGGTGATTCAGTTGGGCATTATTCAGTTTCCATGAGATTGCAGACTTTCTGCAATTTTTGTTGTTGAAATCTAACTTTAAACCATGGTGGTCTGAGCCAGGCGGTGGTGGCGCACACCTTTAATCCCAGCACTCGGGAGGCAGAGCCAGGTGAATCTCTGTGAGTTCGAGGCCAGCCTGGGCTACCAAGTGGGTTCCAGGAAAGGCACAAAGCTACACAGAGAAACCCTGTCTCGAAAAACCAAAAAAAAAAAAAAAATGGTGGTCTGATAAGACACAGGAGGTTATTTCAGATTTCTTGTATCTGTTGAGATTTTCTTTGTGACCAAGCATCTGGTTGATTTTGGAGAAGTATTCACGGGGTGCTGAGAAATTATATTCTTTTATGTTAGGGTAGAATACTCTGTAGATATCTATTAAGTCTATTTGAGTCATAATGTCTGTTAGTTCCCTTATTTCGATGTTAAATGTCTGTCTGGCAGACCTATCCATTGGTGAGAGTGGGGTGTTGAAGTCTCCCACTAGTTGTGTGTGGGGACTGATGTGCAATTTAAGCTTTATTAATGTTTCTTTTTCTAATGTAGGTGTCCTTGTATCTGGGGCATAAATATTCAGAATTGAGACTTCATCTTGTCGGATTTTCCCTCTGATAAATATATAATGTCCTTCCTGATCTCTGTTGATTGTTTTTAGTTTGAAGTCAATTTTATTAGATATTAAGATAGCTACACCAGCTTGCTTCTTAAATCCATTTGACTGGAAAGTCTTTTCCCAGCCTTCTATTCTGAGTTAGTGTTTGTCTTCGAAGTTGAGGTGTGTTTCTTGTATGTAGCAAATCAATGGATCTTGTTTTATTATCTATTCTGTTAGCCTGTGTCTTCTTATAGGTGAATTGAAACCATTGATATTGATGGATATTAATGACCAGTGATTGTTAATTCCTGTTATGTTTTGGTGGTCGTGTTGTATGTTTCCCTTATTTGGTATTTGTTGGTGTGGGACTATCTATTGCCTGCGTTTTCATAGTTGTATCTAAGTTCCTTAGGTTGGATGTTTCCTTCAGATGCTTTCTGTAGGGATGGATTTGTGGAGAGATATTGTTTAAATCTGATTTTGTTATAGAATATTTTGTTTATTCCATCTATGTTGATTGAGAGTTTTGCTGGGTATAATAGTTTGGGTTGGCATCCATGGTCTGTTAGTGTTTGCATAACATCTGCCCAGGACCTTCTGACTTTTAGAGTCTCTATTGAGGAATCAGGTGTTATTCTGATGGGTCTGCCTTTATATGATATTTGTCCTTTTTCCTTTGCAACTCTTAATACTTTTTCTTTTTTTCTGTATCTTTAGTGGTTTGATTTTTATGTGGCGAGGGGAACTTTTTTTTGGATCCAATCTATTTGGTGTTCTGTAACCTTCTTGTATCTTTATAGAGATTTCCTTCTTTAGGTTGTGAAAGTTTTCTTCTATGATTTTGTTGAATATATTTTCTGTGCCTTTGAGTTGGTATTCTTCACCTTCTTCTATTCTCACTATTCTTAGGTTTGGTCTTTTCATGTTGTCCCAAATTTCCTGGACATTTTGAATCATGATATTTTTGGCTTTTGTGTTTTCTTTGACTAATGAATCTGTTTCCTCTATTGTATCTTCAGTGCCAGAGATTTTCTCATCCATCGCTTGCATTCTGTTGGTTACATTTGCATCTGTAGTTCCAGTTCATTACTCAGACTTTCCACTTCCAGCGTTCCCTCAGTTTGTGTCTTCTTTATTGTCTCAATTTCAGTTTTCTAATCTTGAACTTTTCCCCTCATTTGTTTAATTGCTTTCTGTTGGCTTTCTTTAAGGGATTTACTGATTTCTTCCCATTTTTTTCTTTGACTTTTTTCTCAAATTCCTTAAGGGAATTTTTCATTTCCTCTTTAAAGATCTCTATCATCTTCTTAAGGTCATTTTTAACGTTGATTTCTTCTGTTTCTTCTGTGTTGGTTCAGTTCTTCCGGATGTAGGTTCTGATGGAGCCATATTTTTTGTTGCTGTTATTATTGTTGACTATATTTTTCCCTGGCATCTACCCACCTCTTTCTTCACTTGGTGCAAGAGGTGTCTGTATCTGATGGAGGCTCTTTTGGTCTATTCGATACTCTTGGTCCAGTGGGAGCTCTTGATCTAGTCAGTGCTGATAGACTCAGGGAGCAGCTCTTAGTCTAAGTGATGCTTGTGGGCTCTCTCTTGGCACGTGGGTGGGTTGGGAAGTGTGGAGCTTGTGGGATACAGGGTCTGGTGTGGGGGATGGTGATAGTCTGACCTGTTTGTAGGAGGTCTGCCTGCCCACTGGCCTGGAACTGGGACTGCAATGGGTGGTGTGGTAGGGGCGCATAGTGCCCCTGGGCCCAAAGCCTAGAGGCTGGGGTGTTTGGATATGAGGATAAAGACTCACCTCTTAGTCCAATTGGGTGCTGATGGGCTCTGTCTAAGGGAACAATTGCAGTTTTGGAGGGTGGGTGGGATTTGGGGGAGGTGGGGCTTGGGTTACAGGGTCTGATGGAGAATGGTGGTAGTCTGACCTGTCTGTAGAAGTTCTGCCTGCCCACTGTCCTGAAACTGGGACTACAATTGGTGGTGGTGTAGGGGTGCAGGGTTGTGCTCCTGGGCCCCACCTAGATAAAGACACACCTCTAAGTTCAGTCAGGCACTGGTAATATCTGTCTCAGGGAACACTTGCAGTCTTGGAGGGTGGCAGAAATTTTGAATTTTAAGTTTTGATTTAAAGCCCATTCTGGAAGACAGACCTGGAATCTTGAAGTTATAGACTTGACTCATTCTCCTCAGGATTGTGTGTAGAAATTTACACACTATGTGGCAGACTCAGAATACCTGCTGATCACAGGCATCTGAGCAGCAGAAGCAATGAGTGACATCAGTGTCATGGGCCTCACACAGAGATCAGAACATACCCACCCTGCAGGGTTTTTGGTTTAAGTAATGTTTTGATTTCTTGAAGTTTCCAGTAGAGCTGGGAGTAACATTGAAAGTTTAACAAAAACAGCATCTCACTGACTAAACCTGGTTACAAGCCAAGATAGTTTTGAACTCTAAGACTGAAAGGTTGAAATCCCTCCTTGGATTTTCGCTTTCTCACCACCCACCCACCTCCACAGAATAATCATTAACCATGTGTGTATTTTCATCAATCCTTTTCTTTTTTATCATGGAGAACTGAATGAGCTTTCTTGACCTATGCATATATGCACATTGTTTGATTGTCATTGTTAATGTTCATTGAGCATGAAACTGTGTCACAATAAGGTTTGTCATACACAGGTAGGGCTTTACATACAGCAGTGTGTCTTACTGAGTATATTTCCTCATGTTCTTCAGCTTCTTTTTTATTGCTCTTTTTGTCCCTACTGTCCCTCTTGACAGTTTTTCTCATGTAATTATGCAATGTAATACATCCATAATTTTATGTACTTATGTAACATTTATGAATGATAAACAAGAAATGAACAGTAGTAACTTCATTTTCTTTATTCTTTTCTTCTTTTTATATTATTTTATATTTCTTTTGAGATATGGTCTTTCTACATAGCACTGGCTATTCCAGAACTCAGTACATAGAGCAAGGTGATGGAAAACACATAGGTCTTGCCTCCAGAGTGCTGGGATTAAAGAATGCACCACCACACCAGGACTGTAACAGTTTTTTCTATGCCTAGTTTTATTTATTTAATATAATTTCTATTTCTCTATGACTGACTTTAATATCTTTGCATCCATTACCCTAAAAGTAAAGTAACTTTCTTCTACTTAGTGATAGAAAAGAAAATCTATTATATATGTGTATCCCATTTGGCTAGATTTGTCTGTTTATTTGAAGGCTAATAATGGCTGCATTAAAATAATTTGGAAATGTTTCTCCTTTAGCAGGAAAAAATGTGTGGTGGTAGAAACCTATTCAATTACCAAAAAACAAGTAAGGTCACGAATCTTACAGGAGAATCTGCTACTACCACGTTAGTAAACTGGTGTGATTCCTAACCACATTGTAAATATTTATCATTAAAACATAGAGAAATATAGGTCTCAACCCTTGTCAAAGAAATGTGACTTGCAACAGATGGAGACCATTACAGACAACAAAATCAAACCAAACTGCAGATAATCAGAGTACATGTGGTGCTCAGTTCCATCAGATATATCTAAGCACAACTGTACTAAAGACTCAGGGGTCACAGTGGAAGTGATGTTGGAAAGATTGCAATAGCAAGAACAGGAAGTTTGCTGTGAGAACGCATCTCCTACAAATGTCAGAAAGGCTAAACCCACGAATTCTCATCACTGTGGCTTCCTAAACAGAACCTGGACAAGGACGATATTGATAGACCTACTAACAAAGAGGGGCCAAATCTTTTGAGGCCTCAACCACAGACAGAGGACTACAGACAACCAAGAAATGATGAAGACTGGGAGAAATATACTTCTAAAGGTTCAAAAACTCCTAATTGGCCATTCAATCCAAATCCTCAGCACTGAAAATTCATACATACAAATTATGCTGCATGGACTAAGGAAATAGTAATTTTATATTGAGAACACTTATATATACATATATCTATATCAGTGTACATATATGTATGTATGTATGTGTATGTGTGTGAGAATAAATAACTGTGTGTGTGAAGAAATGACTGTATTTAAAGAAATACATTGTGGCCATACATTTAAATAAGTATATGGTGTATATATGGGAAGGGCTGGAGGGAGGAATAATAAGAGGGAATGATGTGATTACATTTAAATTTAAATAGCAATGAGTATTTCTTAAAATTAAAAGAGTTTGTTTTACAAAGTCAATATTTTTTATTTTCTCAGAATATTTTCATGCTGTTATTATAAAGTGAATTTGTATTATATTTTTTGTATTATATTTTACTGAGTGCTCTAATAATCTCCAATACTAAATGTGACATGTTTTCCCCTTTACTGCCACATCTTTATAGCTTTTTCTCAGATTTGCTGACTATGTTCCTCTACCCTGTACTCTAAAATGGGGGCAGGTGAGGTGCTTGATTGTTGAGAACTAAATTAAGGTCACTCAAGAACAATGTCAATAGCCTGTGGTGTGTGAGGGTCTATGGTCCCCAAATAGTAAGACTCTGTTGATAAAGATACCAAATAATGGAACCAAAGAACATGAAGAAATGAATGTGGCAGTTCCATCTCTACTGCATAATTTTATCACAGTAGATAGAGGTAATAATAAATATAACCCAGGTATGAACTATGAGATTTAAAACAACATTAAGTGTGATATAATAGTTCATGAATATCATGGGTATAGTAACTCCTCATGATTGAAGTGAAGGCTTAGTTGACAAGATGGTATCATTTTTTGGTATAATTATCAGGGACAATAATATTGGCTTCAGAGTATATAGACCCTGGGGAAGAATCTAATACTATTATTCAGCTAAATGGACATAGTAATGGATTTCCCAAAAAACTCTTATTTTTATACTGGAGGATTAGTCTGTCCCTCAACCCTCATCAGAGAAGCCTCTTTTTGCAGTCTATTGTAATTAACACAGACGCCCACAAACATTCACATTGCTGAGAATAAGAGACTCTGGAGGGCCCAGATAAATTGGAATATCTATCTCCCTCCTCTTACTCCTGAGACTAAGGGGTTATCATGTAAGGAGAGGCAGAATGTGTTCAAGAACTAGAGGTGGTAGATGATTCCTGGGAAGCAGGATTGGTTCAGATAGAACAGGGCACTTGCACTTGCACTTGAGAGCTCACAAGGTACAACAGTACACTCAAAACCTGGATAAGATCAAGAAGACATAACTCAGGCAGAATAGAGGTCGTCAGGAAGTCCCACTTCCAGCTGAAGAACTGTTGCACATTTTTAACTTTCTGGAGAGAAAGTATCAGATTTCTTTAAGGATTGAGTCTTTGAAGAGATGGTACTCTTGCTTTCATAGGTTCCTCTGCAGCACTAGTCACAACTGGGCATCACTAAGTAGACTGTTTTCCTTCCTTCCTTCCTTCCTTCCTTCCTTCCTTCCTTCCTTCCTTCCTTCCTTCCTTCCTTCCTTCCTTCCTTCCTTCCTCCCTCCCTCCCTTCCTCCCTCTCTCCCTCCCTCCCTTCCTTCCCTTTCTCCATACCTCCTTCATTCATTCCCTCCCTCCTCCCCCTTTCTTTCCTTCCTTCCTTCCTTCCTTCCTTCCTTCTTTCTTTCTTTCTTTCTTTCTTTCTTTCTTTCTTTCTTTCTTTCTTTCTTTCTTTCTTTCTTTCTTTCTTTCTTCTTTCTTTCTTTCCTTCCTTCCTTCCTTCCTTCCTCCTTTCCTTCTTTCTTTCTTTCTTTCTTTCTTTCTTTCTTTCTTTCTTTCTTTCTTTCTTTCTTTCTTTCCTTCTTTCTTTCCTTCTTTCTTTCTTAGGGAAGCACATGAATTTTGGAGAGAATACTTATGAGAAATAAAGAAATGGACAGGAGATAATGATGGGTATATATGTCTTAAACACCTATGCAAGAATAAAATACATAAACACTTGAGTAGTAAACATTATAAATCTTTTTAAAAACTAAAAGAAATCTAGTTTAATTTGTGTTGGTAAAAGTCAGAGAAGCCAGGATCCAATGGGACATACAGACTTCTCTAACTTTTTCACAAATGTCACCTCAAAGTTTCTAGCAGCTTCACAGGACACTACAGAGATTAGGGATAACCAATTCCTCTTCAAAACACCATGTCTCTTTGGAGATAGTCAAAAGAAATTCTTAAGTATCTTTGTTAACTGAAATTATCAACTAAAAAAAGGTTCATAAGTTATTTTGTCTCCCACAGCGAGTGCTGTCTTTGCATCTGCATGTGAAATGAAAATTGCAGTTCTGGAGGGAGTTGAGGTCACAGAGTCACAGACCTCTACCTCAGGCTTGAGCTGACTCTCACACAGCCTTGGTTATTAACAGTCAGGATCTGCCCGATGAACCCTCTATCCTGCAGAGACAAGAAGTCAGCTGAATACTTTGTATTTCACTCTGAGTTGCAAATCCAGCAAAGAAGAGAAGCCTGTGTAATTGCTCATTTACTAATGGGAGTCTTGGTTAGAAGCGGATCTAAGGAACACACAGAGAAGTGACAAGAATAATGACATAGATAGAGGTGAGTAATAAAGACAGAAATGTTCATAACCATGAGTCAGTCCCTGTTGGATCTCACTGCAAGTCCACAACTGAGGGTGACTATAGGTAACACCAGGGTAATGCATGTCTATGAAGGTGCTTGAGGATTGTGGTCAAAAGTCAATGTGATAATTCATTTTACCTTGCATGATGTGTAGACGTTTTTGCAGTGTGATTGTTATAGTTGAACTTACTGTACTTTCACACCCCGAGTAAACATCTAAATGGAAATACAAGAATTACACAACTCTGGAAGATATAGGTGCAAATCTTTTTTTCTGGAGCAAAAGCTATTCCTATGCAACACTATGTTTACGAGTTAGAAACAGTAACTGAGTCTGTGTTGAATGACCAGCGGTAAAATAAATAGCTTGAAACCTCCCTCTTGTGCTTGGGTTTGAGTTATCTCTCCCCTGTTTCAATTATACTCTAGTGATAAGCATAAACTGATGCCATGCCTTCCCTTCTGATTTATCATTGTTGCTAGTGGAAGCCAGAGCATTATGCCAGGCAAGGCAGGGCTGTACCCCTCAGCTACAGTTGTAACCATTTAGTTCTTTTGTTAATTTGGACAAGGTTAAAGTGTTTCACCTTCTTTAGATTCCATTTCACACATCACACATGTTTCTCCTTTATTTGAGTAAACTGTAAATTTTATTATAAAAGATTCACTAATATAAAAAACTGTAAGTTTATGCAGAATTTTAAATGAAGTATTTTTCTACCTTAATTTTCTTCTTATACTATTTCAGAACACATTAGTGTTTTCTGTTGCATATTTTACAGAGTAATGGTATTTGTAGTTCATCCATTGTTACCCCAGAGCCTTTAACCCTGCAGTAAAAACAGAGCATATTTCCAGTGGCATCATAAGCATCACATCTATCCTGTGCTGTGAAATCAGACCGGCAAATGGGACAGTTTTTTGCCATGGCAGTCCAAACCTAAAGAACACTGCATTTTAGTAAAATCTCAAAAGCCTTATATGCCTTTGCAATTGCCTATTGAAAATTAAAAATGAAATTTTTTTAGAGAAATTTCTTTCTTATCTATTTTTGTTTTGTGTACCTCTATGTTTTGTCTCTATGTACGTGTGCACTCTGAGACTCTGATGCCTGCAGTATCCAGAAGTGGGTGTCAGAACATCCGTAAACTGGAGTTACAAGCAGTTTTGAGCCACCATGTGGGTACTGGGAACTAACCCATCTCCTCTCCAACAGCAAGAAGTGTTCTTACCACAGAGCCTTCTCCTTAGTCCCCCCAAATGCAATATTTATAAAACCAAAAGCATACAGTAAATGTCAACAAAGTGAACAGGATAGCAGGGGGAACACAAACTGCATTTAAGATTGGAGTGTGTTGCAAATGTATCTCATTGCTTTATGCTAATGGACTGAGGCGACTCTGATTGGAAAACACTAGCCATGTTCAAGAATTTCCAGTATCTACTCTCATGCACTTGGCTTTTGAATTGAAAGAGTTGCTTACCCTTTGTGTTTCTAATGGCAGATGTTGACAGTGGAAATAATGCTACTGTCCAAAAGAGACAGTGATAAAGTAAAAAAAAAAAAGATAACAACCTGACAGGACAGCAGTGACACATAAATTGTTACTGCTGTTGGGCAATTATACACATAACTAATAAAAAGCTACATCTGTCATATATAAGAACATATAAAGTTCTTATAACTTTAAAGATGTAAGAGGAGAGAATACCAAAAAAAGCAGTGGAAAACAACCAAGAAGTCTAACTTGCAATTCACAGGAAGCCAAAGATCTAAGTTTGAGTATGGAGATAGGTTCTTTATCAGTACAGGGTATTAAGAGAATTAAGGAAAACTCTATCTGAACTGCCTACATTGGGGAGACTTCAGAACAAGAAAGGAAAGAATCTCTTATAACCTGGCTAATGAGGTCACTGAAAATGGATCTGATATGATGAGTGTGAGAGCTTTGGAAGCAGAGAAATTGAAGAGCGCATCTCACCACCTCTCCTTGAAACAAAGGGTGCACATAGGAGTCAATAAAATAAAAATAATTCCCTGAGTGTCTGGCTCTTATGAGTTACTAGGGACATGTTTTTATTTCTTGGTGATATTTCGGTGAATATGAGTGACTGAAAGATGATAAAAGATTGTCAGGCATGATTGGGGGAACTGGACACCTGAGAGGAAGCTTTGTTGTCCAGTTCACTTTGTGGAACAGGACTATGTTCACTGTTGAGTTAGAGAGGAATCAAATCAGTGGGGCCTCAGCATTGGCTTTGGTCTTTAGGTTTGTATTGATCCACAGCATGAGATGTGATCAGGTAAGAAAGGCTGTAGGACTGGAGTAACACAGATCTTTACACATTCAATAAAAATAAATATATCTATAGAAGTTGTTTTTCCATTATACATTTAACTCTTATCAAAAATAGAATGAAGTGAATATTTAAACATGAGAATGATATTAACGGGTATGACTAGTATCACACACAGAACTTTCTTGTGCAGATTCCTGTGTCTAGGAAGACACAAAACCATTTCCAGAATTGGGCAGACTGACTGTATGGATCTGAGCAAAGGGGTGTTCCCACACTCTGGTGGATGGTGGTCACTGTTTCTTTAATATTGCTTCTTACCACAAAAGGTCAAGTCTCAATAACTTTGTACAGATACATCTTAGTCATTGTCATTCAAGGATTCTCAAAGGTGACAGCAACTCTTACAATAAAGAATCTTGTCAATAATTGCAATTTTTTCCTTTCTCACAGATGTGGCAGTCGAAGGCCCCTAACATTGTCTTCCTGGGAAAGTTCATGGCCACTCAGTAAGTACAACTCTAGTAGACAGAGCTTTAAAAATTTTACTTTTCACATGAGGCCTGTTCGACAGTAGGTATCCTAAATGATGTCATTTTTCTATATGTATGATCAACAGTTGGAGCAGAGAAATCACAAATAATGAGCACATGTGTAATGCTGTTCTGACAACATTTCAGTGAACTCACACTCTAGTCAGCATCACAGTTTACAAGTATAGGACGATGATTTTTTGTGACCATGGACTCAAACTGTGATTCCATGAGGGTTTATACAGATGCTAACTGCAATTTGACCTACAATGTAAACCCAAACTAAACTTCCCCCTTCCTTCTTTCTTCCTTTCCTTCCTCCTTCTTTCCTTTCTTTCTCTCCCTTTCTTTATTTCTTGCTTGCTTGCCTCATTCCTTATCTACTTATCTTCTTTCTTCCCTCCTATCTCTTTCTCCCACTCTCTTTCTCTTTCCTTTCTTTTCTTTGTGACATAGTTTTTACATAAAGAAACAAACATTCATAACCATATATTTCAAAGGGATTTCACAACTGAAACACAGTTTGCAATACAGTAGGTAGAATAAGCAACATTACTGTAAGAATCTCAAAAGGCCCCCTTAACTAACTAACCAAAACCAGAACTCTGCTGCTCTGTTGAAGAGATCAGACACCTTGGTGAACATTTCAGAGGTTAGAGGACATATTATTTGTACAGGACTTATATCTGTAACTATTATACATTTTGATGTTTTTGTTATTCCATATGATTTTGTTTATGTATTATTGTCTTCCACAGCACTGTGATTTAGAACTCTTTTTAAAAATATCTAAAATTGAAGATAGATATGAAAACACTTGAGAATTACTCCCAGGAAGCTAGATAGAAAGAATACAACTAATTTGGAAGGAATTAGGTATCATCCAGTATTATTTGCTTCAGCAAGACCATTTATAGAGCTGATATTTTTGTTACTACTTATTATGGAAACCTTTATGTGAACTCTGATTTTGAGAAATGAGGAGTGGTTGTATGCTTATTTGTAAAATGTCCGTGATCCAGATCTTCAGGGTCCATTGATGGTGGTGGACACTAGAATGGCCTATCTTAGAACATTGTTTTCATTACTGTCTTTTGACTTTGAGTGCATTGATTTAGCTGCTTTTGTTTGCACTCAGGGTCATGTTTTTCTCTGTCCAAAGAAGACTTTTTCTCAATCTTTGATTTTTTTTATAAGCTTTCATTTCTGCAGTCATCAGAAATCAACCAATTTCCAAAAGTTTTTTATGCAATTTCTGGGCAATTTTAGCATCATATCATTACTGATCTCTCTGGAGTTCTCCACTAGTTCTGGAGTGGGGACAGCTTCTTTCATTATGCTTAGTTTCACTCCTCCATCTTCTTCATAGTAACTGCTGCCTCCAGGGGACTCTCAAATGTGCTTCTTCCTTTTCCTCTTCTGTAATCCCTTTTATGCAAAAGACACACTATGTCCTAATCATTCTTCATCTGAATGCCATGTCCACCACCTCAATGTCAGCTTCTCCTGATTTCCTGAGATTTATCTTAAACTTTTAGTGCAAGATCTTGGCAGCTCTTTGGGCACTGGCTTTATGTTTTTAGATCTTCCTCTTGGAGTTTCTTAGCCACCTTCTCTCACGGGCCCTTTCTAGGTTCCTTGACCCTACACACACTCATTCCCACATAAACACACACATAAAATTGGAGGCTATGAACACATTTGAAACATTGGTGTCTGTATTTCTGAACCAGGATGTAACCACTTAATGGAGTAATTTCCATTTTCTACTGCAGTATTTCCCTATGGTGTTCTACAGTACCAGTGCACAAAGAAGGGGAGACCTCAAGTATTTTGTAGTTCCTAGAGTTTCAGTTCATCTCCCCACTCTCTTTAAACTTCATCAGATCCTAGGCTTTTCTTAAAATTCCCCCCCAATTCTTGATTGGCAGCTGACTGTCCCTGCATGGCTGCTGAGAAGCAACAATGATTTCTCTGGGGCTTCATGGCTCAACCTAGTGCTAATTCAAGCTGTTACCATTTGCTTCTGAAAGGGAGTCTCACCCAATTTAGAACTGTTTGTTTCTCCTTTCCCTTAGAGGACTAGATATGTTGTCTGGAGAGTTTCCTCCTACTGCACTACACTAATGAATCAATACATTGTCTTCTTTTCTACCATTTCCACTCTAGACTTTTGAGTGGTGCATGATTATCCCACACACAGTTTCAA